>NC_083580.1:429641-789641 GCF_027579695.1 Neoarius graeffei | reverse complement strand
CTGTACGGTTAGCTCAGCTAGCATTAATGCCAAATGTTTAGCAATAGAAATCGGACCTGTTTTGGTGAGCGACCCGATTTTCCTAGCGAACATGAGGCCAAGTTTTAGACTTAAAATCAGTATTATGTGCGAAACTTTATGCCCTGTTGCTTTATGACCCCACCCATTAGCAGTTAGCAATCTCATCTCATCTCATTATGTGTAGCCGCTTTATCCTGTTCTACAGGGTCGCAGGCGAGCTGGAGCCTATCCCAGCTGACTACGGGCGAAAGGCGGGGTTCACCCTGGACAAGTCGCCAGGTCATCACAGGGCTGACACATAGACACAGACAACCATTCACACTCACATTCACACCTACGCTCAATTTAGAGTCACCAGTTAACCTAACCTGCATGTCTTTGGACTGTGGGGGAAACCGGAGCACCCGGAGGAAACCCACGCGGACACGGGGAGAACATGCAAACTCCACACAGAAAGGCCCTCGCCGGCCCCGGGGCTCGAACCCGGACCTTCTTGCTGTGAGGCGACAGCGCTAACCACTACACCACCATGCCACCCGCAGTTAGTTATATTGAATTTTATTAATTTTAAATTCACTTTATTCACTTTGACTTTTGAGTATAACACATTAGAGAATGATCTTCTGACAGATCTCAGCACCATGCTGACTTTATCCAGGAGAGAAAAAATTTCAATGCTCTTCCATCGCCCACGTCGTCTATATTTAAATAACTTTTGTTTTAAAAGGAAAAGCAAAAGAGAGTTAACCTGTAACCCGTCTCTCTCCCTCTCTCTTTATGGAATAATTTACGGCTGAGTGTGTTGTGTTATATAAGATCTCACTCCTGCACACAGACATAATTAGAAAATCTGCAGCTTAAGGTTCAAAATCTGACACAAAAGTTATGAAGCAGCTGGTTGTGATATGAAGGCAGTCAGCAGTCAGTCGTGTGTGGATTCATCAAGCAGTTATAACCACACACACATCTACAGCTTCACACACACACACACACACACACACACTGATCAGCACACAGGTGGTGGTGTGATGACGCTGAGTCACTGTTGCACCCTGGAGTTGATTATTTTCCTCTAAATGCACGTCCCCAAGTGTTTTATTCCTCTTACACAGCAACATACCAACTATTACACTTATCTATTTATTAAATAACAACACATCATACTTCATACATCACACATCATGGAAATGATCTTCATTTCATGATTAAACACAGCCGTGAGCTCTACTGTCTCTCAAGATTTTTTTCCAGCCACATTTCTTCTATGAAGTTGACGGTTCATCTCAATCCTCCCAGGTTTTAATCATGTGTTGGTCAGTTCTAAACCCAATTCCAGTCATTTCAGCTCAAATCTCCTTAGTTACATTACAGTACATGTCATTTAGCAGACACTCTTATCCAGAGCAACATACAAGTGCAGATGTGAGGTACACGACATGCTGAACTTCTAGACAAGAAAGTTCTAGTGCCAACTGAACAAGTGACAGAATAAAACACTTAGTGTAATATTCTGTTGAAGTAACATCAGTCAGCAAACAGCCAAGGAAACAATTCAATCATACAAATGAGCTGACAAAGTACAGCTAAATAGAGAAAAATAAAACTCCAATGGCGAGCACCGAGTCATCATGACCAGGCGAGACAGTACATAGCCCGGGTTGGTCAGGACCGTTAAAACCACTACGTGAATAGTGGTTTTTTTTGCTTGATGCAGGACAACAATTTGACCTTCTGAAACACAGGAACATCTTTTCCTTGACTGCGGGATTCACCTTCAGACATGTTTGTTTAAAGGTCATAGGCAACGGTTTTAATTTTATGCACATTTCACATTTATGCAAACTTTATATGTTAAAAAACCCTCTGTAATTTTCTTCTGGTCCTGAGAAGTATTGTTAATAAGTAATAATTAAATTAAGTTAGCGCAGATCGTGGCAAATTTCTGTTCTGCGATTTTCGTGACCACTCGGTGCGTGACGTCATTTAAGACAAACAAACCACTTGAGTTGAGTCCGCTTCCGTTTACTTACATTGCCGTTTGGCTTGAGTGCAGACGTGCGTTCAGGAATTTCCAAAGAAAAACCCCCATGCCTTATTGTTGTGCAGTGAACTGTAACAACGGGACCGGTTCAGGAAGAAGCTTTTACCTTTTTCTGAGAGAGGAGAAGAGGCAGAGAGAGTGGATTGGCTTTTTCCGGAAGAGGAGAAGAGGCGGAGAGCGTGGATTGGCTTTTTCCGGAAGAGGAGAAGAGGCGGAGAGAGTGGATTGTGCGCGTGAAAATCAAGCAGTCAAAGAAGAAACGGAGCAGCAATGCTCAAGCAAAAAGGAGAAGATTGGAGGGAAACATTTTTATTTTTGCTTTCAACTGACAAGTCAAGAATCCTGAGGGATCCTGTACAATCATTGTGGAAATGAGACAAAGGGATATTTCCTCACTTAGAGTCGGCTATAAATAGTATAATGCTGCGGATGGCAGGCTAATGTGGCCTACCGGCACACTGTCCAGTAATCGTTCCCTATATCCACTAGGGAGGCGGTTTAATTATTCTTCAAAAGGGCTCTTATTTAGTATTACGACGAAAGTAGGAATTTATCATAACTACCAGGATAAATCGTTTGGGCGCGAGTCTTGTTGAGGTCCGGGGTCACCGTGATCAGAGTCGGCCGAGTCGCTGTCCGATTCCGAGGCCGCACGGTCAAACCAGTGAGCCACATTCACCGATTGCTTCGCAACGGCCATAGGTTCATACATATATGGTTTCACCTCTCGATATTCAATTTGGAGAGTTCCTACTTCAAAATCGCTCTCGCTTTCAGACATTTTACACAACCTCTCACGACCAAAGTCCGTACACGTGTGCTCGGTTCGCAAGTAAACACAGAGCTGCTCCCGGTCTGTTTGGCTTGAATGACGTCACGATGACGGGCCCCTGGTGGTGAAAGTGCGCATAAGTAAGATGTAAACAAACCTTTGGAAATTGGGCAAAAAGGTATATTTTAACCGTTTTATTCAATTTAAGGTGCAAATTAGACACCAAGAAAATTGAATTCACTTTTTGGGTCGTTCTTCTAGACAATAAAGTTGATATTCTACATTTCACCTCTGACCCTTGCCTATGACCTTTAAGAAATGAGAAGTTACTCACTGCATCAGTTAGAGTTAAAATTATTGTTGCAGCTGAAACTCATTAATCACTGCAGTAATTATCCAATCAAATGCTCTTACGTATTTGCTTATTTAAATCCAAGTAGTGACTATTTTTTGGCCAGACAGTGTATTACAACACATAGTGTATACTCTCTCTCTCTCTCTCTCATATATAATGTGTGTGTGTGTGTGTGTGTGTGTGTGTGTGTGTGTGTGTGTGTGTACCATATGTATGTATGTATGTATGTATATGGGTCTGTCTCAGAAACTGGGTACTGTGGGGGTACCCCACTAAATATCCTCACAGTCAATACAGATAAAATATAGATAAAACTAAATCTTTGATGTGAATACTCTATTCAGAATTTGGCAAAAATTCTGCAAATTTGTGGAAAATGGCAGCTTGATCTGGGACATGATAAATGGTTGACTACATCGCATTCCCTTAAAAAGGTTGCAGTCCACTGAAAAGTCTACAGTTATCACTAATTGTATTTTAAGTTGTAACTTTATACACCTAAGGATTGGTGCGCTCACAGAATAATCATAACCGTAATAAAACATCATGCAAAATATTTGATCACCGTCATAACTCCATTTTCCGCAAACCCAAAACCAATACGATCATGTGTTTTGATCTAAACGGAAAGCCTCAGGGTCAAGGTCACGACCTCACCAAAAGTAGTAACTTAAAATCACTACGTCATAAAAATGCAGTTATAAATCTGCGATTTTGTTTTTTTAAAGCGAAAGCTGAAAGTTAGGTATAGAATATGTTTCTTACAGAATATGTTACGATGGTAGCTGGTCTTGTATGAATTTCTGAGCTATAAAATGAGTTGTGGTCTATTTTTTACCGTAGCGTGTTATGTGTGTGCGGGGAAGGACACACTAACAATTTGCATGTGTAGAATGGAATTTTCCACTCCAACAGTTAGAAGCTGATCGCGCTTCCATTTGCGGTCTTTCTATTAAGCGGGTGATCTGTTCGGACGTTATCGCTGAAAAGGTGAGTTTTGACAGTTTTATTTTGTTTTAGTTTTGCAGTATAAGGCAATAGAATGTTTCTTTTTCATCTTACTTTCATATTTCGTAGTGTTTGTGTATTTTTGCCCAATATTTTGCAATCATGGTCAATTTAGCTCGAACTTTTGATAGAATCTACGGCCAGTCATTTTGCCCCGCCCCCGCCTCGCGCTCCGTCCGGTGCGGTAGTGATGTCGCGTTGCTCGCGCGCCGCAGCAGAGACCCGCGCGACCTTCAGCCGGTACAGTCGCTGTTCTTTTACCACCGCCGTTATTCTCATCTTTCCGGTGTGTTCTTGATTTTTCCATTGTGTCCTATTTCGCCATATCAAACACCCAAACTGTATCATATTATTCATATTTAAGTGAATAATCAATTCAGCCATCATAACTTGGCATTTTTAACCCGAGCAATCAAAAAGAGGAAACTTATTCAATATTTTCACTCATCTGTGAAGGAGGAGCTTTAATTCTTCATGATGTAGTTATTTTATATGTAAATCACTTTTACAAAAGCATTTGAATTGTAATCAAAAAAAATTTTCCACAGTGGAGGCCAGATAAAGCAAGATACTATCTTTATTCTTATTAAACATGACAAAAGAAACATTGAGTGTTCGGTAAATGCAAAAAAAAATAGTAAAATTAGAAAATTTATTTCTTGATCATAATGTCCCAAATGAGAGACCAGTTTCTGAGACGGACCCATGTATATATGTGTGTGTGTGTGTGTGTGTGTGTGTGTGTGTGTGTGTGTGTGTGTTGAAAATAATTATTGTTTGATGAGGGATATACAGTGGTGTTTGAAAGTTTGTGAACCCTTTAGAATTTTCTATATTTCTGCATAAATATGGCCTAAAACATCATCAGATTTTCACACAAGTCCTAAAAGTAGATAAAGAGAACCCAGTTAAACAAATGAGACAAAAATATTATACTTGGTCATTTATTTATTGAGGAAAATGATCCAATATTACATATCTGTGAGTGGCAAAAGTATGTGACCCTTTGCTTTCAGTATCTGGTGTGACCCCCTTGTGCAGCAATAACTGCAACTAAACGTTTGCGGTAACTGTTGATCAGTCCTGCACACCGGCTTGGAGGAATTTTAGCCCGTTCCTCCGTACAGAACAGCTTCAACTCTGGGATGTTGGTGGGTTTCCTCACATGAACTGCTCGCTTCAGGTCCTTCCACAACATTTCCATTGGATTAAGGTCAGGACTTTGACTTGGCCATTCCAAAACATTCACTTTATTCTTCTTTAACCATTCTTTGGTAGAATGACTTGTGTGCTTAGGGTCGTTGTCTTGCTGCATGACCCACCTTCTCTTGAGACTCAGTTCATGGACAGATGTCCTGACATTTTCCTTTAGAATTCACTGGTATAATTCAGAATTCATTGTTCCATCAATGATGGCAAGCCGTCCTGGCCCAGATGCAGCAAAACAGACCCAAACCATGATACTACCACCACCATGTTTCACAGATGGGATAAGGTTCTTATGCTGGAATGCAGTGTTTTCCTTTCTCCAAACATAACGCTTCTCATTTAAACCAAAAAGTTCTATTTTGGTCTCATCCATCCACAAAACATTTTTCCAATAGCTTTCTGGTTTGTCCATGTGATCTTTAGCAAACTGCAGATGAGCAGCAATGTTCTTTTTGGAGAGCAGTGGCTTTCTCCTTGCAACCCTGCCATGCACAAATCCACCAGCATCTTGGCTTCACAACCTCACCCCTCCCCTCTTCTGAATTTTTTCTGCCTTGTCATTCATTTTCCACCTTTGAACTTCCTCGTCCCTCAGTAATATCCGAGCTCATCACCAAGTCCAAGCCTTCTACATGTCAACTGGATCCCCTCCCTACAGTTTTGGTCAGATCCTGCCTCCCCTCTCTGCTCCTCCTCATATCAGCTATTATCCACTCCTCACTCTCCTCTGAAATTGTTCCCACTCTCTTCAAATCTGCAGCCGTCAGCCCCATCCTGAAGAAGTCTGGTTTAGATCCTAATAACTTCAATAACCTTCACCCCATTTCTCACCTTCCTTTTATCTCCAAAATTTTAAAGAAAACTGTTGCTTCTCAGCTCCACACCCATCTTACCCAAAACAGCCTATATGAACAATTCCAGTCCAGTTTCCGTCCCCGCCACAGCAGAGACAGCCTTGATAAAGATCACAGATTACCTCCTCATGGCATCTGATTCTGGTTTGATTTCCATCCTCATCCTCCTTGATCTGAGTGCAACCTTCGACACCATTTCTCACCCCATCCTCCTTAGTAGACTTTCTTCCATTGGCATCTCTCACACTCCCCTTCTCTGGTTCCACTCTTACCTCACTGGCTACACTCAGTTCATTCAGCTCAAGTCCTTTACTTCACAGCCCTCCCCCGTTACTTCAGGTGTGCCTCAGGGCTCTGTTCTGGGGCCCCTCCTTTTCATCATATACCTCCTCCCCCTTGGCAATATTTTCCGCAAATATGGTATCTACTTTCACTGCTTCGCAGATGACACCCAGCTCTATCTTTCCAGTAAACCGAACTCCATTCTCCCTCCCTCCTCCCTCACCTATTGCCTTTCTGAAATCAAATCCTGGTTTACCGCAAACTTCCTCAAATTAAACAGTGATAAAACTGAACTTCTTATTATCGGTACTAAATCCTCCCTATCCAAAGTTGACAGTTTTTCCCTCACCATAGACAGTTCCACAGTGTCCCCCTCCCCACAGGTTAAGAGTCTGGGTGTCATCCTCGATAGCTCTCTTTCTTTCCACTCCCACATTAATAACATCACTCGGTCTGCATATTTCCATCTACGCAACATTAATCATCTCTGCCCCTCTCTCACCCCTCACACCACTGCCATTCTAGTTCACACCCTTGTCACCTCGCGTATTGATTACTGTAATTCACTCCTCTTCGGTGTCTCCCACAAATCCCTCCATAAGCTACAACTGGTACAAAACTCTGCAGCCCGTATCATTACCCAAACCCCCTCCTTTCACCACATCACCCCCGTCCTCCAGCAGCTCCACTGGCTCCCAGTCAAATTTCATATCACGTTCAAAATCCTTCTTTATACATTCAAAGCTATCCACAACCTCGCCCCCCCCCCCATCTCGCTGATCTCCTCTGTATTACCACCCCCTCTCATTCCCTCCGGTCTTCCTCCTCCCTTCACCTCTCTATGCCATCCGCCCGCCTCAGTACCATAGGGAGCAAAGCTTTCAGCCGCTCTGCTCCCCAACTCTGGAACTCTCTTCCACCAGACATCCATAACATTGTTTCTTTATCCCAGTTTAAATCAAGACTCAAAACTCATCTGTTTAAATCTGCATATTTCTTGTAATTTCATTGTTTTCTTTTTAATTGTCTGTTGTTTTTATTATTTTTATTGTGTTATGTTTTTTATCTGTAAAGTGTCCTTGAGTGCTGTGAAAGGTGCTGCCAAATAAAATTTATTATTATTATCTCATCTCATTATCTCATTATCTCTAGCCGCTTTATCCTTCTACAGGGTCGCAGGCGAGCTGGATCCTATCCCAGCTGACTACGGGTGAAAGGCGGGGTTCACCCTGGACAAGTCGCCAGGTCATCACAGGGCTGACACATAGACACAGACAACCATTCACACTCACATTCACACCTACGCTCAATTTAGAGTCACCAGTTAACCTAACCTGCATGTCTTTGGACTGTGGGGGAAACCGGAGCACCCGGAGGAAACCCACGCGGACACGGGGAGAACATGCAAACTCCGCACAGAAAGGCCCTCGCCGGCCACGGGGCTCGAACCCAGGACCTTCTTGCTGTGAGGCGACAGCGCTAACCACTACACCACCGTGCCGCCTATTATTATTATTATTATTATTATTATTATTGATGTTGTTGTTCAGTGTTCTCCTGATAGTGGACTCATGAACATTAATGTTAGCCAGTGTGAGAGGGGCCTTCAGTTGCTTAGAAGTTACCCTGGGGTCCTTTGTGACACAGACACAATCTGTCTGACTGTGGATTGGTGGAGTCCAAACTCTTTAGCGATGGTTTTATAACCTTTTCCAGCCTGATGAACATCAACAACACTTTTTCTGAGGTCCTCAGAAACCTCCTTTGTTCGTGCCATGATACACTTCCACAAACATGTGTTGTGAAGATCAGACTTTGATAGATCCCTGTTCTTTAAATAAAACAGGGTGCCCACTCACACCTGATTGTCATCCCATTGATTGAAAACACCTGACTCTAATTTCACCTTCAAATTAACTGCTAATCCTAGAGGTTCACATACTTTTGCCACTCACAGATATGTCATATTGGATCATTTTCCTCAATAAATAAATGACCAAGTATAATATTTTTGTCTCATTTGTTTAACTGGGTTCTCTTTATCTACTTTTAGGACTTGTGTGAAAATCTGATGATGTTTTAGGTCATATTTATGCAGAAATATAGAAAATTCTAAAGGGTTCACAAACTTTCAAGCACCACTGTATTTTTCTCAGAATAAATTTATTTCAAATAAAGGTTGGTCTTTTCTCATTTGTTCAGTGTGAAATGAAGCGACTTCATCAAAAGGTGGATTTTTTTCAAACGCTTTTTACTAATCTGTACAAGGGGTGCCAATAATTGTGGATGCCACTGTGTATATATGTGGTATAAAATTTCAGATGTTGTTTTCACTTTCTCACTCACTGTAGTTGTGATAATTGTTGTGTGAACCGGGATCAGGTTTACGTTCACCAGGTTCAAGTGATTAATTAATTATTGATGAATCAGTTTAAAATGATTCCTGTCATTAAAAGTGTTTCTGACTTAAAAAAGAATCATAAATAATTTGAGGAACAGAACGCGACAGCACTGAACTGCTTTTCCTCCAAGATGAAATATACTGTACATCTGAGAAGTAAAAGTTAGTGCTTCTGAGACGAGTGTTTTAATAAAACGGTGTGTGAGACTGCAGTGTGAAGTCCAGTGTGTTACGCCGAGCGTCGGGGGAAATGTGGCACTAATGACTTTAACTAAAGCTACAGCTTCACACTGCTGTCACTGAGGATCTGAATAATAAGCAATTATACACACTCACTGGTACTTTTAGTTCCGTTTTGTTAATCCTGAAACAGTTAAAGAGGAAAATGTCTCAAAGTGGCGTCACACACCAGTGTGTTTTATATTTCTAAATTTATAGTTAAACTTTTGTATCAGTTCTGTGTGAACCGGGATCAGGTTTATGTTCACCAGGTTCAAGTGATGAAATAAAAATGTGTCTTAAAAAAGTCGATTTTTGTCAGTTTGTTGTATCAGAATGTCGCTGTCAGTGATGATAGAAACAGTTTGACTGATACATACCTGAGAAGTTCCTGGTGGCAAGCATGGTGGTGAGAATCGCACCCTACACACAAAACACACAACAGTTAAAGAGAAGAAGGAAATTACCATCAAAACGGTCAAGTGAGCATCAACTGGTAGATCAACCAATCCATGGGTTCAGTTTCTCCATCACTCACTCACACACTCACACTCACTCTCACACTCACTCTCACTCACACACTCTCACACTCACTCTCACTCACACACTCACTCTCACTCTCACACTCACTCTCACTCACTCACACTCACTCACTCACACACTCTCATTCTCACTCATTCACACTGACTCACTCACACTCTCACTCACACTCTCACTCACACACTCACTCTCACTCACACACTCACTCTCACTCACACTCACTCTCACTCACACACTCACTCACTCTCACTCTCACACTCACACACTCACTCACTCACTCTCACTCACACACTCACTCTCACTCACTCACACTCATTCACACTGACTCACTCACACTCACTCACTCTCACTCACTCACTCACTCACTCACTCATTCACACTCACTCACTCACACTCACTCACTCACTCACTCTCACTCACACACTCTCACTCTCACTCACACACTCACTCTCACACTCACACACTCACACTGACTCACTCACTCACTCACTCACTCACTCACTCACTCACTCACACTCACACACTCTCACTCACTCACACTCATTCACACTGACTCACTCACACTCACTCACACTCACTCACACACACTCACTCTCACTCTCACTCACACTCACTCACTCACACTCACTCACTCACTCACACTCACTCACACTGACTCACTCACTCACACTCACACTGACTCACTCACACTCACTCTCACTCACTCACACTCACACTCACTCACTCACTCACTCACTCACTCACTCACACTCATTCACACTGACTCACTCACACTCACTCACTCTCACTCACTCTCACTCACTCTCACTCACACTCATTCACACTGACTCACTCACACTCACTCACTCTCACTCACTCACACTCACTCACACACTCACTCATTCACTCACTCTCACTCACTCACACTCACTCACTCTCACTCACTCTCACTCACACATTCACTCACTCACTCACTCACTCACTCACTCACTCACTCACACTCACTCACACACTCACTCACTCACACTCACTCTCACTCTCACTCACTCTCACTCACTCATTCACACTGACTCACTCACACTCTCACTCACTCACACTCACTCACTCTCACTCACTCTCACTGACTCACTCATTCACACTCATTCACACTCACTCACTCACATTCACACTCACTCACTCACATTCACTCTCACTCACTCACTCACTCACTCACTCACTCACACTCACTCATTCACACTCATTCACACTCATTCACACTCACTCTCACTCACACTCACTCTCACTCACACACTCACACACTGACTCACTCACACTCTCACTCACTCACACTCACTCACTCACTCACTCACTCACACTCACTCACTCTCACTGACTCACTCACTCACTCATTCACACTCATTCACACTCATTCACTCACTCACTCACATTCACTCTCACTCACTCTCACTCACACTCACTCTCACTCACTCACTCTCACTCACTCACACTCACTCACACTCACTCACACTCACACACTCACACTCACTCATTCACACTGACTCACTCACACTCTCACTCACTCACACTCACTCACTCACTCACTCATTCACACTCACTCACATTCACTCTCACTCACTCACACTCACTCACTCACACTCACTCCCTCTCACACTCACTCACTCTCACACTCACTCACTCACACTCACTCTCACTCACTCTCACACACTCACACTGACTCACTCACACTCACTCACTCACTCACACTCATTCACACTCACTCACTCACTCACACTCATTCACACTCACTCACTCACACTCACTCACTCATTCACACTCACTCACACTCACTCACACTGACTCAATCACACTCACTCACTCACTCACTCACTCACTCACTCACTCACTCACTCACACTGACTCACTCACACTCACTCACACTCATTCACACTCACTCACACTCACTCACTCTCACTCACTCTCTCACTCACTCACTCACTCACACTCATTCACACTGACTCACTCAGACTCACTCACTCACTCACACTCACTCACTCTCACTGACTCACTCACTCATTCACACTCACTCACTCACTCACACTCACTCTCACTCACAGACTCACACATTCACACTGACTCACTCACACTGACTCACTCACACTCACTCACACTCACTCACACTCACTCACTCACACTCATTCACACTGACTCACTCAGACTCACTCACTCACACTCACTCTCACTCACTCTCACTGACTCACTCACTCACTCACACTCACTCTCACTCACTCACTCACTCTCACTGACTCACTCACTCACTCATTCACACTCACTCACTCACTCACTCACTCACACTCACTCACACTCACAGACTCACACATTCACACTGACTCACTCACACTCACTCACTCTCACTCACTCACTCACTCACTCACTCACTCACACTCACTCACACACACTCACTCACACTGACTCACTCACTCACTCATTCACACTCATTCACACTCACTCACTCACTCTCACTCACACTCACTCACTCACACTCACTCACTCACACTCACTCACACTCACTCACTCTCACTCACTCACACTGACTCACACTCACTCACTCACTCACACTCATTCACACTCACTCACTCACTCACACTCACTCACACTCACTCACACTCACACTGACTCACTCACACTCACTCACACTAACTCACTCACTCACTCTCACTCACTACACTGACTCACTCACACTCACTCACTCACACACACTCATTCACACTCACTCACTCACACTAACTCACTCACACTCACACACTCACTCACTCACTCACTCACTCACTCACTCACTCTGACTGACTGACTGACTCACTCACTCACTCACTCTCACTCACTCACTCACTCACTCACTCACTCACACTGACTCACTCACACTCACTCACTCACACTCATTCATTCATTCATTCATTCACTCACTCACTCACTCACTCACTCACTCACACTCACTCACTCACTCACTCTGACTCACTCACACTGACTCACTCACACTGACTCACTCTCACTCACTCACGCTCACTCACACTCACTCACTCACACTCACTCACTCACACTCTCACTCTCACTCACTCATTCACACTCACTCACTCACTCACTCACTCACTCACTCTCACACTCTCACTCTCACTCACACACTCACTCTCACACTCACACACTCACACACTCACACTGACTCACTCACTCACTCACACTCACTCACACTCACACACTCTCACTCACTCACACTCATTCACACTGACTCACTCACACTCACTCACACTCACTCACACTCACTCTCACTCACTCTCACTCACACTCACTCACTCACACTCACTCACTCACACTCACTGACTCACTCACTCACTCACACTCACACTGACTCACTCACACTCACACTCACTCTCACTCACTCACACTCACTCACTCACTCACTCACACTCATTCACACTGACTCACTCACACTCACTCACACTCACTCACTCTCACTCACTCTCACTCTCACTCACTCTCACTCACACTCATTCACACTGACTCACTCACACTCACTCACTCTCACTCACTCACACTCACTCACACTCACTCACACTCACTCATTCACTCACTCTCACTCACTCACACTCACTCACACTCACTCACTCACTCTCACTCACACACTCACACATTCACACTGACTCACTCACACTCACTCACTCACTCACTCACTCACTCACACTCACTCACACACTCACTCTCACTCATTCACACTCACTCTCACTCACACTCACTCACACTCTCACTCACTCACACTCACTCTCACTCACTCATTCACACTGACTCACTCACACTCTCACTCACTCACACTCACTCACTCTCACTGACTCACTCACTCACTCACTCACATTCACACTCACTCACTCACATTCACTCTCACTCACTCACTCACTCACTCACACTCTCTCACACTCATTCATTCACACTCATTCACACTCACTCTCACTCACACTCACTCTCACTCACACACTCACACACTGACTCACTCACACTCTCACTCACTCACTCACTCACTCACTCACACTCACTCACACTCACTCTCACTCACTCTCACTGACTCACTCACTCACTCATTCACACTCATTCACACTCATTCACTCACTCACTCACTCACATTCACTCTCACTCACTCACTCACTCACACTCACTCACTCTCACTCACACTCACTCACACTCACTCACTCTCACTCACTCTCACTCACTCACTCACACTCACTCACACTCACACACTCACACTCACTCATTCACACTGACTCACTCACACTCTCACTCACACTCACTCACTCACTCACTCACTCACTCACTCACTCACTCACTCTCATTCACACTCACTCACATTCACTCTCACTCACTCACACTCACTCACTCTCACACACTCTCACACACACTCACTCTCACTCACTCTCACACACTCACACTGACTCACTCACACTCACTCACTCACTCACACTCACTCACTCACTCACTCACACTCATTCACACTCACTCACTCACACTCATTCACACTCACTCACTCACTCATTCACACTCACTCACACTCACTCACACTGACTCACTCACTCACTCACACTGACTCACTCACACTCACTCACTCTCATTCACACTCACTCACTCTCACTCACTCTCACTCACTCACTCACTCACTCACTCACTCACTCACACTCATTCACACTGACTCACTCAGACTCACTCACTCACTCACACACTCACTCACTCACTCACTCATTCACTCACTCATTCACTCACACTCACTCTCACTGACTCACTCACTCATTCACACTCACTCACTCACACTCACTCTCACTCACAGACTCACACATTCACACTGACTCACTCACACTCACACTCACTCACTCACTCTCACTCTCACTCACTCACACTCATTCACACTGACTCACTCAGACTCACTCACTCACACTCACTCTCACTCACTCACTCACACTCACTCTCACTCACTCACTCTCACTGACTCACTCACTCACTCATTCACACTCACTCACTCACTCACTCACTCACTCACTCACACTCACTCACACTCACAGACTCACACATTCACACTGACTCACTCACACTCACTCACTCTCACTCACTCACTCACTCTCACTCACTCACACTCACACACACTCACTCACTCACACTGACTCACTCACTCACTCATTCACACTCATTCACACTCACTCACTCACTCACTCACTCACTCACTCACTCACTCTCACTCACTCACTCACACTCACTCACACTGACTCACTCACACTCACTCACACTGACTCACACTCACTCACTCACTCACACTCATTCACACTCACTCACTCACTCACACTCATTCACACTCACTCACTCACTCACACTCACACTGACTCACTCACACTCACTCACACTAACTCACTCACTCTCACTCACTACACTGACTCACTCACACTCACTCACTCACACACACTCATTCACACTCACTCACTCACTCACTCTGACTGACTCACTCACACTCATTCATTCATTCATTCACTCACTCACACTCACTCACTCACTCTGACTCACTCACACTGACTCACTCACACTGACTCACTCACACTCACTCACGCTCACTCACTCACGCTCACTCACTCACGCTCACTCACACTCACTCACTCACACTCTCACTCATACTCACTCACTCACTCACTCACTCACTCACTCACTCACTCACACTCATGTTGTTAATGTATTAAAGGAAAAGGCAACTTTTGTACAAAACCAGGTGTGTAATAGGAGAAAAACATATACGTAATCAATTCCGTTAATTATTTCCATTATATATCGAACATGAAAAAATATTTTTAACTTTGAAATCATGAATTGACACAGAGGAGTCCAAGTTGGAGGAGGCAGCCATTTTGAGATTGTGGGCAACTATAAACCAATCAGAATCTTTCGTTAATGCGCCTCCCTCTGATCTGTGACGTCACTGGGCCCATGAAAACAGTGTTTACAGACAGATCACTGTGATTAGGAGTCCCGGCGGGTGGCTTGTATTCGATTCGTTTATATCCCGACCTTGTCAGCTGTCAGATTTATGTTCATGGACCCGGTAAGCTGGTAAATAATATATATTTTTTTTCTTTACCAAATTCTAACAGAAAACGAGAGCGCGCGAAAGGGAAAACCGAGCCGAGCCGCTTCACGCATGCGCAGTAGGCTTGGTAGGACAAATCCAAAGAGGAGTCATTCAGGATTCAGCCATGTTTTTGCTCCGTGTTTTTACTCAACCAAAGTTCTACAGTATTATGAGCTTTAAGTTGCATAAATAAAACCATTTGGTGAAACTTTGAAGAAGCGATTGTACTGGTTTTTTACCTTATTACCATGAAGCACTGAAGAGTTCTTTTCAGTGGTGGGCCGCATGACGTCACGCAGTAGATCAATATGGCGGAACGCATCTTCGCTGAGCTCAGCGCAAGCCCATATTATTAAAAGTTAAAAGATACTGTTATGTGGTCTGTTCTTTCTCTATAAATTCCATGATTGATTACTTTATATATTTATCTATCTATTTGTGGTGATTTTGTACAAAAGTTGCCTTTTCCTTTAAGTGGCACATTCTCAACCTGATAACATTTCTGTGAAATCATTTCTAACTGATTCATTTACACACGCTTTCTGTTCCGGTGTGTTGATGAGAAATGGCAGGCGTGGGCAAGTTTATACCACAACCACAGCTGCATTGATATAAAAACTATTAGACAATTCAGAACACACACACACACACACACACACACACACACTGAAGAACACTGTGGATCTGTAAGGCACTCCTGGCCTCGTCCTGACTGAACTCATTTTAATTCCTTCCACATGTTGACGGTTTTCTGGTGGATAAATTGAATAAATTCCTGACGCTGATGTTGTTTTCTCTTTAACACACGTCCTCTTTTCACACGGATGATGTGACAGTAATGGTGTTGTGTCACGAGGCTTTTAAAGCTTTCCTGACATTAATTGTGTACAGTGGCTTTTTCTCCAAAGCACACTCGGGTTCTCAGAACAGTTCCTGTAATCAGACGTGGAGTTAGATGTTGTGGTTGTGATCTGACCTTCAGCTTTCGGCGGGCGTTGAACTTCTTCAGACACTCCACAGTTTCCTGTCTGTGCATGCAGGAGGCCACAGTGGAGCGGTGCTGCGGGAGAGAACACAGCCAGAGTGTCACCTCCTGTCTCAACCTTCTCACTTTAACAAACAACAGGAACCGTTTTAAATCCTCCTGAATCAGTCAGTCTATATTCGGCAAGATTCAGTACTTTACACAAAACATGACACAGCACAGCGCAGGGGTGTTAGATTTAGAGTTAAAGCAGATACGCAGAGCCATGGCCTCACTTTCGTTTATAAATGCCTCGAGACCTCAAGAACGGCACAGGAATAGTTTTAAGCGTTAACAATAAATCTAATATAGTAATTTTTATGATTGAAGTGATTTATATAGGTAGCGGTCTGAGTGAATGACCTTGACGTCCGTAACGTCACCGCAGGAAGTCAATCGGTCTCATCGCCATTTCCGCTATACTAAAACACAGAGCTGACTGCAACTCTGATCCTCCATTTTGAGCTAATTTATCGCCATGCCACGTAGATGTGTTGCTGGCTGATGCAGCAACACGACAGAAGGTGGATTTACGTTGCATTCATGGCCCAAGAATGTTCAAACTGCAAAGATTTGGACGCGTTTTGTGAGAAGTTCACGGACACATTGGGCGCCTACGAAGTGGTCTCTCCTCTGCTCTGTACATTTTACTGAAGACTCGTACGAGACCTCTGATCTGTTGAGGAGTGTTGGCTATAAGCCCGGATTAAAAGAGGGTGCAGTACTGACAATTAAAGGAAAAGAAAACTATAAGAAAAGGAAAGTATTTATTTATTTTATTTTTTATTTTTTTAAAAAGAAAGTGAGTTCAGTTGCACCAGTCCTCTCAGAGTGAGCCGAGGGTTGTTGGTAAAACCGGTGACGTCCCGTTCCATCCCGGGTTTTAGTAATTGCCTGAGCTGAGCAGTAATGGCGGAATACACAGTATGAAAAAAGTGAATGAGTGGAGCAGCCGTCTTATTTCTAAACTGGATATTGCTGCCATCTCGCCCTTACATGGAAGAAGCGAATGAACACAGAACTGAACGAACAACTGAAAGTCAGATTGTTTCAAAACAATCGGCCACAAGATCGGCCTTCAAGAAGCGAGAACACAGACAGGTAAGCTCCGACTCTCATTTGGATAAAAAAGTAGCATGACCAGACATCCTGGTTTGACCGGGACAGTCCCGATTTTGAGTTGCGTGTCCCCAGTCCCGACAAAGTTCCGTCAGGACGCTGAAATGTCCCGGTTTACACCAAACACTAACAAACTGTCCCGGTTATAGCGATCATATATAGCCAACGCGATGTCAATAAAGCTTCTAGCAATTCAGCATCAGTGTGCGTGTGTGCGCAGTCAACCATACAATGTATCTATTTGCACAATGTTGCAATATAGAGGCCGCATTATAACGGTTTTTTCGCTAGCGGCTGTCAACTACAACGCGACAATGCCGAACGGATGAGCGCTGGGCGGAGATGTTTGCGCACTTCAAGAGTAGGGAGATTCTTTACAGCAATGTCAGCCAGCTTTGCCAGTTTGCCATGTGCCTACCTGGCACCAATGCTCCAGCTGAGCGAATATTTTCACTCATGAGCAACACCTGGACTGACGAGAGGAATCACATGACCACACCTACTCTCGAAGCCTTGCTCATTACCTGGGCCAATTTCGACGATACTTGCTCGCAGTTTCCCAGCAGGCTCTCGGGCAATAAAGCGCTACTGGAGACGAGCACTGTAATTTTTCTAACATTTTTTTAACTAGATTGTCACCTCAGCCAGAGACTTCCTGTGGTTTGGGCGCGAAAACCCAGTTTGTCAGAGTGTGTGCGGGAGAGGCGGATGTAAGTGCAGATATGTTAAATAATACACAGTGCGATATGAGCATAAAGTGCGTGAAATGCACACAACAGGCAAACAGTCCGAAACAGCAGGCAAAGTCGTAATCGAGGAAACAGGCAGGAGGTCAATCGAGGCACGGACAGAATATCAGAGGCAAAACTAGACAAGATCAAGGGACGAGAAACAGGAGTCGAAAAACTAGGAGGTCAACAAGGACAGGAAACAAGGCTCAGTAAGGCACACTAGACGCGGCGTAATACTTCACATCGTCCTTGCATGGGCGCGGTCCTTAAATAGCCCAAACACAGTTCGTTGATTAAAGACAGGTGTTCTTCGTTAACGGTGTGCGGGCCAGAGCTCGTTAGGCGCGCACGCAGCCCGAGGCGCACCTTCAGGTGCACGAGCCAAGGCGCGCAGGACTGAAACAGTTCTGCACAAGCGCAACACAATCGCACTAGAAAGCACGGTCAATCTGCCAGTGTAGCTGCAGTCTTTTTAGTTGTGAATTACAAGTATTTCCTCTTGTGTTAATAATTTGCCATGTCAAAACAGGCGAAACTTTCCTCCTTCTTTCAACGTGAAGAGAGGTAAGCAATTTATTATACATTTTTTCCCATCAAAGTTGCATTCTGTGGCTTCGAAGCTAAGTTTTAGTGCCGTTTCTAGAACACAACATCAAGAAAACGTGGAAGAAACAGCAATAATGGAAGAGCCGGTTTCTAAACCGCCTAAAACTAGCAATGGGAATTATTTTTTGTTACAGAATGCACTCAGGCTGCCAGTCAGCGTGTGACCCCCCTTTGAAAAATCCTAGCTACGCCCCTGCCTATCCTGTTTTAATGAGAGTCGACCCACAGTCAGTGAAGTCATATCAGTCTTAGTTGAGCGAGTCGGTAACGCTATTTCTTACTTTCACCATAAATGTTTATTTATATGACTTTGGTCTATAGCTGTAAAAGGCCTCGACCTTAAAACCGGTTCCCGCTGTGACGTCACGCGCTCAGGGCTGGCTGGCTCAGCGCCAATCACAACTTTGCGGTCAATTTTAACTCTCAAAAATATATATATATTTTTATTCCCATTTATGCAGCATACAAGAGTCAAGGCTGGAGATACTATCCACTCAGAAATGTATTTTAAAATAAAGGCTCTGCGTATCTGCTTTAAGATTAGAATTAGAGCAGGTTTAAAGTCAGATTACAAATGTTTGGCATGGAAATTAGGATGGATTTAGGTAGGACAAGGTATTTTAGACTGAAATATGCAAATCTTAGAAATAATAAGCATTAATAAGCTCACAGAGATCCAGGGGTGTTTCAGTGCCTCGACTGCAGTGATTCTCTTTGCTGGATTGATGGTCAGCATTTTATTAATGAGATCCTTAGCTTCAGGAGTGACCGTGTCCCACTCAGGAGAAGGAAACTACACAGAAATACAGATAAAATCACGCAAACATGAGAAACATTATGGCCTGGAGGTCAACGAGTTCCATCCGAACCATTAAAAAAAGCTCTGTGCATTAATCTGCAGTCATTTTTATCTTTCATGAAGGAAGAACAGGTGACTGTCAGGCTTTATAAAGAGGTGTGAAGGACAGAAAGTGGTGTTTATTGTAATGAAATGAAGGTCACTCACATCGTACGCTCCAGCTTTGATCTGCTGATAGAGTCGATGCTGATCTTCATCCCAGAACGGCGGATATCCAACCAGCAAAATGTACAGAATCACACCTGTGCCAGGAAAACAGCGCTCGTTAGAGATTCATTAGAAGTTTATTTGCTTTTCCACCTGAAGATTTAAATAATCCTCAGAGCACAATGAAGAAAAACACAACATGATGAGGACAAAATAAATTACAGCGATTAAACTACTGACACGAGCACAATTAACTTTTAAAGTAAACCACACCTTTATCACTACACATAGTGTGTGTGTGTGTGTGTGTGTGTGTGTGAGTGTGTGTGTGAACTCCTCACCACAAGCCCACAGGTCCACAGCTTTACCATACGGATCTTTCCGTAACACTTCAGGTGAGAGATAACCAGGAGTCCCAGCGAAGCCTGCAATCACATAAACAGGAAGTGATGTCATCACACAGACAGAGCCATGCTGACTTGTGGCACATGTATAGTGCATTATTGGGCGGCACGGTGGTGTAGTGGTTAGCGCTGTCACCTCACAGCAAGAAGGTCTGGGTTCGAGCCCCGTGGCCAGCGAGGGCCTTTCTGTGCGGAGTTTGCATGTTCTCCCCGTGTCCGCGTGGGTTTCCTCCGGGTGCTCCGGTTTCCCCCACAGTCCAAAGACTGTTTTAGGTTAATATGGGACGGCCTTGGGCTGAGGTGCCCTTGAGCGAGGCCCCTAACTCCCAACTGCTCCCTGGGTGCTGTTAGCATGGCTGCCCACTGCTCTGGGTGTGTGTGTGTGTGTGTGTGTGTGTGAGTGTGCTCACTGCTTCAGCTGGGTTAAATGCAGAGAGGAAATTTCACAAGTGTATGATGAATAAAGTTGTGCTTTCTTTCTTTTTGCTTTCTTTATGGATAATACACACTCCTTCACACACTGTATGAACACACTGTGTGCGTGTGTGTGTGTGTAAATATAAGGTCTTACCAAACCATGCCTGCTGGTCTCCTTCCACTTCAATCGCCAATCCGAAATCTGCTAACTTCACCGCTGCACCTTTGGACTTGGAGGCCAGAAGCAGGTTCTCTGGCTAATACACACACACGCACACACACACACACACACACACGCATTTTAAATTTGTAGTGTTCACTAATATGTACTAATATGTAGTGTTCATGTAACACGTAGCTGCCGTTGCTCTTTTTATGATGATGATGATGATTATTATTGTTATTATTATTATTGCTTTTAGTGTTGTAAATTTTGTCTCCATGTTTTCTACGGGTTGTTATTATTGTTTGTTGTTCTCATACAGTTATGAAACCTGGGTCCTGTACTACGAAGCGGGTTTTCTGGCTTACCAGGGTCACTTCGAGAGTAACTTGATCACGTGCAGCGTAACTTCCCGATTAACCCATACTACGAAAGTTGGCTATGTTCAAACCGAGGTTGCTGCCATGGCAACTTACGCTGCATCTCAAACCTGCTCGTCTCAGGTTATGTTCTTGGTTAACCCGAGGTTTCCGATTAACCACACCCTTTTTAAACACCACCTCTCCACCCACATTTCCTCTAGAGACAATGCCAGCGTACCTGGATGACCCGTGCGATATCGGAGCGCAGATTAGAGATGGGATTTATGGCTCTTTGATGGGATCCGCATCTTTGTGATCCGTTCTTTGAAAAGAGCCGTTCAAAAGACTGGCTCATTTGGCTCTTTTTAAATATTTATTCAGTTTTAAGAAGACAGCGTCTAAAGAAGCCAGATCCCTCTGCTTAGACAGTGACATCAATATTTCTGGACATACCTTTTATATAAAGCAACCTAGACTTACATTATTGTAACCCCTAAACGCTCATAAATAACCATTAAAAAACAATGAGGGCTTCAATGAATGTCCATGCAGAACGGCTTTTCTGTAAAAAAAAAAACACCCACTCAAGAACATAGTTATCAAGAACGCAAGAATATTTTTAAAAAAAACCACTTGTTTTACAAAAATATTTAAGTCTGAGATACAAAATAGATACAACTAGACAAACAGATAAATAAATAAAATACACAAAAATAGAACAAACAAAATGACGATAGAATAAATTAAATGAACGTCCGTGCAAAGTAGTTTCCCCACAATATTATCATTAATATCACACAACAACATTATAAACTATATACAAAACAATTTGAACTATTAGGCAAACAGATAAAACTTGAATAAATAAAAGGCAAATGAATGCTTGCTTGCACGCGCACACACACACACCCTCCATTATGAATGATGTTTTTATATTTCATTTTCACCTGTTGCCAGGTGCGTTTGGCTGCTGTTGCCTCTGAAATGTTCACAGGACCGACACCAACTTAGTCAAAGGGACTGAACAGTCAGTCATCCTAATTCATGTGACTCTGTGCACAGATCAGCTTAAGTAGCGACTCCATGAATTTACCATACCAAATTTTATTCAGGATTTTTCGGACATTAAACAAGCTATATATGACTGGGGCCACGTCGAAGGACCATTTTCTGTGACTTGTGATTGATCATGAAGCTTCTCTCATCCTATACTTCTGTTCTGGAACATGTAGAAGGGAGAATGGACTTGCGCATTTACCCGATCGGCAATTCGTTGCCAACATGCTTGCCGCTCCTTATTGGCAGCCGCTGTGTTAGATTTTGCTCTTAATGTTGTTTTGAACTCCTCGTAGCTTTGCATTATGACAGCGCATTCTTCCTCCGTGCAGTGCGGCGACCGTGCCATTGTGAACAGTGGGGATTTGCGCTGATAACCTCCCCTTTAACGTGAACGCACATTAACCCTGATTAGGTTAAACCAGGTTCAACAAATCAACTTCATAACTGGCGTCGTAGTTCCGTTTAACCCCAAACAAGATAACCAGGTTTTGTCAACCCCGGTTTAGCGGGGGAACCCTGGGTTACTGCTGGGTAGGTTAACCTCCGTTCGTAGTACAGGGCCCTGATGGTGGCTCTCGTGGTGTAATGTGCGCTTCATGAAGGCAGGATGCTGGTGTGTAAACTCAGTGCGGTATTTATTACGCGCAGTTCGTTAATCGTCATTAAATGTCTTTGCTGGTGGTCAGAGAAGAGGCAGGCGGTGCTTAAACACGGGATAACTGTCAGCAAGACTGTGCAAAGAGAGAAATTAACAGCATGTTGGAAATGGCCAGACTAATCACAGTGAAACACAGAACAGTAAACCCGTGATGAGACAGAGGGCGGAGTCAGGGCTGAGCCCAAAACGCAGGCACATGCAAACAGAAACATGAACACGTGACACCACGAGCTCGGCGCTCATCACGCTGAGAAACGCTGCGCACACCGGAAACTCACTGCGCACACGGACACCGGAAACTCACTGCGCACACGGACACCGGAAACTCACTGCGCACACGCACACCGGAAACTCACTGCGCACTCTTTTAACATTTTTCACTTCTGTGTGCGGTGAAATAAATCCGTGAGAGCCTGCGGCTGTAACGCGCGAATGAAGCTTTAGTGTCGCCCGTGTGACTGATGTGAGCTCGGGTCCCGCCCGCCTCAGCTAGTATTAATGATGGCAGTGATGACAGGAGGCATGAGGGTGTTTCTAAATGTGCATACCCATGAATATTAATAGATGTGTGCATTTTTAATGAGGATGAATGTGGAGAGCTGATTCACAGCCACTTTCCGAGGATTAAATACATATTAAACAAGTTTACATGGTTTATATAGATCGAGGAGACCTTTGGTGTAAAAACTTCCTTTATTATTCGACGATTTATTTCAGACTTTACATTTCACTTAAAACCTCCTGATTTCCTTTTCATGTGAAAGACACCGCCAGTCGCACCTGCAGCGGTCCGAGTAGCTGCAGATTGCAGCCGCAGCGCGGGAGATGATTAGTTTTAGGCTTTTATCATCAGGATGTTCCGCATCATCTCACTGATCTCTCTCATATTTACAGTCACATTCCAGTCTGAGTGAAAAATGTTTGACCCTGAACAGAAGAAACGGCTTAAACGCAGTGAAGATAAATGCAGATGAAATATGATTCAGATGGTGGCGAGGTGGCCGCCCACGCCGCTCCCACACAGCGCGCTCCTTCTCATCCCGTTCACTTCCACACCCACGGCCGTTCCACTGCGCGCTCATTACAGACTCACACTGCGACATGTGAAATAATGCAGCTCATTCAGACACCTCAGCGCACGCTTTCATGTGAATGAACTTCTCAGACATGTGCACATTTTCCCATCATCTTCTTTAGCGGGCATTTCTGCGTTATAACGCCACCTGGAGCTTTATCACAGACACGACGACGGCGCGCAACATGGAAACACCAGCAACATCCTTATTACCAACATTAGACATTTCAGCATGTGATCATGTTATAAAATGTCATACACACTGAATTGCATAAGTATTCACCCCCTTTCACCCACTGAAATGGATTTATTTGGGATTCTACATCACTAAAACACACACGGTAGTAACTGAGGTCAAATCGGACAACATTTCTGCACTGTTCTTAATATTATTAGTGAGAGAGAGTGAAGGCTTGATGGCATAAGTATTCACCCACTTATTCATTCATTCATTTACATTTTGAGGTATTGCAACTTGGAATTAAAATTAATTTCATTTTGAGTGATTTACACAAAAATTACACAGAATATTTCCCCCTTCACTCTGCATTCTCCCTGGAATAATTCTGAGAGTTTTACTGACATTTTTTTAAATTATTTGGTGATTCAATGAGGAGAAAGCTGGGTATTTGAACACAATCTTTTTGTAAATAATTAAAATAAATGTTAAATTACAGGTTGTTTGCTCTTTGTGTAGATTTGTGGCATTAAATCCCAAATAAATCTGTTTTAATTCCAGATTGTTCCACGACAAAATGTGGAAAAGTACAACACGGGCTGAATACATAAATAATGTAAGATCTTATATGTTTTGTATTTTTAATGTCTCATTATTCAGTTCTTGCACAAGATGCATTACTGTCTCTGCTGTTTCAGCCAATCAGATCACACTCCACTGCATTTCTGGTGAAATCCACAAGAATCTTGTTGGAGAAATAAAGAGAGAGAAACTGTGTGTGTGACAGCACTGCTCTGTGGCCCGTATGGAGGAGTAATAGCACATATTTCCAGCCCACACATGGCGCTCAGCTAATTACGCTACATTTCCCAGTTAGCGCCAGTGTTTGCATCACCTCCATTTAATGTGACGGTGTGATGGAGCGAGTGCGGCGTAGGTTTGTGTTAATGCTCTGATGGAAATCAGTGAGGTCAGGAGCTCTCAGAAACCTAGGAGATTACAATACATGAATAAAAAGTTCAGTCTGAAACACAGTGATGTTCATAAAGCATTATCGCCTCCAGAACTGCCAGACTAAACACTCATCACTCAACACACACACACACACACACTAGGGAGGAATCTCAGAGTGAGCTTCACAATTTAATCTGATTATCAACTAGCATGTAACTAGCAAAGTAAAGAAAAATGTCATTCAACTGAATTGTGTGTGTGTGTGTGTGTGTGTGTGTGTTTTGAGTCCAGCAAGAAGCACAACACGGATCCAAGAAAGCAGCCTGAGTGATGTTTTGGATAACCTTCAGTATCTGATATCTCTGAGTGTGGAAGTGAGACAGCACCGGATGGAAGTGTGTGTCGTTATTATCGCTGATGTTCCTTCTACTTCCTGGTTCTGAGGATGCTGCGTATCTCTTTAGTCATGTCTTAGAGCTTGAAATCAGACAGCAATGTGTTTTTTTCACACAGTTCCCAGTTCCAAGGATTTCATGGAGCACATTAAAGCAGGGTCAGGAATCACAGTTCCGTGGTGATCATCACATATCTGCTGTTGGTGTCTGGGATATTCGGCTCAAATCTGTGAAGGTCCACCTTCCTAAAATTCCTCGCTCATAGAATAGAATGCCTTGACTGCCACTGCACAAATGTACAATGAAATTATAGAGTTCTGGATAAGTGACGAACATGACTGAAGGAACACAGGGGCATTTTAAGCCTCAGTGACAAGTTTATGGTTATAAATAAAAGAATGTGGCGTGTATATGATTTGCTTTGCAGAGTCACTTCACATTACTTCTCTGTCCAAACATCTTTAAACAGGATTTTTCATCATCAACAAGCCACAGCGTCATTTTCCTCATCAGACCACAGCCGAAAACAAATCTATAAACTTCTGAGCAGATGATCTCACCCTGAACAAGTCACTTAATAAACCACACCAGGGATCTGCTCCAGACACCGCGCTGTTTCAGCTTCAATATGAACTTTTAGATTTTTACACTCTGATGCAGTGTTTTATCATTTGGTCCAGTAAAATAATTGACTGGAGGCTCCTGAGTGGCGCAACAAGAAAGAACTGGAAAGCGTTATCAGGAGATCGCGAGCAGGAATCCCACCGACGCTGCAGTGGGCAACACTGGGCATGGAGGGGCATGCTCTCTCTCTTTTCCTGTCAGTCACAGCAACACTGACCAATCAGAGCATCTGTGAGAGAAATCAACATCAGGAAAGAGTTCATATGGTTTATAATTGGCTAATTAACGTGGTTCCTGATTGGTCGTTGGCGTTGTCACTGGTAGCTGGCTAGCTACACTGTGGTTGGCTAATTAGCATAACACCCACTAGCTATTTAAATTATATTTATTTTGAAAATCAGTGGTAATGTGAAGGTTCATTTAAAGTTTCTGTACTGTGCCATGTTCTTTGATTACTAGCTTCACTGGCATTTTACTTAATTTCACCACATCAAAAATAAAACATTAAAAAAAGTTTGCTGTAGTAGCTATATCCTGTAAAAGTGTTAGCACACTGAAGTATCTCTCACCGTTAGCAATTCTGTAGCTGCCGCATCTCGGCTAAATCTCTCAGGAAAGTAACATTAATAATCATTTACCTTTAAACCCCAATTCTTTCTGTCTGACAGCGAAGCTGATAAATGATGAACTGTCACATCCTGCGTTTCTCACTCCAGGGTTCAGTTTTTCTTCTCTACACAACGTGTTACAGCAGATCTGTGTTAAACCTCACACTATTAGATTACACTTTATTATCTGTTCTTCAGAGAAGATCCTGAAGGAGGGTTAAAATAATATTTATGGGTCACGTTATGAGCAGCAGAACCACAGAGACAGAGTGACTATAATCTGAAATATTTATATTTTAAACATTATGACTCCGTTTTAGAAACAGGATGGCCCATAGTTTTGTTTTCTCTGAATGAAATCCACTTTAAACACAATATTCTAGCAGTTTCCACTTAACTCCGTGAACAAACCCTCACACTGATGATTTACTTTCACACATCATAATTACATTTCTCTTTCACACAAAACATCGCTCAGTGCTCATGAAATAATTATCACAATAAGCTCAAATCATTGGACATACCTGAAAAACAGCTCAAGTAATCAAGAACAACAACACAACTGAAATAATAACAATCCAATCAGCTCCAGTAATCATAATGACTTCAAATAAACAGCTGAAAAAAATCACAAACATCTGAAATCATCAGCCAATGTAGATAATAAAAATCTAATCAACAGAAGTAATAACAAACAGCTAAAAACTTGGTGATTAGTTTTTGCAAAGATGATTAGTTGGAGTAATTGTGATTAGTTTGGGTAATTCTGATTAGTGTGTATACGTGTGATTAGCTTGTATACTGGTGATTAGTTTGTTAATGTTGATAAGTTTGGGTAATGGTAAATGGTTTAGACAACGGTGATTAGTCTGTGTACGGGTGATTAGTTTGGATAATTGTGATTTTGTTAGATGATGGTGATTTGTTTGTGTAATTGTGATTAGTTTGTGTAATGGTGATTAGTTTGTGTAAGGGTAATTATTTGGAGAAATTGTAATTAGTTTGGATAATAGTGATTAATTAGAGTAATTATGATTAGTTTGGGTAGTGCTGATGAGTTTGGGTCATGGTGATTAGTCAGAGTAATTGTGATTAGTTTGTGTAAGTGTGATTATTTGGAGAAATTATAATTAGTTTGGATAATAGTGATTAATTGGAGTAACTATGATTAGTTTGGGTAATGCTGATGAGTTTGGGTCAAGGTGATTAGTTTGAGTAATTGTGATTAGTCGGAGTAATGATAACCAGTTTGGGAAATTGAGATCAGTTTTGGTAATGGCGATTAGTTTGGGTAATTGTGATTAGTTGGAGTAATTGTGATTAGTTTGTGTAAGGGTGATTATTTGGAGAAATTGTAATTAGTTTGGATAATAGTGATTAATTGGAGTAATTATGATTAGTTTGGGTAATGCCGATGAGTTTGGTTCATGGTGATTAGTTCTGATAATTGTGATTAGTTTGAACAATTGTGATTAGCCATGGTAATGATAACTAGTTTGGGTACTGGTGATTAGTTTGGGTAATTGTGATCAGTTAGTGTGATTGTGATTAGTTGAAGTGATGTGGATTAGTTTGAGCAATTGTGATTAGTTTTTGATAATGTTGATTAGTTGATTAACTTGTGATTAGTTTGTGTAATGGTGATTAGTTTGTATGACAGCTAGCGGTTTTATATGGTGATTAGTTTATGTCATGGTGCTTAGTTGTATCAATGATGATTAGTTGGGGGCAATTGTAATTAGTTTGGGTTTTGGTTGTTAGTTTGGGTAACAGTGATTAGTTTGGGTCACACTGATTATTTGGGTACTGGTGATTAGCTGGAGTAATTGTTATTAGTTTGGGTAATCACGATTAGTTTGGGTCATGGTGAGTAGTTTGTGTAATAGTGATTAGTTGTGTCATTGTGATTGGTTTGGATACTTGTGATTAGTTAGAGTAATTATTATTATTTTGGGTAATGGTAATTAGTTTTGGTACTGGTTATTAGTTGGAGTAATCGTGATTAGTTTGGGTAATAGTGATTAGTTTGTGTAATGGTGATTAGTTTGGGTAATAGTGATTAGTTTGAGCAATGGTGATCATGTGATTAGGTGATTATTTACCAATTTTAGTCACACGGTGGTGACGTCACTGTGTTTGTAATAGTTGTAGTTGTAATGTATTTAGAGCTATCAGCTTGTAATGATGATACAGTGTGAACGTATCACATTATTTATCATACATGTTTTATGTCATGTGTTTATGTAAATGTACCTTTAGATCTCGGTGAACGACGCCCATCTGATGACAGTGAAGCACCGCCTCCAGGATCTGCTGAATACAGTGACTGCAGGCGAAGAGATGCAAATCACACACCATTAAAACTAATGATCCGTTCAGAAATTATGGGTTTGATGACACATTTCAAACTTTCACCCACTCACACACTCACCCTCCCTCTCTCTCTCACTCTCCCTCTCTCACTCTCTACACACGCACGCACGCGATAGATAGATAGATAGATAGATAGATAGATAGATAGATAGATAGATAGATAGATAGATAGATAGATAGATAGATAGATAGATATGGTTCAATTAAACGTGTGTGTTTTCTGGAACAGACCCGAGTTTTAAACACAGTCCATATATTTTCAACAGGGTTGAGGTCAGGACTTGTCTTAAGCTGAATGTTCTCCTGCTTTATCTTCCACAACCAGTTCTGATGTGTGTTTGAGGTCATTGTCCTGTTGGAACACACAACTGGGTCCAGGTTCCTGATGGTTTGAGGTCATACTGAAGAATTCTGAGGTCGTTCCCCTTCTTTATTTTTCCACTTTGTGCAGTGCATCATTTCCACTAGCAGTGAAACAGACCCTGAGCCTGATGCTACCACCACCATGCTTAATAGTTGGTCCAGTGTTGACTGGACTAAGTATTAATGACTCTGGACCTCTGGTCATTGTAGCCAAACAACTCAATCTGTGTCTCATCTGACCATAAAACTTTCCTCCAGAAGGATTTTCCTTTGTCCCTGTGTTCAGCTGCAAACTTTAGTTGAGGTTGAAGGTGTGGATTTTGGAGCATGGGCTTCCTTCTTGATCAGCAGCCTCTCAGTTCATGGCGATGTAAACCTCATCTGACTGTAGTCAGTGTTCCAGAAGCTTCCAGTTGATGTCAGGCCTGTGCTTTGGTGATTCCAGGGTTGTTCCTGACCATCCAACCAGTTTCCTCTCAGCTGAGGGGGACAGTTTGGATCTTCTTCCAGTAAGGTGGCTTCACCTCCCAATATTTACTTACATAAAATTATTTGAACTGATGATGTTGGAATCTGGAGATGTTTAGAAATGGCTCCAGGAGACATTCCGGAGTGTAAATTTATCATCCTCTTTCTCATATCTGCACTGAGCTCCTCGGAATTTCCCATTATACTGTGTGTTGGTCAATCCAACAAGTGTCAGTCAAACTCTTTTTATGTTGTGCACAGAGACGCTACCAGCTGCAGTCAATCATCATCACCAACAGAGAGCTAAGAGGCCTTGGCAAGATAAACGACATCTTGGAAATTTCAGTACCACTGAATTAATAACCTCACTAGGTGTGTGTATAATTTCCATCCATCATTACTTTAAGACATGAAGTGACTTTTAATGAATAACAATAAATAAAAAAAGCATTGAATGAGAAGGCGTGTCCAGACTTTCTTGAAACATGTTGCTGACGCTAAATTCAAAATGAGCATTCTGTTTTTATTTATTTACTTTTTACACAGCATCCCAACTTTTCCTGTGTGTGTGTGTGTGTGTGTGTGTGTGTGTGTGTGTGTGTGTGTGTGTGTGTGTGTGTTTTTTACCTGGCGTCTGCCTCACTGTAATATTCTCTGGCCACAATGTCCTCGAACAGCTCTCCTCCCGTCACACTGCACACACACACACACACACACACACACACACACACACACACACACACACACACACGATCAAATCATGAAAGGAAAGGAAATGGAAAGAAAAGGAAAATGTTCCTGACTCACAGGTCGAAGATGAGGTAATGATGCGCCTCCTCTGAGATGCTGTCATGGAGCCGCACTGAACATCACAAAAGCATTGAGAGTTCGTTAGTGTCTGACTCACAGTTATAAAACATTATAACACATGATTTATAATCAAATATTTTAATATTTTAACATTTAAAATCCTGACCTTCAATGTTTATATACAGTAAATATGTACATTCACGATATTTATTATATGTGCTGTATATCTGTACATTACATACTGTATATTACTCTATATTACAGTTACGCCTTTAAACAATTCTGAACTATTATGTAAAGATAGAGACCGAGGTAAAGCTCCAGGGTGTATCTGGGGGAGGAGTTAGGGGAGGAGTTAGGGAAGGGGTTAGGCAAAGGTTTATATTTGTATCTTTTTTTGTAAAATTAAAGAAAATCCGTTTCCCTCACCCACACATGTGCAAATTTCTTGTGCTCAGACGCCCTCACCCTCAAAAAGCGCGCCAGACTCTATAAATATGCAAATTAGACACACCCCCACACCTTCACGCCCACTTATCCCATGTCCTGCATTTGCATGTTGGCTCAGTTTGTCCATCAGGCCATACATTTATCACCCTATTTTCTCCTGTCTGTCAAATTCACTGTCTATATTAAAATAATAGATTATTATACATTACATTAATATATTTTATACATGTAGAATATTGTATTTAATATACAGCTAATACATAAAGAATTAGAATATTAAAATGCAGACACAACAGCATCAGCTTCTTCATGTTCGTTTGACTGAATCTTTGTGTCTTTAGAGATTTTCTCTTGTTGCACACACACACACACACACACACACACGCACGCACGCACGCACGCACGCACGCACACACACACACGTACGCTCACACGCACAGGTTCCCGCCCCCAGGTGCCCTGTGTGTAGGTGTGGTGTGTGCTTATGGCAGTGTGTGTGGGAGCTGAATAGCTGCAGAAGAGGAACTGCAGAACTTCACCTGACAACACACACACACACACAGCAACGATTACATAAACCAAGAGAAAAATCCTGCCACACTTTCTGCCTTTGTAAATGTGACATGATGAATACATGTAATTTCCTGTTTTAATGCACCGCATGAAGTGGATCATCCACCAGTGAAATACACTTTTACCTCAACAATTAAATCTATAGTATCACAGCAGGCCGCTGATTCACATCACAATAATTCAGACCTCAGACGTAACTACTGATTTCAGCATGATTCAGAAGTTATGTGAGAGTTACACACATGGGGCGGAGTTTTATCTAAAATAGAGGCGTGTCTCGGTTACATTCGATTCTGATCTTGATGTTTTTGCGTGACATCAGCTGGAGTGAGGAGCGGAGTTCAGCCCAGCGCCACTCACACACATGATGGAATGTCATCTGTGCAGGAGAAACCATCAGAGTGGGATTTAATCAGTTCAGTCCTCAGTAAGAGGCTGTGAGGATCCGGTGCGAGTCACTGTGCTGCTGAATAATGAACACGGTCACGTCCACTCAGGAACAGTCTGAACTCCACACAGGAGATTTTTATCATCTGAAGGTGGAGCTCAGAAAATCCACTTCAGCAGCTGCGTAACTCGACTCTGAGCACCAGGAGCTTTCCTCATGGAAACACTGATGTCACTTTTAGGATTAATGTGATGTATTTACACGTATAATCTATAAACTGTAATATAATATAAATCTATAAACTGTAATATAATATAAATCTATAAACTGTAATATAATAAATCTATAAACTGTAATATAATATAAATCTATAAACTGTAATATAATAAATCTATAAACTGTAATATAATATAAATCTATGAACTGTAATATAATATAAATCTATGAACTGTAATGTAATATAAATCTATAAACTGTAATATAATATAAATCTATGAACTGTAATATAATAAATCTATAAACTAATATAATAAATCTATAAACTGTAATATAATATAAATCTATAAACTGTAATATAATAAATCTATAAACTGTAATATAATATAAATCTATGAACTGTAATATAATAAATCTATAAACTAATATAATAAATCTATAAACTGTAATATAATATAAATCTATAAACTGTAATATAATAAATCTATAAACTGTAATATAATATAAATCTATGAACTGTAATATAATAAATCTATAAACTGTAATAATATAAATCTATGAACTGTAATATAATAAATCTATAAACTGTAATATAATATAAATCTATGAACTGTAATATAATAAATCTATAAACTGTAATATAATATAAATCTATAAACTGTAATATAATATAAATCTATGAACTGTAATATAATAAATCTATAAACTGTAATATAATATAAATCTATGAACTGTAATATAATAAATCTATAAACTGTAATATAATATAAATCTATGAACTGTAATATAATAAATCTATAAACTGTAATATAATATAAATCTATAAACTGTAATATAATAAATCTATAAACTGTAATATAATATAAATCTATAAACTGTAATATAATATAAATCTATGAACTGTAATATAATATAAATCTATGAACTGTAATATAATATAAATCTATAAAGTGTACACACTGTATTTCTGTAAAATCTGGTAAACAGTATTTTGCTGTTGCTGCTCTGAGACGAGAACAATAAAAGCCACTGGTTTCTTGGTGAAGTGCGTAGGAGGATTCTGGCTCCTTCACACACACACACACACACACACACACACACACACACACACACACACACACTGTGCCAGAGAGGAAAAGAGAATGTGCCAAAATACAGATATATTCCACACTCTCACACTGAAGGGAAGTTGTCAGGAGGAGACAAGAATCGACACACAGCTCCGGCTGATGATTCACAACGAAGACGCTGCTCTTTTTACCCTGACGATACTCACTACTCCAACCCTGCACCCTACTCCCTATACCCTACACCCTACTCCGACCCTGCACCCTACTCCCTATACCCTACACCCTACTCCGACCCTGCACCCTACACCCTATACCCTACACCCTACTCCCTATACCCTACTCCGACCCTGCACCCTACTCCCTATACCCTACACCCTACTCCGACCCTGCACCCTACACCCTATACCCTACACCCTACTCCCTATACCCTACTCCGACCCTGCACCCTACTCCCTATACCCTACACCCTACTCTGACCCTGCACCCTACTCCCTATACCCTACACCCTACTCTGGCCCTGCGCCCTACTCCCTATACCCTACACCCTACTCTGGCCCTGTGCCCTACTCCCTATACCCTATACCCTACTCCGACCCTGCGCCCTACTTCCTATACCCTACACCCTACTCCAGCCCTGTGTCCTACACCCTACTCAAACACCATTACAGTTTCATTATCATCAGTCCAGTCTGGGTGTGTCCAAAACCACACCCCTTGTGTAAATTATATACAGCCATCTTGTTTTCTTCTACCTGTTTTGCTCATGCTCTGGGCCCACCCTGGCCACACCCATGTAATGTGTTTGTCACTCACCGATGTTTGGGTGTTTAAGCAGTCTGCAGATCCGAGCCTCTCTGTCCAGCTTCTGGTGATCTGAAACACACACACACACACACACACACACATGATTTACAGCAGTAATAATGATGGTCTGATGATTAAAGAAGATCATTTTTCATGTAATAATTAAAGGAGGAGAATATAATGACATTCTAATCGACAGTAATATAATTATAGCAGCTCTGTAACACACTCATGTATTCTGTTATTCTCCAGACACACTTGAACTCAGTGGTTGAATAAACAAACTAAAAATAAACAAATAAACAAATAAAAAAAGCAAAAATAATAAGCTAACTAGTTTGTTCATCTCGACAATAAATTAGCTTTGGTACATCTCTACATTCTCCTGCTGCATTTAGAATAAAAAACAACACAGACGCTGGGTGTCATCTCATCTCATTATCTGTAGCCGCTTTATCCTGTTCTACAGGGTCGCAGGCGAGCTGGAGCCTATCCCAGCTGACTACAGGCGAAAGGCGGGGTTCACCCTGGACAAGTCGCCAGGTCATCACAGGGCTGACACATAGACATAGACAACCATTCACACTCACATTCACACCTACGCTCAATTTAGAGTCACCAGTTAACCTAACCTGCATGTCTTTGGACTGTGGGGGAAACCGGAGCACCCGGAGGAAACCCACGCGGACACGGGGAGAACATGCAAACTCCACACAGAAAGGCCCTCGCCGGCCCTGGGGCTCGAACCCAGGACCTTCTTGCTGTGAGGCGACAGCGCTAACCACTACACCACCAACACTGGGTGTTAAACTGTTAATTTAGATAATAGTTGATATTTAGAAATGATCAGAGGATTGTTGTCATGGTAACATTATATTCTGTTAAATAAAAAAGTCAGTGCGATAGTGAGAATGTAAATCGAGAGTCTAAGTTTCCGAAATTCAAGCAGAATTGGAGTATTATGGATTTTAGTGGTGACAGGGGGGCATGGGGCGGTTCCTAATTAGCATATTCATGCATATTAATATATCTTCGCATTTTAAATAGAGGTAAAGAGAGAGAGAGACAGAGAGACAGAGAGAGAGACAGGAAGCTGTGGTCAGTCATTATTCATGATCTAGATTTGTTTCTTTCTGTCTTATTGATTTGTGTGTAGAATATAAGTACTGTGTGTGTGTGTGTGTGTGTGCACGCCACATGTATGAGTAACTCAGGGTGAACTTTGGAAGAGCTGTTGCTAGGCAACACTGCAGGATACACCAGGAATAGATGTTATGAAATATATAGACAGAGAGAGCGAGCAGGTCTTTAATCTCATCATGAATATTTAACATTATTTTAATATAATTGTAATATAAGTGATATGATGTCACTATGTCATTAATACTTATAAATACTCATATTAATTTAAGTTCATATACAGTAAGTTTGGTGAGCAACAGGAGGTGGAGGAGGATTAAGATGCTTTCATTCGTAAGAACAATTCATAGCTTTTCTGGCAGTTAAAGGTGCAGCATGTGATTGTGAACACTTCCTGTGATGTCATCAGGCCTTCCTGCTACAGTGTTATTTGTAATGAGCTGCATAGCAGGAGTCGTGTGCTTCGGGTGATTGTGTGGCTATAAGTTACTAGTTAGCAAGCAATATTATTAATTAGCCTGGACTACTATAACTGAGATTAAAGCTGAATAGTTTTGTACAACCCCGATTCCAAAAAAGTTGGGACAAAGTACAAATTGTAAATAAAAACGGAATGCAATGATGTGGAAGTTTCAAAATTCCATATTTTATTCAGAATAGAACATAGATGACATATCAAATGTTTAAACTGAGAAAATGTATCATTTAAAGAGAAAAATTAGGTGATTTTAAATTTCATGACAACAACACATCTCAAAAAAGTTGGGACAAGGCCATGTTTCCCACTGTGAGACATCCCCTTTTCTCTTTACAACAGTCTGTAAACGTCTGGGGACTGAGGAGACAAGTTGCTCAAGTTTAGGGAGAGGAATGTTAACCCATTCTTGTCTAATGTAGGATTCTAGTTGCTCAACTGTCTTAGGTCTTTTTTGTCGTATCTTCCGTTTTATGATGCGCCAAATGTTTTCTATGGGTGAAAGATCTGGACTGCAGGCTGGCCAGTTCAGTACCCGGACCCTTCTTCTACGCAGCCATGATGCTGTAATTGATGCAGTATGTGGTTTGGCATTGTCATGTTGGAAAATGCAAGGTCTTCCCTGAAAGAGACGTCGTCTGGATGGGAGCATATGTTGCTCTAGAACCTGGATATACCTTTCAGCATTGATGGTGTCTTTCCAGATGTGTAAGCTGCCCATGCCACACGCACTAATGCAACCCCATACCATCAGAGATGCAGGCTTCTGAACTGAGCACTGATAACAACTCGGGTCGTCCTTCTCCTCTTTAGTCCGAATGACACGGCGTCCCTGATTTCCATAAAGAACTTCAAATTTTGATTCGTCTGACCACAGAACAGTTTTCCACTTTGCCACAGTCCATTTTAAATGAGCCTTGGCCCAGAGAAGACGTCTGCGCTTCTGGATCATGTTTAGATACGGCTTCTTCTTTGAACTATAGAGTTTTAGCTGGCAACAGCGGATGGCACGGTGAATTGTGTTCACAGATAATGTTCTCTGGAAATATTCCTGAGCCCATTTTGTGATTTCCAATACAGAAGCATGCCTGTATGTGATGCAGTGCCGTCTAAGGGCCCGAAGATCACGGGCACCCAGTATGGTTTTCCGGCCTTGACCCTTACGCACAGAGATTCTTCCAGATTCTCTGAATCTTTTGATGATATTATGCACTGTAGATGATGATATGTTCAAACTCTTTGCAATTTTACACTGTGGAACTCCTTTCTGATATTGCTCCACTATTTGTCGGTGCAGAATTAGGGGGATTGGTGATCCTCTTCCCATCTTTACTTCTGAGAGCCGCTGCCACTCCAAGATGCTCTTTTTATACCCAGTCATGTTAATGACCTATTGCCAATTGACCTAATGAGTTGCAATTTGGTCCTCCAGCTGTTCCTTTTTTGTACCTTTAACTTTTCCAGCCTCTTATTGCCCCTGTCCCAACTTTTTTGAGATGTGTTGCTGTCATGAAATTTCAAATGAGCCAATATTTGGCATGAAATTTCAAAATGTCTCACTTTCGACATTTGATATGTTGTCTATGTTCTATTGTGAATACAATATCAGTTTTTGAGATTTGTAAATTATTGCATTCAGTTTTTATTTACAATTTGTACTTTGTCCCAACTTTTTTGGAATCGGGGTTGTAGTAATAAAAAATATTTATGATATTTATACAGTATTTCTGTGACATTAGCAGATAAAAAAATTCCTTTCAAAATTGATCACACATGTAAAATCAGATTTTATGTATTTAAACAAAACTGTAATGCACCATTTGGGTTGTATAGATAATAATAATAATAATAATAATAATAATAATAATAATAATAATAATAATTCTGATTAAAGTGCTGTTTTGTGAGAATAAAGTGAACCTGAAGGTGTTAATGCTCTTTAAATTAAAGAGCATTAACACCTTCAGGTTCACTTTATTGTAGAAAATTTTTTTTATTGTAGAAAAAGTGAGGATTAATGTTCCGTTAGTTAAACTAACTTACACTGCAGCACAAAGTTGAAATGGCAGCAGCAGCAGCAGCCTTGTCTGTGATCAATCCACATTTTCCCCTTCTTGAATCGGTGTCGGCTGGAGCAGATCCTTGCAGATTTGGGAAAGCAAGGTGTTCATTTTCCACGTAATTCTCGGTTAATAACACTGCACAGCTCATCCATTTGGTGTTTCTGCTGCGACTAATGGTGCGTTCAGTTGTACTCGTAAGTTGGAAGTTTGAAGTCGGAAAAGCATTGAAATCCAGCATCTCCGTTGGGGTTTTCGTTTCATTTCATTAACTGTCCATTTTTTTTAAATTCCATGTTCCATGATGTCCCAGTTTTTAAACTGGGAAGCGCTCAGTTCTGAGGTTATGTTGCTCGGAGCTCCGAGTTCCGACTTCCAATGTAAATGTAACGCACCATCTCGACCCCGGGGTCCTAAGGGGAGCTGGGGCCTTTGCCTGTCGCGGTAACCATAGTGATCATAAACAACTGTCTAATGACCGAGCTGGTGATCTTTCTGCCACATTAAGCCAGAGAAGAGGGAAAAAAATCACAGCGTTTGTTTCAAGAACCAAAAGATGTAAATATCCTCTTCCTGTTGCCTTTCCCAGATGTGACAAATACTTGTTTTGTAATGTTGAGTAGCTAGTCTGATAATAATAAGAAGGAATTTGGACTTACCTGAAGGAGGCTAAATGTAAAATAACAGCATTCTAGGCTGTAGGTGAATATCTTTTAATGTTGTTATTTTTATGTATAATGTTATTTTAGTAAGCAGCAACTGTTAACTGAAATTATGAGATTCAAGATGTTAACATTGTCCTCCTGGCCTGCAGGCAATCCCTGGTGGGGTCAACAATGAAAAAACAAAAAACAATTACAGCGTTTTTTCAAAAACCGAGCAATGTTGACCAGGTAGGCCTTTGTCTACCAATGTTCATTCAGTTACAAAACTCACAATTCGAATGTATATTGAAGCTTCAGTACACACACAAATTATATATATATATATATATATATATATATATATATATATATATATTTAAAATGCATTTACACAAAATGGCCCCCAAAGGCAAAGGATCCCTGGAGGAGTAGTACCTTTCTGGTCAGCCTATACCACCTAGGCATCTCTGACTGGTCTCCCCACATCCAGCAGCATGTGACGCGCAACATATGGCCAAATCGTCATCAGCAAGTGGCCACAACATCTAGCCTAGTACATGCCGAAGACCGCATGCTGTGGCTCTTAGCGCTGCCCCTAGTCTCGCAGAACGCAGCAGATCTAGGGGAGTAAACCCCGAAAATAAATCAGGACCAGTCCCCGCTTGGGTTAGCCTACTGGTCCTTAGGATAGCCTCTTAGGGCTAATTTAGGTGATTTGTGTTTCGTATGATTCCACTCCTAAATGTACCCTATGAGGATCACAAGTACGGAAGAGGGCAGCCTGCTTGCCCACTGCACAGGGCCAGCAACCCTTTGCAGTGGAACCACTTACCTGCTACGGACCCATATAAGCAAAACTATCATCAACACCTGCATCGCAAATCTGGACAGCATAACAGCAAGCATGACGGACCACGGGTAAAGCCGCGAGGACCCCGGGCCCTGATCAGCCCAGTTTTGCTCGCAAGCATTCCTCCCAAGTTAAATTAGCTTGCTGGAATGTTCGGACTATGTCCGACGAAAGTGCAATCAGATGCCAAGCCCCTGAGCGCCGCTCAGCCTTAGTGTCTCTGGAGCTTGACCGTCTTAACATCGACATTGCTTGTCTAAGCGAATGCCGAATCCCAGGCGAAGGCAAATTTGTTGAAGGAAACTACACCTTTCTTCATTCAGGACGACCTCCAGGACAAACCAAACTCGAAGGGGTGGCTATCGCGGTCAAAAATACCATCCGCCCCCCTGTGATCAACTGGAAGGGATTCAGCTCGAGAGTGATGAGCATGAGAATTAAGCTTGACAAGTTTACAGCAACAGTTGTAAGTGTCTATGCCCCAACCTTCATGAGACCTCCTGAGGAGAAAGCCCTCTTCTACGACCAACTGTCGAAAGTCCTAACTGCAATCCCTCGACTCGACAGAGTGTTCTTGCTCGGAGATTTTAATGCCAGAGTAGGAAGGGACCAAGAAGCCTGGCCAGATGTAATTGGTGCCCATGGCCTCGGTGATATAAATGAGCAGGGAACTCTACTTCTTGAACTCTGCACACGCTTTGGTCTATGCATTACTAACACGTGCTTTTCCCATGCCGACATCCACAAGGGAACTTGGCAACATCTGAGGTCCAAACGATGGCACCTCATTGATTACATCATTGTCAGGCTACACTATAAGAGCGATGTCTTAGATTCAAGAGTCCGCCGTAGCGCTGACTGCTGGACGGACCATAAAATGGTATGTGCCCGCTTAAAACTACGCTTTCATCTATCAACTCAGAAGCGGAAGGCCACCACGCCAAAGCGGCTAAATGTCAGGAAACTGAGCGATCCATCTATATTAGACCAGCTACAAGAGTCCATCTGTGAAAACCTGTCTAGCATCACCTCTGAGAATTTTTCTCTTGAGCAACGGTGGAAATATCTCCACGACACCCTCTATAACAGTGCCAAGGATACCATTGGCTTCCAAAAGCGCAATCACCGTGACTGGTTTGACTAGAACAACCCCACCATCAGAAACCTTCTGAATCAAAAACAAGCGGCCTTCCAAGCTGTCCTCAGCAATGATACACGCGAGAACCGAGCCCGCTACAGCCAAGCGAGAAGCACCTGTCAGAGAGAGCTCCGCCGCCTTCAAAACCAGTGGTGGCTGGACCGTGCTAAAGAAATTGAACAACATGCTGAAAGACACGACTCTAGAGTCTTCTTCCAGTCTGTTAAGTTCGCCTACCAACGACGCCAAAGTGGTATCAGTCCTATAAACGATTCTCAGGGCAACCGGCTTACGGAAAAGGAAGATATACTAGCTCGCTGGAAAGAACACTTCAGTGTTTTATTGAACCAGTCAGGAACAGCCAATGCCTCTGTCCTTGATGCAATCCCCCAGGAAGAAATTCTTGATGAACTGGTAGCTCCACCAACCGTTGAAGAGGTTAAGTCAGCCCTTGACCGCCTGGCTAACAACAAAGCTCCGGGCTCGGATTGCATTCCATCGGAGGTCTTGAAAGCAGGCGGAAAACCCCTCCTCTCAGAACTCTGGACCCTCTTCCTTGCCATCTGGGAAGAGGAGAAGGTACCCCAAGACCTAAAAAACGGTATCATAGTTACGATCTTCAAGAAGCACTGTCGCTTCGACTGCGGCAACTACCGCGGCATTATGCTGTTATCTGTCACTGGCAAGTTATTCGCCCGTGTCATCCTTGACAGAATATGGCCCTGCATAGAAAAATACATCCCCGAAGCCCAATGTAGCTTCAGAGGTGGGTGGTCAACTAGCAATATGATGTTCGCCCTCCGCCAGCTCCTGGAAAAGTGTAGGGAGCAACACCAGGAACTGCACGCAGTCTTTGTGGACTTAGTAAAGGCATTTGACATGGTTAGCAGACCTCTTATGTGGGCTCTACTTAAGAAGATCGGAATCCCCTCTAAGGTAGTTAACATCATCCAGAGTTTCCACAACGGTATGGAGGCAAGAGCACTGATCGGCGGAGAACTCACCGAACCATTCCCGGTAACAAATGGCCTGCGACAAGGATGTATTTTAGCTCCTACTCTGTTCATCCTTCTCTTCTCCTTTGTCCTGCGCAATGCCCATAAAGACATCCTTGACTTCGGCGTTGACATCAAGCATAAGCTCGATGGTGATCTGTTCAATCTCCAGAGACTCAAGGCAAAGTCCATACCATCTACGCGCCTCAAGGATTTTCTGTATGCCGATGATGCCGCTCTGACCACCAAAACCTGTGAATCCCTACAAGAAGGCGTCACAGCCCTGAACAACGCCTGCGTGTCCTGGGGCCTAATGATCAGCAAACTAAAGACCGAAGTAATGCATGTCCAGTGTGAGAAGCCAACCGCAATTATGATCGAGGGTACGCAACTAAAGCACGCGCATACCTTTACATACCTAGGAGGAAACCTGTCCGACGACGCAAGTCTTGACCCTGAGATCCAGCGCCGAGTGAGTCGCGGTGCAGCTGCGTTTAACACCTTAAGAACTAGGTGCTTTGACAGAAGAGGCCTATCTTTGGCAACTAAGGTGACTGTTTATAAAGCCATAGTCCTCCCCTCGCTCCTATATGGATCTGAAACATGGCCCACTCTTGCCCATCATATACGCCGCTTGGAAGTCTTCCACCAAAGGTCACTCCGACAAATCATGAACATCAAGTGGTGGCATTGCGTCACCAACACGGAGATCCTTGAGAGTGCCAACTGCTCTTCCATTGAAAGCATGATCCGTAGTAGCAGACTTCGATGGCTTGGCCATGTATCCCGAATGGACAACTCCAGGATTCCTAAGCAACTTCTATTCAGCGAGCTGAAGCTTGGTAAACGCGACAGGGGACGCCCTCGCAAGCGCTGGAAGGACTGCATTAAAGAAGACCTTCGCGCCTTCCAAATGGATTTGAAGACTTGGTATGAAGACGCCCAGGACCGCTGCCTGTGGAGGTGTGCCCTCCATTCTGGGTCGGAAACCTGCGAGCTTAGGCTCAGAGAATGAGCCGCAGAGCGACGAATAAGGAGGCACCACAGGGCTACGGGTCCCCCATCATCATAATTGACGGGGATCTTAAGTAAGTACACAAAATGGAATCATTTGCTGACAGCTCAGTCCCCCCCAGTTCAAAAATCCTATCTGTGCCCCTGTCTTTAATAGCTGTATAAAAGTTTATTTCTCGACACAAATCATTCATTGAGACATGACTCAGATTCTGAATCTCCTGAATAAAGTTTTATGCCTCGTACAACATAAAATCAACCACAAATATTCTGTTTCAGTGACAGACGATGTGCAGAGGCTGGGAGAGAGAAATAAAGAGAAATAAATAAAACTCTCAGGGGATTTAAAGCGCTGCTGAGTTCTTGCTGTAATGTTCTCGTTATTTTATCTCCTCCTGAAGCAGTCGTGAGATTATCGATTTACCCTCCTCATTATTTCCACTCTACAAATCCAAAAGCTGATAGCACGGAGACACAGCGTGGTCCACATGAAGGGGCGTGTGTTTCAGGTTCACTGTCATGGTTTAGGCGTCTGTTCCATCTGCTCATGTCTTCATCTCACTCTGAGCTCCAAATAATCTTGCTTCATCATCATCATCATCATCTAATTCAGCTTTATTCATACCGTGCTTTTAATAATGGACACTGTTACAGTGCAGCTTTTCAGAAATATATAAATTCTGGATATAAATTTTTAATTAATAAATTTATCCCTAATGAGGAAGACAGAGGTGATGGTGTCAAGGAAAAACTCCCTTAGACGACACGAGGAAGAAACCTTCAGAGGAACCCGACTCAAGAGGGAACCCATCCTCATCTGGGTGATAACAGACAGCGTGATTATAAATAACTCCCTTCTGTAACTGTGTGATGGAGAGTCAGAGTGCAGCTGTGGAACCAGGTATTTATGAACATGAGCAGTCCAAAGGCTGGCCAAGGAAGAACATCCACAGCCTTCTTTATGGTTTATCTGTGGTACCACCCATAGTAATATCATCATCATCAACATCATCGTCATCAACATCATCATCAACATCTTCATCATCACTCCTCTACTGTCTCACTTCATTTATTCCTCATACACATTTGAGAGGCTACTTATGGCTTCAGGATGCTAATTAGCACACACAAAACAAAAACATTGTGCTGATTAGCTAAATGTCAGTAAAAGATGATGAGGTTGGATGAGATGTTTGTTGTGTTCTAGATGGAATGATCAGGTCTTTAATCAGGGCTTCAACACACACCCAGCTCTCTAATAATTTATAACAGTGATGTCATTATCCTTATTGATGTCAGTTCTTACTGTAATATTAACAGTATTATAAATAAAACAAGTAGAAATCCTAGTAGTGATGTCATTCATGTTGGAAAAATAAAAAAGTATTTGATATTATAAACGTGATGCCATTGGTGTAATGAAATGACAAGATTGTGCCATCATTATTGTTGTGAAATTATTAGAAAATCTAGAGTCTCCGGGCCAAAACCAGCAGGATCAAGAACAGTTTCTTTCACCAGGCGGTCAGGAGGCTCAACTCCCTCCCTGTTCTGCCCCTCCGCCCCCCTCCGCCCCCTGCCACAGATTCTGCCCGCACTCCCCCCCGCCCCCCCTCCAGCATCTGACATGTCATCCTCACAGTTCCCCCCCAACACACACACACACACACACACACACACACACACACACACACCTCATCGTTCATTAACACACTGAACTCAGGGGCCGCACATCTCACTTTACCTCGCTCATTTGCACTATTCCGCACTACCTCACCTTAACAGCTGCTAGTTTGTTTATTCTGCTTATTTCATGTTTACCTGCTTTACCTCAAGTGCCATTGACTGTTTGTTTATTTGCACCAATTTACGTGTGTGTGTGTGTGTGTGTGTGTGTGTGTGTGTTTAGTCTACGTCTAGTTCCTATCTAGAGTGTCTATACTGTTTATATTGTTTTTTTCAATTATTCTATTTGTATTTATTGCATTGCCTGTTTGCTCTGTGGGTCAGAGAGGACTGAAATTTCATCTGTGCTGTATGTCGAGCATGTAGAGCATATTTGACATTAAAGTTGACTTGACTTGACTAACTGTAATGTCATTATTGTTCTATGAGAGTTAGCATCCTGTCCAGCTGTGACGTTATATTAGCTTTTGAACACAGCTGGAAAGAAACAAACTTTATGACTTCACTAAAGTTTGTTTTCAGTTTGCTGTACACACACTACACTCCAAAACACCTGCTATAGGAAGAAACGAGCCTTGTGCTAACAGTGCTAGCAGTGGGTGTGGCCAATGAAGGGCCAGAGGAGTCACGGAGAAGGGGCAGGAAGTTCATCAGGAGTGATGCATCAGTCTGGACATGAAGTAAGAAGGAGATAAGGAAGTGCTGAGGATTTGTATAAAGTCAGCATGATGTTCTGAGCTCCATTCAGCGTGAGTCACAACACAGCAGGATGCTGTCTGTGAGTATACACACACACACACACACACACACTGTAGACTGCTCCTCATGGCTGAAGTTAAAGAGCGAGACTCCTAATTACAGTAATGATTAATTACTGTCTCAGAAGAACCACAAACACAGAACCCGATGTCACACTCACGTAATAAATACAACCCCGATTCCAAAAAAGTTGGGACAAAGTACAAATTGTAAATAAAAACGGAATGCAATAATTTACAAATCTCAAAAACTGATATTGTATTCACAATAGAACATAGACAACATATCAAATGTCGAAAGTGAGACATTTTGAAATTTCATGACAGCAACACATCTCAAAAAATTGGGACAGGGGCAATAAGAGGCTGGAAAAGTTAAAGGTACAAAAAAGGAACAGCTGGAGGACCAAATTGCAACTCATTAAGTCAATTGGCAATAGGTCATTAACATGACTGGGTATAAAAAGAGCATCTTGGAGTGGCAGCGGCTCTCAGAAGTAAAGATGGGAAGAGGATCACCAATCCCCCTAATTCTGCACCGACAAATAGTGGAGCAATATCAGAAAGGAGTTCGACAGTGTAAAATTGCAAAGAGTTTGAACATATCATCATCTACAGTGCATAATATCATCAAAAGATTCAGAGAATCTGGAAGAATCTCTGTGCGTAAGGGTCAAGGCTGGAAAACCATACTGGGTGCCCGTGATCTTCGGGCCCTTAGACGGCACTGCATCACATACAGGCATGCTTCTGTATTGGAAATCACAAAATGGGCTCAGGAATATTTCCAGAGAACATTATCTGTGAACACAATTCACCGTGCCATCCGCCGTCGCCAGCTAAAACTCTATAGTTCAAAGAAGAAGCCGTATCTAAACATGATCCAGAAGCGCAGACGTCTTCTCTGGGCCAAGGCTCATTTAAAATGGACTGTGGCAAAGTGGAAAACTGTTCTGTGGTCAGACGAATCAAAATTTGAAGTTCTTTATGGAAATCAGGGACGCCGTGTCATTCGGACTAAAGAGGAGAAGGACGACCCGAGTTGTTACCAGTGCTCAGTTCAGAAGCCTGCATCTCTGATGGTATGGGGTTGCATTAGTGCGTGTGGCATGGGCAGCTTACACATCTGGAAAGACACCATCAATGCTGAAAGGTATATCCAGGTTCTAGAGCAACATATGCTCCCATCCAGATGACGTCTCTTTCAGGGAAGACCTTGCGTTTTCCAACATGACAATGCCAAACCACATACTGCATCAATTACAGCATCATGGCTGTGTAGAAGAAGGGTCCAGGTACTGAACTGGCCAGCCTGCAGTCCAGATCTTTCACCCATAGAAAACATTTGGCGCATCATAAAACGGAAGATACGACAAAAAAGACCTAAGACAGTTGAGCAACTAGAATCCTACATTAGACAAGAATGGGTTAACATTCCTATCCCTAAACTTGAGCAACTTGTCTCCTCAGTCCCCAGACGTTTACAGACTGTTGTAAAGAGAAAAGGGGATGTCTCAACATGGCCTTGTCCCAACTTTTTTGAGATGTGTTGTTGTCATGAAATTTAAAATCACCTAATTTTTCTCTTTAAATGATACATTTTCTCAGTTTAAACATTTGATATGTCATCTATGTTCTATTCTGAATAAAATATGGCATTTTGAAACTTCCACATCATTGCATTCCGTTTTTATTTACAATTTGTACTTTGTCCCAACTTTTTTGGAATCGGGGTTGTAACATCCAGATCAAACACTGAAAAATATCAGGCTTTAACGTGCAGTTTATCAGAGTTTATAGATGAAAGTTGTTCCAGAGAGTGAAGCCTTACTGGGACAGGATCAGGTTTTGATGGGGAGGTGCATAAATTATATATATTTTTCCTTTGTTTATTTTTTCTCTTAATATTACTATACTTATTTTATTTAATGGTTTATGTTTATATGTTGATGGGGTGGTGATGAGGGAGTGGTGATGGGGTGGTGATGGAGGGGTGGTAATGTGGGGGTGGTGATGAAGGGGTGGTGATGGGGTGGTGTTGGAGGGGTGGTGATGTGGGGGTGGTGATGAGGGGGTGGTGATGCGGTTGGTGATGGGGTTGGTGATGGGGTGGTGTTGGAGGGGTGGTGATGGGGTGGTGTTGGAGGGGTGGTGATGAGGGGGTGGTGATGGAGGGGTTGGTGATGGGATTGGTGATGGGGGAGTGGTGATGTGGTTGGTGATGTGGGGGTGGTGATGGGGGAGTGGTGATGGGGTTGATAATGTTGAGGGGGTGGTGATGGGGTTGGTGATGGGGTTGGTGATGGGGGAGTGGTGATGGGGTTGGTGATGGGGGAGTGGTGATGTGGTTGGTGATGTGGGGGTGGTGATGGGGGAGTGGTGATGGGGTTGATAATGTTGAGGGGGTGGTGATGGGGTTGGTGATGGGGGAGTGGTGATGGGGGTGATGATGGGGGAGTGGTGATGTGGGTGATGATGGGGGAGTGGTGATGTGGTTGGTGATGTGGGAGTGGTGATGGGGTTGATAATGTTGAGGGGGTGGTGATGGGGTTGGTGATGGGGGAGTGGTGATGGGGTTGGTGATGGGGGAGTGGTGATGTGGGTGATGATGGGGGAGTGGTGATGTGGTTGGTGATGTGGGGGTGGTGATGGGGTTGGTGATGTGGGAGTGGTGATGGGGTTGGTGATGGGGGAGTGGTGATGTGGGTGATGATGGGGGAGTGGTGATGTGGTTGGTGATGTGGGGGTGGTGATGGGGGAGTGGTGATGGGGTTGATAATGTTGAGGGGGTGGTGATGGGGTTGGTGATGGGGGAGTGGTGATGGGGTTGGTGATGGGGGAGTGGTGATGTGGGTGATGATGGGGGAGTGGTGATGTGGTTGGTGATGTGGGGGTGGTGATGGGGGAGTGGTGATGGGGTTGATAATGTTGAGGGGGTGGTGATGGGGTTGGTGATGTGGGAGTGGTGATGGGGTTGGTGATGTGGGAGTGGTGATGTGGGTGATGATGGGGGAGTGGTGATGTGGTTGGTGATGTGGGGGTGGTGATGGGGTTGGTGATGTGGGAGTGGTGATGGGGTTGGTGATGGGGGAGTGGTGATGTGGGTGATGATGGGGGAGTGGTGATGTGGTTGGTGATGTGGGGGTGGTGTTGGGGGAGTGGTGATGGGGTTGATAATGTTGAGGGGGTGGTGATGGGGTTGGTGATGGGGGAGTGGTGATGGGGGTGATGGGGGAGTGGTGATGTGGGTGATGATGGGGGAGTGGTGATGTGGTTGGTGATGTGGGGGTGGTGATGGGGGAGTGGTGATGGGGTTGATAATGTTGAGGGGGTGGTGATGGGGGAGTGGTGATGGGGTTGGTGATGGGGGAGTGGTGATGTGGGTGATGATGGGGGAGTGGTGATGTGGTTGGTGATGTGGGGGTGGTGATGGGGGAGTGGTGATGGGGTTGATAATGTTGAGGGGGTGGTGATGGGGTTGGTGATGTGGGAGTGGTGATGGGGTTGGTGATGGGGGAGTGGTGATGTGGGTGATGATGGGGGAGTGGTGATGGGGGAGTGGTGATGTGGGTGATGATGGGGGAGTGGTGATGTGGTTGGTGATGTGGGGGTGGTGATGGGGGAGTGGTGATGGGGTTGATAATGTTGAGGGGGTGGTGATGGGGTTGGTGATGGGGGAGTGGTGATGGGGGTGATGGGGGTGATGGGGGAGTGGTGATGTGGGTGATGATGGGGGAGTGGTGATGTGGTTGGTGATGTGGGGGTGGTGATGGGGGAGTGGTGATGGGGTTGATAATGTTGAGGGGGTGGTGATGGGGTTGGTGATGGGGGAGTGGTGATGTGGGTGATGATGGGGGAGTGGTGATGTGGTTGGTGATGTGGGGGTGGTGATGGGGGAGTGGTGATGGGGTTGATAATGTTGAGGGGGTGGTGATGGGGTTGGTGATGGGGGAGTGGTGATGGGGGTGATGATGGGGGAGTGGTGATGTGGGTGATGATGGGGGAGTGGTGATGGGGGAGTGGTGATGGGGTTGATAATGTTGAGGGGGTGGTGATGGGGTTGGTGATGGGGGAGTGGTGATGGGGGAGTGGTGATGGGGTTGATAATGTTGAGGGGGTGGTGATGGGGTTGGTGATGGGGGAGTGGTGATGGGGTTGGTGATGGGGGAGTGGTGATGTGGGTGATGATGGGGGAGTGGTGATGGGGTTGATAATGTTGAGGGGGTGGTGATGGGGTTGGTGATGGGGGAGTGGTGATGGGGTTGGTGATGGGGGAGTGGTGATGTGGGTGATGATGGGGGAGTGGTGATGTGGTTGGTGATGTGGGGATGGTGATGGGGGAGTGGTGATGGGGTTGATAATGTTGAGGGGGTGGTGATGGGGTTGGTGATGTGGGAGTGGTGATGGGGTTGGTGATGGGGGAGTGGTGATGTGGGTGATGATAGGGGAGTGGTGATGTGGTTGGTGATGTGGGGGTGGTGATGGGGGAGTGGTGATGGGGTTGATAATGTTGAGGGGGTGGTGATGGGGTTGGTGATGGGGGAGTGGTGATGTGGGTGATGATGGGGGAGTGGTGATGTGGTTGGTGATGTGGGGGTGGTGATGGGGGAGTGGTGATGGGGTTGATAATGTTGAGGGGGTGGTGATGGGGTTGGTGATGGGGGAGTGTTGATGGGGGTGATGGGCGTGGTGACGAGGGGGTGTTTTAACCCATAGTTAAATATTTTAACACCACCAATGACAGTAAACATGAGTTTGGCTTGCTGACTGATTTCCGGAGTAAAACCTGAACCATGTCCCAAGTCATGTGACACAAATACGTCTGGGTTTTTTTCTGAATGCCTCCAGAATGGACCGTCCCCTTTCTGAAGCGCTGACACTCCGGAACATGGAGAAGAGCTGATCAGTTCATATTAACAAATTATAACATATTAATCTATTATCATACTTTATTATAATATATTATTATAAAATAAAACTTCAGTTCGGAGTCAAATCTCCACAGATTCCACACAGCAGCAACAAGCTGGAGGCCATTTTACAGTAAATATAAAAATTAATGAAAATATTCCTCCATTTCAGTATATTTCTCTTAAATTATCAGATTTTTTCCCCTGCTACCCACACACACACACACACGCACACACGCACGCACACACACACACACACACACTTTGCCAAAGCAGCAGATGGACTGGCATCAACAGTGAAAACCAGACCAACAACAGCTGTACTGTACACACACACACACACACACACACACACACAGAGCTTTTACAAAAATAATGAACAGTATCAGAGACTAAACACTGATAAAATTTTCACTTCTATAATTATTTAATTTAATCACTGTGAAGGAAGTGACTGTGACTGAAACTCTTTTATATCGGAAAGAAAATTGATCTTTACATCACGCCAGAGAGACGCAGATCTTCTCGAACACGTCCCACTCTGACAGCAGGATTTATTCGAATAGATTCTGAAAATATCACACAGAATCATCGTTCACAAACCACAGCTGCTTTTCGGCGACATGAAGCACAAATCTACAGCATTTAATCTGATTATGATCTGATAATAATCAGACTGCATGAGGTGTGTCTGTGACGCCTCTCCTCATCACTTCCTGCAGAGGAATGGTGGACGGTTTCTGAAAGCTATGATGTGATACAAAGAGATAATGAGCCTCCTGAAGAAGTGTGATGTGTTCGTTTCCCCCTGCGGGCGAGAGAGTAAAAATCTCAGCAGACCACACCATCCATTAGCGCAGAGAAAAACGACAGGGAAATGCAGGAGTGTGTCCTGAAACGACCTGCAACGACTCAAAGCACGCTTCCATCTAAAACCTCCACTTCCTTTAGAGATGGAGGAGGAATGAGAGGATAAAGAACAGACAGCAGATCAATCTCAGTTTAGAAAGAAAGAAAGAAAGAAAGTGTGAAAGCAAAACAAAAAAACAAAGAAACAAAAATGAAAGAGAAAGGATAAAGATTCAACGCTGCTGCTGCTGAGTTCTGGACTCTGATTGGTCAGAAGGTGTTGATTAATTCTCTATAACAGCAGCTCTGACCATAGTGCAGCAGGTTTATATTAACACACTCGTTATAATACAGTATTGTTTCTTTAGCAACAGCAGCTTCTTCACAGATTAGATAATAAACAGATGAAAAACTGTGTGTAATGACTGGTAAGATATAAATGTTAGTGTTTATAGAGCTGTGGTGTAACTGTAATATGGCGCTGGAGGTTGTGCTGCTGTTGAACATCAGCGTGGCTGGGGCTCGGCGCGAGGCTGCAGGTGAGATGTGAAAAACTCGCTGTGGTGTCAGAGGAATAAAACCCCTGGGGATGTGCAGAAATATGGAACATCAACACATCACGCTAGCGTCGTGAACATGTAATGGAAGTTTATAGCCGCCAGTTAAGCATCACGCAAACAGAGAATGGAGAAGCAATGGGAAAGCTCCAGTATTAACAATATGATACAACCCCGATTCCAAAAAAGTTGGGACAAAGTACAAATTGTAAATAAAAATGGAATGCAATAATTTACAAATCTCAAAAACTGATATTGTATTCACAATAGAACATAGACAACATATCAAATGTCGAAAGTGAGACATTTTGAAATTTCATGCCAAATATTGGCTCATTTGAAATTTCATGACAGCAACACATCTCAAAAAAATTGGGACAGGGGCAATAAGAGGCTGGAAAAGTTAAAGGTACAAAAAGGAACAGCTGGAGGACCAAACTGCAACTCATTAGGTCAATTGGCAATAGGTCATTAACATGACTGGGTATAAAAAGAGCATCTTGGAGTGGCAGCGGCTCTCAGAAGCAAAGATGGGAAGAGGATCACCAATCCCCCTAATTCTGCGCCGACAAATAGTGGAGCAATATCAGAAAGGAGTTCGACAGTGTAAAATTGCAAAGAGTTTGAACATATCATCATCTACAGTGCATAATATCATCAAAAGATTCAGAGAATCTGGAAGAATCTCTGTGCGTAAGGGTCAAGGCCGGAAAACCATACTGGGTGCCCGTGATCTTCGGGCCCTTAGACAGCACTGCATCACATACAGGCATGCTTCTGTATTGGAAATCACAAAATGGGCTCAGGAATATTTCCAGAGAACATTATCTGTGAACACAATTCACCGTGCCATCCGCCGTCGCCAGCTAAAACTCTATAGTTCAAAGAAGAAGCCGTATCTAAACATGATCCAGAAGCGCAGACGTCTTCTCTGGGCCAAGGCTCATTTAAAATGGACTGTGGCAAAGTGGAAAACTGTTCTGTGGTCAGACGAATCAAAATTTGAAGTTCTTTATGGAAATCAGGGACGCCGTGTCATTCAGACTAAAGAGGAGAAGGACGACCCAAGTTGTTATCAGCGCTCAGTTCAGAAGCCTGCATCTCTGATGGTATGGGGTTGCATTAGTGCGTGTGGCATGGGCAGCTTACACATCTGGAAAGACACCATCAATGCTGAAAGGTCTATCCAGGTTCTAGAGCAACATATGCTCCCATCCAGATGACGTCTCTTTCAGGGAAGACCTTGCATTTTCCAACATGACAATGCCAAACCACATACTGCATCAATTACAGCATCATGGCTGCGTAGAAGAAGGGTCCGGGTACTGAACTGGCCAGCCTGCAGTCCAGATCTTTCACCCATAGAAAACATTTGGCGCATCATAAAACGGAAGATACGATAAAAAAGACCTAAGACAGTTGAGCAACTAGAATCCTACATTAGACAAGAATGGGTTAACATTCCTCTCCCTAAACTTGAGCAACTTGTCTCCTCAGTCCCCAGACGTTTACAGACTGTTGTAAAGAGAAAAGGGGATGTCTCACAGTGGGAAACATGGCCTTGTCCCAACTTTTTTGAGATGTGTTGTTGTCATGAAATTTAAAATCACCTAATTTTTCTCTTTAAATGATACATTTTCTCAGTTTAAACATTTGATATGTCATCTATGTTCTATTCTGAATAAAATATGGAATTTTGAAACTTCCACATCATTGCATTCCGTTTTTATTTACAATTTGTACTTTGTCCCAACTTTTTTGGAATCGGGGTTGTAAAAGAAATGGCACCCGGCTTTAGTTTAGCAGGAAATATTCACCGCAGCACAGGCATTGTGTATGGAAGCACTGTGTGTGTGTGTGTGTGCTGTATCGTTCAGAGAGATATCCATGCTTTGCTGGCCGAGAGTGTGTAGGAGGTGTGAGATGAGGAGAAGTGGAACGCCTCTAGTGTATTTCACCTTGCCTTTCCAACAAAACACCACATTACTGCAAAACTCATAGAGAGAGAGAAGACACCCCCGCTTCTCACACACACACACACACACACACACACATACACACACAGAGAGAGACACAGAGAGACACAGAGAGAGAGAGAGAGACAGAGAGAGAGAGAGAGAGACACAGAGAGAGAGAGAGAGAGAAACACACACACACAGAGAGAGAGAGAGACAGAGAGAGAGACACAGAGAGAGAGAGAGAGACACACACACACACACACACACACACACACACACACACACACACACAGAGAGACAGAGAGAGAAAGACAAACACAGAGAGAGAGACAGACACAAACAGAGAGAGAGAGAGACACACACACACACACACAAGGAGAGAGAGACAGACAGAGAGAGAGAGACAAACACACACACACACACACACACACACACACATACACAGCACAACAATCACAATCCATCTCAAGTAAAACAAAATAAATGTTAATAACTAATCTGTGTCACATGTTAATGCACGAGAGTTGACTAAACCTACCAGGATCTATACATTTGCATGAATAAACACAAATATGCAAATTAGGAAACACCCCCATGTCCTCCTATGCTTATATCCTCCTAATATCACTAAAATTAGCTAAACGCTCGTGATATTCAGAGTCTCTATTTACACGCTCATTTACTAAAACCTGTCTCATTATAATTCAGCATTACCATGACAACCGTCATCAGTTCATTACTGACATTAGCTAAGTTACACAGCTAGCGATCTTAGCACACAGGTTCTGTAGCAAAAAGCTTCCATGCACCACATCATCATCATCCTCTAATTATTTGCTGATCAGTCCTCATGGTTACATCTTACTGTGAATCTCTCGCTAACTGCTGATTAGCACAAAGCTAACCATGTTCACTACAGGGAGGACGTGAATAAAGTGTGTGTTTCTGGATGGAAACATGCCCACCTCTGGCTGAGAGCTTCTTGGTGTTGATGATCTTCGCAGCATATTCCTGCCCTGAGAGGATTTTCACACACCTGCGCACCACCGAAAACGCTCCCCTGTGAAATAAAACACAGAAAATGAAATAAAATTGATAATTTTTCAACATTTCATACTTTATATCAGACTTATTAGAGAATTGTATCCTCTGTGGAAGAGAAAGTGCCACAAAAGACTCTTTTCTGACATCACTTCCTGTCTGGAGACCCAAAACATAATTGATTGACTTGCTTCAGAAAACTTGCTTTCCACATCATCAGAGGAAAGAAACTCAACTACAGATTCTGCTTCAGGTTCTTCTACAAGTTCTACAGACTTGACTCCTGCAGCTCCCTTCATCTCCTTCATCATCCTTCAGAAAGCTGCTGCTTCATATCTTCCTAAAGTTCTCCGAGGAACTCCACTGACTTCGTGTTGCATCAGGAATCAAATATAAACCCCTCATCATTGAGCTGCACCACTTTATCTACATCTCCTGGTTCAGAACTCCACACCAGCTCAGATGTTCAGCCTCAGAGCCCAGAGAAGAGCACAGAGGAACCCTGAGGTTGGAGACTCCCCTGCTCAGGAACTACACTGACTTTCTGTTGCAGTAGGAATCTAATATAACCCTCTTGTCTCTTTATCTCCTGGTTTGAACTCCACACCACCTCAAATCTTTCACCTCAGTGTTCTTTCCTGATGTGTTCTTCTCTGAGGAGCAATCTCAGTGCTTCAGTGTTCTGGTTCTTCAATGGTGGAATGGGCTTCAGCTTCCTGTGTTTTTTTTTCCTCAGTGTTCAAAACATCTTAATCCAGGAGAACATCTCTTTACATTACCTCAGAACCTTATTGGAAAATATCTTGGGTCTCTCAGGTTAAAAGGCCTTCTCCAACATTCTTCAAAGTAAAGCAAATTAAACTGGAAGTTATTATTTCACATCACCCCCAAAACAATTCTCGTAAATTAGCAATAATCAGTGGAGTGTGAAGTTCTGATGAGAACCTGCAGAACCCAGAACATTGCCTACTGCTAAACTGGGAATAAATTTCATTTCTGTTATTCAAAACTTCTTCAGTTCAGATTTTCAGAATCTCAGATTCCCTCAAAAATATTTGAGATGATTGTTGCTGTTATCTGGTTAAAGGTATTGTATACAATCTTAGAAATAGAAAGTTCTAGAACCCTTATTACTGTAGTTCTCCAGAAGGCCCTCTGAGGAACCCTACAGCAGAGTTACTCAGAAAGATTTCCAAAGTAGAACCCTTTCAAGAGCCTAAGAATATTGGGTAATAACAGAATAAAATAATATAATGACAATATCAAATATTGAAAAAATATATAATAAAAAGTTGTAAAAAAATAAAAGTACAATCTTAAAAATTATGTAAATTTTAAAGCAAAATAAATAATAAAAGCTCATTAAATACTAAAGTGAAAAATAATGTTTTCCGGCTCAGTCGCTTCTTCTGGAAAGTTCTTCCTGATAAGAGGCTCTGAAGTGTGTGTGTGTGTGTGTGTGTGGGGGGGGGGGGGGGGGGGGGGGGGGGGCTGGAAGAGGCTGCTGAAATCCTGCGGTGCGATAATCTAAACTCTGTAAAGGGCTGGGTTTCCCAAGAGTCTCTTAATGCTACGAGCATCTTAACTAGGAGAGAGAGAGAGTTCATTGTGCTGCTTGCTCGACCATTTAACGATGCTCTTTGTGCTGCAGTGCTTTTGAGAAACTCAGGTCAGTTTAGTAAATCAGTAAAACTCACAGTAATGTTTCTCAGCTGCTGAGAAAAATCTTTATTACACATTAAACATGAATAAAAAGGAGATGAGCTGAAGGAAGAAAAATGTAAACACTGTAAATACGTAAACAGGTTACAGGTGTGAAAGTGTCGATACGGCGTGCGTCGGACTGGAGATCTGACTGACACACGAGTCGATTTTTCAGAAGTTTGATTCGCTGACCAAGAAATTTTTGAGAGTCGTTTAAATGAATCATGTGATTGTGATGAATCAAAGGAATCAAACTGAATAAAATCCAAGCAGGTAACAGATTTTCTTTCTTTATTTTATTTAATAATTATTCATTAAATATACTTTTGTCAAATCTTTTTTTTTTTAAATAGAGACGTGTGTTTTAATATATGTTATTAAATATTATTATTTAACAGTTATTCCAAGAAATCAAGTCGTACATGAGCTGACTATAATCCATGTACAGTGAGATTGAGTGGAATAACTGTTTTATTCTCTCCACATTCACTGGATTTTGAGAAACAGAGCATTTTTATTTTTTGCAAATTAGATAAATAAGAACTTTGTACCAAACATCAGACAAAATCATTTCTGCTTAGAATGTAAACAAACCAGTGAAATGACAGGAGCAATTTGTGAAAAATACAATAATAATAATTCTTGAAAAATAAAAAAAAAGATATGTTCTTACCATCAAATACTTTTATTCCATATTTTGTTGCTTTTTTTGCATTTTTTGTGGTTTTGCTTTCGAGTAGAGTTTTTATTTTGTCCTCGGTTGGTTCAGCAACACGCTCTGCCATTTTGTTTTTCTCTAATCACAGTATATGAGCTGATTAGATTAAATAGAACTTTATTGATCCCTTTGGGAGGGTTCCCTCAGGGAAATTAAAAATAAGGATAAAAAGGATAAAAAACTGATATCCTAGTAGTAGAGTTGCCAATCAGAGCACGTGATTGCTCATATCCAGTGAATGTGGAATTCATTATTTTGAATTATAAAATGAATTATTTGCTGAATGATCACAGTTCCCATCTCTCCTGCAGCCAGATGTGGAATGATGTTCTGCGTACTCTCTGACTATCAACACGCCGTAACTGCAGAGGAAATGAAATAATCGCAGACGTCATGTGGTCCAATCCAGCTGTTAGACCTCCACATGCAAAAAAGCGTAAGAACGAGGCCTGTGATTGGAGGATTTACACCTGACAGCAAAAAAATGAAGAGCACTCTACTTCTTTCCACATTATTCTTTTTAAAACAAACCCAGTTTGTTGGTTATTTTCTTATTTTGTTCTGATGAAGTCAGGAGAGGCGTGTAATTTCAGTGTAAAGGTTCATAACACTGTTATTAACGTCTCTAAGCTTCTCACTGCTGTAAATGAGATCCAGTGACCTGCAGAAGCGTGAATGAGCTGTGAGGGACAGGGTGATGAGTGATGGACTGCTCGTGATAACAGGACGAAGCTGTGGCTCAAAAATATGCTAAATGAATAAAATAAATCTAAATGTTTTGTGTGGAAAAAGAAATTTACAGTGTTAATCATAAAACAGAAATATTACAGGTTTTTTGGCATAAAATGACAGAAGCTCTGCAGTCCGACTCATTCATAATAAATCTATAAAGAAATGAAATGTGTCGGTGACGTGACAGGAAACGCTGAAATATTGATGAATGACGTGATGAAATTTATTCTTTAACCCACATTTGTGTGTAAGATGCAGGATGAATAGAGATGAGGTGTTAAATATAAACATGCAGGACGAACAGGGCGAGGTCTTTATTCGGAAATCACCAATTAATAACTGCTGCAGGGCAAGACATCCAAATCTAAATCAGGAAGTGACCTCAAAGAGTTTCATCACTCATCCTTACATCGAGTCTAAACTTCAGAAACAGCAGCTGTGTTGAGTCTCAAACACACACACGGCTCTTTTACACTTTATAACAATTCTAAAAAAAAAAAACCCAACCCTAACATTGATTGAATATTTAATATTGTAGTTGTGATGTTTTTGATGTTTTTCAAAATGGCGGACGTGAATAAAAGATTTGTTTGGTGGTTGATGTGTCGTGATGAGACGTGTGATTTTAGTCTTTTCTTCGTAATCAGATCTGAGGGAGATGTTGATGTTCTGGATGCTTCTGTAAGTCTGGAGAAAAATCATTAAAAGCCTCCCAGTTGGTCAGCAGCGTTCTCCATTACATGATAAGAATATAATGTTTATCTTCACATGGAAAAAAGAAAAGAAAAGCACATAGGGATGTTTCAGAGCTGAAAGGTACGTCAGTGTTTCTGTGAGGAAAGTTCCTGGTGTTCAGAGTCAAGTTACGCAGCTGCTTCAGTGGGTTTTCTGAGCTCCACCTTCACAGGTGGGTTTCCCAAAAGCCTCTCAACACTAAGAGCATCTTAACCAGGAGAGAGAGAGTGTTCAGTGTGCTGCGCACTCGATCATTTATCGATGATCTTTGTGTTGTGATGCTTTTGGAAAACTCGGCACAGATTATTAAAACCATGTGAGTGTATTTCACACCTCTGATTTTCTCGACTGTTCTTCAGTAGACACGTCCGAGACGGAGCTTTTCACTGGCGTCCGGACCACAAACACTTTATCACTTTATATCAAAATATAAAATGTGGACTGATGAAGGAAATCGTGTTTTTTCTTTGAGCAAAAATGTTAACAAAAAGGAAAAAAACTTCATGTGTTTAGAAGATATATCATTTTTATATAGAAATATAATATTTATGGAAGAAAATTATGTCGCCACATTACACTAAAAAAAGTCTGGATCAGGAGCAGAATGTCTCATCTCATCTCATTATCTGTAGCCGCTTCATCCTTCTACCGGGTCGCAGGCAAGCTGGAGCCCATCCCAGCTGACTACGGGTGAAAGGCGGGGTTCACCCTGGACAAGTCGCCAGGTCATCACAGGGCTGACACATAGACACAGACAACCATTCACACTCACATTCACACCTACGCTCAATTTAGAGTCACCAGTTAACCTAACCTGCATGTCTTTGGACTGTGGGGGAAACCGGAGCACCCGGAGGAAACCCACGCGGACACGGGGAGAACATGCAAACTCCACACAGAAAGGCCCTCGCCGGCCACGGGGCTCGAACCCGGACCTTCTTGCTGTGAGGCGACAGCGCTAACCACTACACCACCGTGCCGCCCCGGAGCAGAATGTGCAGTTTAGTAAAATATGAAAGTAAATCAGTAAAAAACAGCAAGTCCAACTCATGAAACAGAATTATGTACATTTACAAATGTAGTTTACTGTCGGAACGCGGACGTTATATCAGCATGTGAAAGCTACGTAAGGCGATCATCACTCAATTTAAGCTCAGGAGTTACCTCACTTCCTGCACTGTGATGACATAATAACGAATCGTTACTCACTTCCTGTCTTGGGATGATGCAATATACAATTTTCCTCCTCACTTCCTGCTTTATTAGTTTCCTTAAAAGCTTTAAAAAAAAGTGCATTATATCACAAAAAGTGTGTTTAGACTTGAGATAAACACGACAATTTTCCAACATGGTGGGCTTTTGATGTTGGTGGTGGGTTGGGTTTTTTTTTGAGCTTGGCTCAAATTCTGTCACATAATAACCTCCTGTTTATGCTGAAATGATGTGTGTGTGTGTGTGTGTGTGTGTGTGTGTGTGTGTGTGTGTGTGTGTGTGTGTGTGTGTGTGTGTGTGTGTGTGTGTGTGTGAGATGGACACCGGCAGCAGGTAAATTTGTCAGTCGCTTCCCATTTTGGGGCCAATTATACAGCCAGCAATCTGTTCACATGTTGCTCAGAAGGAAAAAAATCAACAGTAATGCAAGTTTCCCCTCCTGCAGTGCGCGCAACTGAGCAACGTCCCGACCCTCGGCTGTAACGTTTATTTTTTAAAACAGTGTTTAAAAAGTGTTTATTGTTAAAACAATGCTAATTTATGTGTATTGTTAATTGGAGCCGATGTGTATCATGTCCTTGTGTGCAAAATATCTCAGCCTGCGCTCAACTGCCTCCTCCAAACACTATTATATAAGCAGCTTGGCTTTGATTGCCCACAGACACACACAGACATACACACACACACACACACACACACACGGTGAACAGAGTGGAGTGTGTGAGGGAGTGTGTGTGGGAGTCATGCAGTGGGAAAAGGGCCAGTCGGGGTCTAAAGCCTCAGTGTGTGTGGAGGTGTTACACAAACTCCTGTAACGAATGAACACACACACACACACACACACACACACATCTCACTAATGCAGTACGGTGTGGGTGAGAAAGCAAACTGACGCACGGCTCTGAAATTGTTTCCCTTTGAGCTATAATAGATAGATAGATAGATAGATAGATAGATAGATAGATAGATAGATAGATAGATAGATAGATAGATAGATAGATAGATATCATATATTTATATAATTATATAATGCTATTGAAAGAAAAGATTATATTTAAATAAGAACATCTATCTATCTATCTATCTATCTATCTATCTATCTATCTATCTATCTATCTATCTATCTATCTATCTATCTATCTATATAAGATACTCCGTCACTTTTCTGCCTTATAAAACATCAAAATAATGGCCCTAAAAATACAAGAACAATAAAATGATGTAAAATATGCAAATTAAAATATAATAATAAGAAATTTCAGAACTGAATGAAAACTACTGAACAACACTAATATGATAAATCAGATAAATGGAACAAAATCACCAAAGAAACAAAGAGTGAATAAAAAACAATAAATACAGAATTTATAAAAGAATCTGAATTCATTAGACTGAAAAGAAGAAAGCGCGATGATTATCTGAGAAATCTGAGATATTTAAATGAGCTGAGTGTTGAATATTCAGTTTAAAGTAAATATCAGAATATCCTCTAGGGGCGGCACGGTGGTGTAGTGGTTAGCGCTGTCGCCTCACAGCAAGAAGGTCCGGGTTCGAGCCCCGTGGCCGGCGAGGGCCTTTCTGTGCGGAGTTTGCATGTTCTCCCCGTGTCCGCGTGGGTTTCCTCCGGGTGCTCCGGTTTCCCCCACAGTCCAAAGACATGCAGGTTAGGTTAACTGGTGACTCTAAATTGAGCGTAGGTGTGAATGTGAGTGTGAATGGTTGTCTGTGTCTATGTGTCAGCCCTGTGATGACCTGGCGACTTGTCCAGGGTGAACCCCGCCTTTCGCCCGTAGTCAGCTGGGATAGGATCCAGCTCGCCTGCGACCCTGTAGAACAGGATAAAGCGGCTACAGATAATGGATGGATGGATGGATGGATGGATGGATGGACTTAGACTCATTTGCACTGATGTTTTCCAGAATCTCCAGTATTATCCAGAATAAACAATATTCCACAATATTCCCAACCCAGAATGCGAGGTGTCCGATTTCCTCCTGTCTGAATTTTCTCCGAAATCTTCTGTAAGTGAATCTTATTAAAAACCTGAATTTTGAAAACTGTTAAAAATGTTCATTAATTCATGAGTTTCCTGAATCCTGTTTAACAAATGCAGTGAAGTCGTTGGTAAAATAATCGATTAAATCTGATCATATTTTATTCACAAAATACTCGATTGTTTCACTGTCGACTCGTTACTTTTCACCAGACTTAATTTGGAGGTGGAGTCAGACTTCAGGGTGGAGTCAGACTCAGTTTGTTGTCGAGTCAGAGTCAGTTTGGGGTGGAGTCTCTAAAAAAGAACTGTTTATTTCTGATAATGAAGGCTTTTGGGAAAATCTCACAAAACAAACTCATACATGACAAACTGTATGTCCTTCTTTAAGGTTTTCGGGAAACGCCCCTTAACCTTTAAATTCAGCCTCAATACATGCGACCATTAAAGATTCGCAACAGTAAATTACACACGAGTCGTCGTTCCTGCATCATGAGTCTGAGTTCACGTTCTTCTGAATCTCATTAAACTCCAAACACAGAAAAAAACAAAAGCGAAAGTTTCTCTGCTAATGAAAGTCCACAGTGTGGCTTCACGTCCCTTTCTCCTGAACGCAGTCGATCAGATGAAGTAACAGACGTCACCTAAAACCTTCCCAGTAAACACAGCTTTATGAAATATTCGTTTACTCATTTATCATGACATCATTACGCTCTGTAATTGTATTTATTTTTATTGATGATTTTGTAAAGTAGCCGTGTTTACTGAATTTATCATCAAAATCAGACTTTAATCATCTGAATCAATTCCAACTTCCTGCTACAATTTCACCTTTAAATTTTGGGAGGCGTGGCCTAAGGATAGGACCTCAGAAGGGGGGCGGTGTACCAATCTGTGTGAATGTGAGTGAAATGATCGCATTCCAACTGAGGGCCAGACGGAATTCTGAGTGGAGAGTCCTGACAGTCCCGATTTCTCCCACAACTGCAATAACTTTAAATTTGACTCTAATAGCAAATTTATTTTGTATTTCAGTTTATAATGAACAACAGAGCATGCTCAAAGTTTTGGAATTTCTTCATGTTAATAAATAACAAACACCACATGACTGTGATAAAGCAGAAAAAATGATCATCTGGAGGTCACAAGTTCGAATCCTGATGAATGCTGATGGAGCTCAAGAGAGCACAGCTGGGTGTCGATCTCTCTCCTGTCAGTTACAGCGACACTAACCAATCAGGAAGCGCTTTCCTCTGAGTGGGTTATACCACACCCCACGCTGCCTTGGAGGAATAAAGAGGCTGGTGAGCAAGTGACTGTTTATCGCTGCTTTAATGTAAATGAGAACAGGAATTAACTACTGCATACAGTAGCTGCTATAACCTTATATGTAACTATAAATGGATAAAAATTATGACACGTTGTTCATTAATAAAGTTTAAAACTGTAGGTGAACTGCTGCTGTGTAAGGGGAATAAAACGCTCGGGGACATGCTCTTCTCGGAAAATAACAAAAAAGTTCATCTGTACTAAATATATACAATAAAATATAAATCGGCTTATCCTGAATATTTTCCTCATTATGACGTCACTGTAGGTGATGTATATGAGCTTGTTTTATTTCAGATCGTTTCCACCAAATCCACATTCACCTGCTCAGGAAACTAAAAGTACTCAAGATGCGACCCATAATAGAGTCTATTCCCTGAGATATACCGTTTAGTATCTTTTTTTTTTTCAGACAAATAACAGTGCACTTACTTTCGCAGATTATCCCAAAGGTAACCTCATTCCTGTCTAATCTCTATAGCCACAGTGACAGTTGATTTCAGTTCAATTCCCACTGATGTGCTCCTGAATCTCTGTCTGACCCTCTGACACACTTTAGTTCTAATCTCACAGTGATTCTGTACAGGAACGTTTTCTTCAATAAAGTTTACAAAAAAATCAGTGTAACTGCAGGTACTAAAGGTACTAAAGGTACTACAGGTGCTGAGGATTCTCGATGGTTCCACCACAGTGACCACACTGACTGTGTTCGAACCCTGGCTTTGTACTCAGTGTGTTTAGTGATGGCGGACAGAGGGAGCGTCCCTCTTCACTCTGTACACTCAGATTCTCAGCCTGAGAAACAGATTCGTTCCTTTAATCCACGTTACGGTGTTTACGGTGTTCGGTGAATAACTCGACACTTCTGAGAGGAAAATGTTCAGAGTTTCAGCGTCACAGGAAACTGAAATTGGAACCAGTTCTAAACTGAAATAAGTGTGAACATTACCTGAGCTCCAGGATTCAGTCAGACATTTTCTCGTTTATTTACGTGTGAAAATCATGAATCATTTTTGTGTAGCTGCAGATCGTTCGGTTAAAAATAAACGCTACAAATGTGACCACGTTTTCCTGTTTCTCATTCACACGCTCCTGTTTCACATCAGGATTGAGACGAGATACATATTTCAGTACATAAACACAGCGTTCAGTATACAGCACATGTAGATTATAGCAGGAAGGATGATGACATCACTCACAACACAACAGAATTGTTCAGGTGCAGCTTAAAAAAACGACACAACTTCAACTAAAATGCTCAATCTTTGACTTTTATATATTTATCTGACAACTTCACACACACACACACAGAGTTCTTTATATTAAATGTATACACAGTATTTTTTTATATTTAAAAGTAGTTTCAAACACAGCTTAAAGGTTTCTGTATTTGAGATTCATATCAAGCAAAAAAAAAAACACACCTTTGTGTGTGTGTGTGTGTGTGTGTGTGTGTGTGTGTGTGAGAGAGAGAGAGAATAAAAGGGAAAGATGTGACTTACTTGCCCAGTTCTTCGTAGAGCTGGTACTCCTCTGTGAAGCGAGTGCAGGTGATGGTTGCCATGCTGGATCCAGGTGATTTGATTCTGTGTGTGTGTGTGTGTGTGTGTGTGTGTGTGTGTGTGTGTGTGTGTGTGTGTGTGTGTGTGAGAGAGAGAGAGAGAGAGAGAGAGACCCTGGTGTGTGTGTGTGTGTGTGTGTGTGCGCGTGTGTATGTGTGCAGAGGAAGAGGATGCCGATGGGAAGCCTGCTGTTTCTGGAACAGAAGAAAACGAGATCCTGATCTACAAGGCTTTTTCTTCACTGTTTTTTTTTTTTTAATACAGCTCACCCGCTCTGTCAGTCTCGTCCAATCACATCTCTCAGTGAATACACAGCGGCGTTGTCATGGTAACTGCATCCCTCCACCTCCACCACCTCCTCCTTCATCCGTTTCTTTGGATAAACGAGCCATCGCACATCCAAATGGGGAAAGGCACACACACACACACACACACACACACACACACACACACACACACACACACACACACACACACTTTCTTTAGATGTGAGCAGATTTCCTTTTGATCTTCATCTTTGTTAGATGTATGTTCTTTACATGATTCCCCCAACACACACACACACACACACACACACACACACGCACACACCTCAGTAATGTATCTCATTCTGAATCTTCACTAATAAAACACTAATGAGATACAGACAGAGTTCCTTTTACATTCCACACTAATGTTCAGTGTCTAATGTCTGTCTGTCTGTCTGTCTGTCTGTCTGTCTGTCTGCACTACACTCAGTGTTTATATATATTTGGATATTAGGCACTAGTCTTTGATTTAAACAGCGTAGTGCTGCTGGTTATTCTGGTTAGACGCCTCTTTCACTGCACTGGAGTGAACGTTTGATGGGTTGCTATGCAGGTTGCTATGTGTGTGTGTGTGTGTGTGTGTGTGTGTGTGTGTGTGTGTGTGTGTGTGTGTGTGTGTGTGTGCCAGAATGCTGTGAAGTTAAACATATAGACAGTGCTGCAGATAAACCCAACCTCAACACATGAGATCAGTTTACAGACCCACACCAACTTCACCAACTACACACTGATCATCTCCCAGACTCCATCAGATCAGGAGAGTGTTTAGTGCAGGATCACTGTGGAGCTCCACCTTCTTTCACGAACCACTAACCAGTGAACCGGTCACTGATGACCCATGATGACTAGTACTTTCAGTTTATATAAAGTGTTAGCTGCTAGCTAGCCTGAGGCTAAACGGGGACGTGACAGGGATGCACAGCTCCTGATGAAACAGCTTCATTTTTATCATAAAGTTTCTGACAAACAATCTTCGAAACTTCATCTTTCAGAGCCAGCTGTTCTGTTCAGGTGTGTAATAATGTCCAGCGGGCAGCCAGGGGCGGAGTTTACCAGCAGGGCAGCGACACTGCAGTTTATACAGCAGCATTAGATCACATGAGCTTCAGGTTTTAAACATCAGACCTGAACTTCATTAATAAAACTCTGTCACTGTGCAGGACAGAGAGCAGCACGGTACTCAAACACACAGGCAGGAGAAACACACAGAAAAAAAGAAAAATATCAATAATAATAATAATAATAATTATTATTATTATTATTATTATTATTGAAATAACTTATTACTTAAACTTATCTACAAGTATATCAGAGTCTATAAAGTAATATTTCTGATATTTCAAACAGTGCTGCATGATGCCTCTTTGAGAGGATTTATTTATTTATTTATTTATTTATCTATCTATCTTTCAGTGATGTCTGATCTTATATTTTCTCATTCTGGAGATTCAGTGTAAATAAAGTAAAGATTTTTTGTTTGCAGGTGAAAAACTCAGAGCTGAAAGAGATTCAGTGCAGAAGGTTAAAGTGTTTTCCAGTTTATGGGTTTCAACAAATAAAAACACCAACAGACACTGACCTTTTGTGTTCAGAAGAAGAAGAAAAAACAGCACTGTGACGTGATGATCAGAAAACTTCTCTGAAATAAAACCACAAGAAGATTAAACTCGACTCAACAACTTTCATATCAACAGCCTTCAGCTTCTATTTACACCCTCAGACACTGCATTCATCTAAAGCGTGTGTCTGAGAACAAACCACACACACACACACACACACACACCTCAGAACACAGAGGCTGAAGCGCTGCAGAGATGCAATAAGGTGAGCTTTAATTCTTTATTTATTTGACTGTGTGTTGATCAGCGACGAACAGAAACAAAATCAAACAACATATAAACACTGATATAAACACAAAGGAGGAAAAATAATGACAGAATACTGAAGGACACAGAATCATAAACAGAAAGAAAGAAAGAAAGAAAGAAAGAAAGAAAGAAAGAAAGAAAGAAAGAAAGAAAGAAAGAAAGAAAGAAAGGAAAAAGAAAGATGGTGAAATAAAAATATTGTAAGATGTGACAAAAACAAGGAAAGACATCAAGACTTACAGAAAGGACAAAGAAAAAAGAGAAACAGACAAACCAACAAACAAACAATTAGATAGCTAGACAGCTAGCTAGCTAGCTAGCTAGCTAGATAGATAGATAGATAGATAGATAGATAGATAGATAGATAGATAGATAGATAGATAGATAGATAGATAGATAGATAGATAGATAGCAGAGGTGGAAAGAGTATATTATACTCAAGTACAAGTACTGTTACTCTGATGAAATTTTACTTAAGTACAAGTAAAGTTACCAGACAAAAAATCTACTCAAGTAAAAGTAAAAAGTAGATCATTTAAAATGTACTTTGAGTAAAAGTAAAACATTACTTTTAACAATGGGTGTTTTCTGCCTCCATTGTGTTGTGCAAAAATGAAAAAGAAGAGGAAACAAGGATATATGTACATCTCAATCCAGATGTTTTATTTAAAGGAAGTGTATCAAATTGAATGCTTAGGATAATGCTGCATTAAAACTGAGACAAACAAAAAAGGTCAATACACACAGTCATGTCGTTTACATCGCCCTGACCACACACAAAGCATTGTACACAAAATATGAAAGTGAAATGTTGCACCGAAATCTCGTAGCTTGCCTGTGTGCACTGTGTGTTATTGAACAATTCAATTCAAACATTATTTGTTTTGCTTAGTATTCCTTTCTGGCCTGTTGGATGTAGAATGGTAGGAGGACTGATCACGTCAGGTTGGCGAGCTAACTTGCTTGCATGATTAGCCAACCGAATAACAGACTAGTTACCGTTATGTTACAGTACCAACAGGTTGCTACTTCAACATTAGCAATGCCATCCACTATTTTTGGAATATAACCAGCCTATTGTCGGTTTTACTATGGAAAGGAAACATTATGATCAGGGGCGCAGATACGTTTTTTGAACTGGGGGGGACAAAAAACTGGGAGGGACAAAGCTGCCAGCAAACCAACCCCAACCCCGATACGCCTGTCAAACTTGTTGTGGGTAACCATAGCAACCAAGCTCGAGCTCGAAACCTGTGCAGTCTGCGCAGCTCAACCAACCGAATATCAGTCTTTGTTTTGTTTTATGTGAGTTGTTGCAACTATGTATACACTGCTGTGCACCTCAATAAACCGAATGGTAATTAGTCTTTTGATTTTTCCGTGAGGTTTGCCTTATGCAAAGAAAGACAGCATAGACATTTTTTCCTCCCTATAAGTGGGGGGGACCGAACAAGGTGAATTTAAATCTGGGTGGGACGAATCCCACCCGTCCCACCCTCTATCTGCGCCCGTGATTATGATGCCAATGACAATACTTACCTCAACATGCTTGCGCAGATGAGACGTCGAATTTTTGTATGCCGCAATGGTTGTCTTCTTGGGCACACATAATCTGCATTGCATAATGAAACTGTCACCCCTTTTCTCTACGAAGCTGAAGTGATCATGTATGTAGGGCCAGGGGTGCACTTCATTACTGGAAGAAATTGCGTTTTCTGCAGGGTCGTCCACCACAGGTTCCTCGGTCTCCTGCATGTCCGTAGGGGAGCTTTATCAACACCCGTGGCCCAGGGGCTAGGCCCCTCATAGGCTACCTGTCAACCCTACCCTTACCGTTGGCCAGGAAAACACTCTTATTTTATTTGCAATACGTGTCAAGCATTTACAGTGTAAGCGCGTAATTAGCCTAGAAGCCTACGATAGGTTACGTTTGGCTCAGCGTAGCTGCGCAAGGCCCACGCTCACATCGCTCAACACATCCGACCACAGAGGGAGAGAAGAACGCACGCATTATCATTACAGAGCCGGTTCTGATTATTACCACGGACAGGACAGTGATACTGCGTAACTTTCACGCAGGGGCATGGCCAGAGATAACCACACAAGTGCGCGTGCGCTAATGTAGACCTATGTGTTGTAAACATAAAACACACACACCTACAGACAAGTCCTTTTAAAAAATAAAATACATAAAAATAGCTCGGCGGCATGAAAACAAACATTCACTGCAAGACAAGGTGCCCTAGAATCGCCATCAGTTTTTAATATCTATATGGACTTTGTTGTCAGGATTGCACAGCATGAGATATCAAAACTGTACCCAGATACAGGCTTCAAGTTCAGATATTGCATTCCAAATGAGGTATCCACAAGAGAAATGCGTACGAAAGCACGAGCATCAGGAGAGGGTTGCATAACAGAGATTCTATACGCAGATGATCAGGCCATACTCGCTGGATCCATCGAGGAGCTTCAGAATATTCTTCAGTTGTATGATAAGACCTACACCCGCTTTGGTTTACAAATATCATATGTCAAAACAGAAACAATGGCTTTTAACGTCAATGAGGATATCAAATGTAAACCAAGTATCATTTCCCTTGGCGGCACTAATATTAAAAACGTCCGCACCTTTAAATATCTTGGTTATAATGTCAGCAACTGTGATGAATCCTCACACTTCCTGCATGCTAGGATAAGTGCTGCATTCATGAAATGGAATGAACTGAAACACTTTCTAACCGACCACCGAATACTACTAAAAACCCGTATAAAGTTCCTAGTGGCATGCGTTCGATCTCGCCTCCTGTACAGCACACAGGCATGGCAACTATCATCCAGTGAAATTCACAAAATTGAGGTAGTGTGGCACGGCTTCCTAAGGAAAATGATTAAAGGTGGATATAAACGAAAGAATGCCCCTGACCAAAAGAACACTACAAATGAAGATATAGACTGGAGCTACAAGATGTCCAATGCTGACCTCCGGAAACTGACAGGAACCCAGGATATAAAACTATCCTGCTACGTACAACAACTAAAATATATTGCTCACATTTGCCGGATGGGCAATAACCAAGTGCAAAAGCAGCTCCTGTTTGACAAAAATGGTTACAAATGGACGAAATGGGAAAATCTGCTGGGCATAGACACCCAACAGATAAGACGTATGATGATGGAAAAATCAAACTTTGAGCAACTGCTGCAACTGCTACAGCAGAAACACCCCTAGAGAGTTTAACTTCTGACAGGGGAACATGATGATGATGATGAAGGTACTTGGCTCGGCGGCCACATGAAACGTAAACACCATGGACAGCGGCCAAACTCATAACTCTATAGACCGAAATACACGAAACCAAATCCTACTAGGGTCTATTTTACCAATCTATGTTCAAGCATCATGCAAGTCTTCCTTCTCCTTGAATAAGACCGTGCATTCAACTGCCTTTTTGACATGACTGCATCGAAATACCACTTGCAACAATATTTCACGCACTCCATCAAGAAAAAAGTTAAACATGATGAACACGGGCATACTGTTTTGAGCATACGATTTTTTAAAAAGAAACTAGCTACATCAAAGTCCTTCAATAAACCCATCCTTTAGCGCAAATGAGCTTAACCTAGTTCAAAGCATGACGCTAGCAGTAGCTGCATAAGGCAAAATCGTGTGGGCCTTTCGTCAACAACAAGCCACGGCGGGCAAACATTAATAATCAAGCGTCCTTACGTTAAAACGTTGTCTTGACCACAGAACTTCTCAAGTATTTCACTTAAATCCACACGGGTTAACAACACACCCAACACAGCTAGCGAGAAATGTGGATCTGCGCTAGCTTTGTATTGCTATTCTCCTCAGTATGCTTACTCTGTCTGCTGCCCGAACTGTGAACATTATAGGCTACAATCTTTTCATCAATTTCTTCAGTAGATGCTGTTTTAGACATTTTATTATCCCCATCGAAATATGCTATTATACTAACAGGATTATAACTCAAATCACACGACACGTATTCAAATCACAACTGATTTATTTTACTGTTGGACAGATCATAGCATATCTAGCCTAGCTGCACATAGCCTAGCTGCTGGTAGGCTGATAACTGATAAGTAGCTGATATTCTGAACAGATTGGTGATCCTTACCTTAAAAAAGTCTGTGACTTTAGGCAACAATTCTATCATTACCTGCATCTCTCTCTTTTTTTCCTTTTATGCGCCCCGCTAACATGTGAACGCTTCATCTTTCAAAGTCACTAAATTTGTGTCTCAGTAGTCTGCAGTCTTTGGCGCGCGTTCGTGCGTGACGTTACATTTTGTTCCATTTTATTCTGGTCCAGTTGTGGGTGTTCGTTTCGCGAACCACATCCACCATGTCTCTTACAGCAGGCTACTGTGCGCTCATTTATTTCTAACCTTATTTCTATCCGTACATTAATGTAGGCCCACGATTCCGACAGATTATTATTTTATTAATATTACAAGGCCCCTGATTGGCTGTGGCCCAGGGGGTTGAGCCCCCCGAAGCCCCCCCCCCCCCCCCCTTAAAGCGCCGGTGCATGTCCGCCATCGTCTGTGTGAGACTCGCGCGTGACAACTGTCCTTCCCGTGATTAATTTCCAGAACGCATTTCCCCAGGGGCGTCAGAAGCATTTTTAATGTGGGGGGGACACACTGGCGGGGGGTCCTCCACCAGAAAAATTTTAATTAATTTTCAACAATAAGTCCTCATTCAACTAGTCCATATATTCATCAGCCTGTTTTTAAACCCACCGCTACGCCGAAGATAATGAGATGAATGTGACACAATTTATCACCAACAATGACTATGGGTGCATTTTACTTTTTATTTTGTGTTTTCTTTTTTATTTAGTTTTAGATGTAACACAACATGCCACTGGGCCAAGCAATAGTGACACTCAACTGTCTGTTTAAAAATAAGAATATTCATAATTTCACACAATGAACAGGCATGACATGGCATCATGCAAACTTCATAACACAAAATCACACTGTGTCAAGCAACGGTGAGACATAAAAAATAACTTCACACAATGAACAGGTGCAATTTTGTTCACCACCAACAGTAACTTTAGTGGGTGCGTTTTACTTTTTTCCGATTTAGTGATACTCATAACAAAAATGGCATGGCATCATGCAGTCTTCATAACACAAAATTACACTGGGTCAAGCAACGACACATAAAAGAGAACTTCACACAATGAACAAGTGCAGTTTTGTCAACCTACATTCAATGGTGGTACTACAGTAACATTTACAGATCAGTATAACAAATAGATTTATAGATATAACTCCTTACACTGGTGCCACTACAATTTCTACCACTTCATAACTTTTATCCCCCTTTCCTTCACAATCCACCTGGAATAACATCCATCTCTCTCCATCGCTTTCCTCTCTACTATTCCTTCCCCATACACTGATTTCCCATCTTACTTTCCAGAAAACTGCCAAAGACCAGACAAAACAGGGAATCAATAAATATCATCAGAGCAGACTTGACCTCATTCTTGGCATTACAGTAAGGCAGTCCTACTGGGTTTGAATGAAATGATAGCTAACATTAAGCTAGCTGATACATCTCCTAACATTGACTAGCCAGCTAACTGCACTAACATTTCCATTGGGACAGAAAACCCTGTCCTGTGGGGAAATTCTGACTGACTTTCCGCTTCTTTGTAAAGAATGTCCTTATGTCCATTGTGTCTGGGGAGGAGCAAATACTGCAAACAATTCATCATCAACCAAGAATACCCCATTAGGCTCAGCTTATTTCACTGTTTAGTTGAACATTAATTTAACGTGTCCTAGGGTTAATTTTGAGGGCAGATAACAAAAGAATAAGGTTTTAGCAAAAGCTAGACATTGTGAGGTTGCAATGGGGATGACGTCACCTCCTCCACTTTCCAGCAGCTGCACCAACATGTCTGTGCTCGCGCTGAGATTCGCTTCCCTCGCGCGCGCTGAGCTGTTGTCGGGAGCGGCCGGAAACCCCGGAGTGGATTTTCAGTGCTCTGTGTTTTCTCTTATCCATCAAGTGGAATGGATTCTTTCACGAAGCAACAGAAACGGCGCTGGGTGAACTCATATTTTATGTTAAATGTGGGCGGGTCCAAACGAAGAATTATGAAATGTGAGGGGGACACGCCCCCTTCACATTCAATGGTGGCGATGCCCATGCATTTCCGCTTCTCCGTTTTAGCCTTTTTTTATTTTTTATTTATTTATTTTTTACTCAGTAACGGTTGAGACGTAAAATGTACCGAAGTACACTACTTAAAAGAAAACATACTTAAGTAAAAGTAAAAGTACACTCTTTAAAAATTACTTGAAAAAGTATAAGTACACAAAAAAAGCTACTCAAGTACAGTAACGCGAGTAATGTAATTCGTTACTTTCCACCTCTGCTAGATAGATAGATAGATAGATAGATAGATAGATAGATAGATAGATAGATAGATAGATAGAACACAAGAAAGAAACAAACAAGACAATGACAAAAAAGAAAGAATAAATAAAAATGAGCAGAAATATGTAAAGAAACAGACAGAAATTATGAAAAAAGAAAAAGAAAGACAAAAAATATAACCAGGAACAAAGAACAAGGAAAAGTCAGAAAAATTAAACAAACAAAAATAAATAAATGCATAAATAAGTAAACATATGAACCTGGATAAAATTTAAAAAATGAAATGTGTAAAAGACAGATGAATTTATATTTTTTTAGATATTAGTAAATATATCTTTACTCCAGCTCCAGAGTCTGTCTTAGTTATTTATTCATTTGTTTGTTTGTTTGTTTGTTTATATTCATTCATTTTATTCCTTAACTAACAAAACTTGAGTCCAAACTTTTAGTTAAATCTGTATCTAATGTGCTCTGATTATATTATTAGAAAGGAAAAAAACAATTTAGAGATTTTCTGAGTTTCTGAATTTTTGGTGTTTAAATGTACAGAAGTGAGAATAGCTGCAAATTTATTAATTAAACATTTTTACTTCATGATTATAAAATATTTTTACACCCAAATGGACTTGTATCATTATGAGTCCTGAATAATAATCTGAGTGAAATGATGATGATGTGTAGAGCTGAGATGCTGATCGTCATCATTCCTGTGCTGATGGTGGTGGCGGCATGCGGTGAGTCACTGACATACTTACATCACTGACATACTGACACACTGACATCATGACACACTGACATACTGACACTGACATCACTGATGCACTGACACTAACATCACTGATGCACTGACATACTGACGCACTGACATACTGACACACTGACATCACTGACATACTTACATCACTGACATACTGACACACTGACATCACGACACACTGACATACTGACACACTGACATCACGACACACTGACATACTGACACTGACATCACTGATGCACTGACATCACTGACATACTGACACTAACATCACTGATGCACTGACATACTGACACACTGACATCACTGACACACTGACATCACTGATATACTGACATCACTGGCATACTGACATCACTGACATACTGTTTGTTTGTTTGTTTGTTTGTTTGATAATTTGTGAGAAAGGACTTCTCTCCACACCCCCCACCCCATGACCCAGACTGTGATGAATAGGAGATTGCTGTCCCACGCAGGGAGACATGAATACTTGCTGCTTTAAAGGGGACGTATTGTGCTCGTACGTTTGAGTCTCTGGAGCTGACAAACCCACACACTCTGAAATAAAACTCACACTCAGTTTCTTTTGTTCTGCTGTTTCAGAAAATGTGTGATTCAACAAACCGTTCAGATTCGTCTCCTTTTTCTATGTCACAAGTGGAGCTCATTAGAATGATCCCACCCCCTCATCTGAATATCTCCTTTCATGGCTTGGGAACTGCTTTTGGGAATGAATATTCATGAGGAACGTGTTACCTGATTGTTCCAGAGGAAGAGGGGGGTGGGGTTAGCAGTGTGTAACAGTTCATCTAGGTGGGTGGAGCACAGAAGGACGGCAGGCCAGAACTGAGTTCACAAAAACTCTTTTTATTTGGCTTTTCAGCTTCTATATTTACTCCCTCATACACTCAGACACACGCACACACATCAGTCGTCTGGGTCAGGAGAGAGCTCCCTCTGCTCTCGCTCTCTCTCCTTAAATAGGGCGCGGTCACTGGGAAGACACACAAACACATTAATTAATGACAGGTGTAGTGATTCTGACACTTACCTTCCCTGACTCCGCCCTCCAGTCACAGACCGATGCTTGACCACGCCCCTGCTGCCACACAGTGGCTCATAATCATTTAGAGGAAGAGGCGCTGAAATCAGCCATTCTGCGCAGGACTGTTTAAACAGGGCGAGATGGAGCTGTGGGGTTTCATCCTTTTGGAAATTTCACCAAATCATGTGACAGACCTTTCATAAAGACCTCAGTGAACTGTAATGGCATGTGGAAAAGGGGTTTAATGTTGCTGTAGGTCTCTCAGCAGCTTCCCTCATAACAGTTCTTCTTGTCCTTTTGTCGGTTTGGAGGGACGTCCTGTTGTTGGTGATCAGAAACAGTTGATCTTTATTTAAGAAGAAACCTTTATTTGTCACATGCACACTTCAAGCACAGGGAAATTCATCCTCTGCATTTAACCCATCTGAAGCAGTGAACACACACACACACACACACTCAGAGCAGTGGGCAGCCACACCAGAGCGCCCGGGGCGCAGTCAGGGGTTCAGTACCTCGCTCAAGGGCACCTCAGCCCAAGGTCACCCCACATCAACCTAACTGCATGTCTTTGGACTGTGGGGGAAACCGGAGCACCCGGAGGAAACCCACACAGACACGGGGAGAACATGCAAACTCCGCACAGAAAGGCCCTCGCCGGCCACTGGGCTCGAACCTGGAACCTTCTTGCTGTGAGGCGACAGTGATGACGACTACACCACCGTGCTAACCGTGCTGCCTTATTTGGGGTTAAACAGAATCCCTTCAGTAATGACAGGAGTATGATAATTACTTTTGAACATGAGTTTATGTTTGTCTCTAATCTAATCTAATCTAATCTAATCTACAATGTGTTTCTTATTGTGTTTGTGATGTTATTAAACACTCTTTTAAAAACTCTATTCAAAGCTAACGGCCAAAATATTTTTCCAGAGCTTATTAAAAATTATGTAATAAACAAACAAACAAACAAACAAACAATAAGAAAATTTGAAGTCAATATTATTTAAAGATTCTGTTACTCAAAGACAGAAGAGAATGTAAAGCTTAGCTGCATTACCTCAGCTTCAGCAAATAAACAAAACAAATTAGCATGCTAGCAACTAGATAATATCTAAACTAGCATGCTAACAGCTAGCTAATGTCTGCAGCGGAGACTGTGATTAAAACTTAGTGAAGGATATACAGTAGGTTGCTTGCATCCAACATCACAGCCGTCTCAGTAGATCTGCAAGACATGAAGTGGTGGTCAGCTGAGCTCACTGTTCACAAAGTTTTATTATCACTGGGGCGCCTGGCTAGTCGTTAAAATGCCCTACACTTGTGTTGTTTTGGGCTTGAATCAAACAAACCATGAAACTGTAGGTGCAATTGGTAATTGAGTGATCAATCTCATTAAATCAGTCTCATTAATTAATCTCATTAAATCAGTCTCATTGAATCAGTCTCATTAATTAATACCATTAATTTTGGTGCTTAATAATAAATTACCAAACAGCTAAATTATGGTATATTCCAAATTATTATGACCACTTACCGTATTACACAACTCATATGCACCTTGGAATTCTTTGAGGTTGGGTGACTTCAAGGAATATGGAAGCAACACAGACACAGTTTAACAGAATAATTGAATTTATTATAACAAAGATAAAAATGAATAGCAGTTGAGATATATACAAATATGATATATACTTGATGAGTGTGTGTGTGTGTGTGTGTGTGTGTGCATGCGTATGTGTTTTATTATTTATGTGTGTCACCACGTGGAAAAGAATTAGCTCTGAGTTGCTAGCTAAGATGTGTTTGTGTGTGTGTGGGTGTATGTGTGTGTCCACGTGGTGTAGGCCTTGTGGCCTAAACAAAAGGTTAGCCTAGCTTGCTAATGAGACAAAAGAATTAGCCGTGTGTGGGGTGGGATTTGAGGAGAACAAAGGATTAGCCAGTAGCTAACCCACATGGTGGAGACAAAGGAATTAGCTCTGTGTTGCTAATTAAGATGTGTGTGTGAGAGGCCTGTGGCCTACAACAATAGAATTAGCTCTGATTGCTAATTCACTAGCTTATACATTCCGAAATCCACTGAAACCTTGATGAGGTCAAAATATGTGTAATACTGAAATTAAAGTGTTAGAAAGGAAAAGAGAGCATGCAAAACCTATCTATTAAACAATTGAGAGGACAACAATAGAACAATAATTAATTCAATACCCTGAGGGTCTACAGTGTACACAATTAAACCGTTCCTGAGTTTAAATTCACACTGCTTCATAAAGCTAATTCCTAAGACTAGTTTTATGCCCAAAATTTGCCAGTCTTACTTTGGTATCTCGCCTCTACGTGAGATTATGAGAAGATGTTCTGAGACTTTTGGAGTTTCATCGTTGTGGAGACTTCCGTGAAGCGCAGAGAATTTCTTGGTCTGGTGCGTGGTCGCTCGTGATGAAAAGAAAGTCTCTGATCAGACAATGTGCACAGCGCTTTAAAATTAGAAGGATCTGGTCACTTCTAATTTTGAATTAACTGCTTGGCGGCAGTTTGGTAACGTTACTGATAGACAAACAAAAACCGGTTGTAACTCTATCTGAGTTTAAAATCACGCGATTCTGGACTCTACCGTGGCCAAAGGTAAGTAAAAGAAAAGCGTGAAACTCTGATTCTTGCAAGAAAGACGTCTTTTCTTGGGTTTTCTGGTGCAGGGTATCTCTTTGTGTCCGGACGGCTTGAAGTCCAAGACGAGAGAGAGAAGTTCTCCTTGTGTCCGTGTTGAATTCACGGCGCCAAAAGAGGAAGTATGGCGGATTTCCGGGTCACTTATTGCTTCCTGGAGGATGTGACGTAGGTGATCCCGCCCAGCCGTGACGCAGGTCAATGCAGAAGCTGGCCGATGGGACCTGTAGTTTCTTAAAGGGACTGTTGTAGTTCTTAGACGGACTGTGTTACCTACAAAACTGATAAAAGTTTCTTCCGGGTTCCCCATGAGGTGATAAAAAAAAGGGTGAAAGAGTAAAAGATTTTAACAAAAATTTATTTTAAAAAGTGCCTCTTGAACTTTTCGCTGTGATGGAAGGGAGCCGAGTCGAAGAATGCTCGAGTTTGCAGTGATCACTTCATGAAAAGTTTGTTAATTCCTCTTATTTATTTTGTTTGGATTTGTAAATCACTTTTCTCACCATTTTCCCTTATTTTGTGATGTTTTGAGGAGACGCTTCAGTCCTCAGATGTTTTTGTTTACTGATTGGTCGTGGTCGCCATGTTGTAGACTAATGTGTATATAATGCGTGCAATACCCAGGACTTTAAAGGGGTTTCTGTGGATCTTTGTGGATAATTTAGCTGGAAGAGAAGAGCAGGGAGGACTGGGAATCGAGCAGCTGTGGTTTGTTTACACCTGATACTAAAACTTATTGCGTCCTTGCAACTACCGCAAAGACGCGTACAAAAAGCCTAGAAATTCCTCCTTACCTGGGCAAAAATGATACAGGATTTATCTTGTAGTGTCCTGATCCCCAGATATTTAACCCACACGCATATAAGTAGTTGTTTTCCTCCAGGCTTTTCCAGGTTTTCATCTGCGTGTCCGTGTAGAACGATGTCTGCAGCACCAGGTAGTTTGAGATGTCGGGGAACTCAACGGATGGATAACTTTCCAACTCATAAGAAAAAATCCTTCTTTGTTAACATGTAAGGCTGCTGGGCCATAGAAGGTTCACGCTGCACGCTGCATGCTGCACGCTACACGTTCACGTGAAGAACCGGACCCTGGGCCATTAAACTTCATGCTTGGATGTTCACGTGTTGCGTCTGTTCTACTTTGACCGAGTAACCAACAATACGGACTCTTCGGATGACGACGATTGCCTCATTCTGCTTTTACTGAGACAGAGGAAGAGAAAAAGGAACAGAATTTGGAGCCGAGAACACTTCCTTCTGAGAGAAACCCGTGGTGAATTTCACCGAACATTCTATAATCTGCTTGACAATCCCGATGAAGAACTATTTTTCAATTATACCATTCAATTATATTTTTTCTGAAGTTTTCCCCTGAAAGCATAGAGTTATCTCCCTAGACCCGTTCTGATTGGCTGGCGCGGCGGTGACCGCATGCATTGACTGGAATTTCCATCTTCACGCCTAGAAAAAAGTGTGCATGTTCATTTCACGCTTCACGCGTGAAGTGTGCAGCGTGCAGCGTGAACGCCGTTCTATGGCCCAGAGCAAGTCATGCTACGTTTGTCCACTTTTCTTTACACGCGTGTAGCGTGTAGTGTGCAGCATGCAGCGTGCAGCGTGAACCTTCTATGGCCCAGCAGCCTAAGGCTCTAATCCCATCGCAAAGAGCAACTTTCGGAAGGTGTCTTAACCAAGCATTGGCCTCTAAACTGTGAAAATAGTCAGAGACGGTTTCACTTGTGGTTTGTCTGACCACCACTTCATTCACCAGAAGTAAACTCAAAAGCAAAAGTCAGGTGACTGAATACTGAAACACATTTACACAAGCTGATATCTTTGAGTGTGTTTTAAATTGAAATGTGAAGAGGAGGAAGCGCTGAGGGACACCACGGAGCAGATTATAACGAGAACACAAATAATTACACAAACTTTGTGGGTGTCGTGAGAAAAACATGTCTATATTTTTATTCTGTCTGCGTTGTGCGGGGAAATGTTTACATCCTGTCCACAGACAGGTGTTTATTTTACAGCGCAGAGACACCAGAGCCGTGTGGATGCTAAGGCGCTAATCTCTGCTCTCCAACTCACTGATCACTGAGTCCCTCCATCACTTCATGTGCAGTCGCCATGATTTCAGTCACCGCTCTGCGCCCTCTAGTGGCCATTCGACAAACATCCCTTCATCACTCTGTAATTACTGTTCAATAACTCGGTTTTAATCTTTTTTTATCTTTCAGTCTTCACTAAACACAACTTTATTCCATGTCTGGAGTATGTGTGTCTTATTTATTTGTTTATTTTTAAATGTTTTTTTATTTGCCTTTATTTTCATATTTTCTTAAATCTGTAAATAATGTGTAAACTGTAAAAAGTTATTGATCACATTATTATTATTATTATTATTCATCTCATCTCATTATCTGTAGCCGCTTTATCCTGTTCTACAGGGTCGCAGGCGAGCTGGAGCCTATCCCAGCTGACTACGGGTGAAAGGCGGGGTACACCCTGGACAAGTCGCCAGGTCATCACAGGGCTGACACATAGACACAGACAACCATTCACACTCACATTCACACCTACGCTCAATTTAGAGTCACCAGTTAACCTAACCTGCATGTCTTTGGACTGTGGGGGAAACCGGAGCACCCGGAGGAAACCCACGCGGACACGGGGAGAACATGCAAACTCCGCACAGAAAGGCCCTCGCCGGCCACGGGGCTCGAACCCAGAACCTTCTTGCTGTGAGGCGACAGCGCTAACCACTACACCACCGTGCCGCCCATTATTATTATTATAATAAAACGTTTCCTCTTTCCCATTTCCTCACACAGATAATCATCATCGTCGTCTCTCCAGTGCTGATCTTCACTCTGTCAGCCATCTGCTGAAACTCAACATTCTTCAGACGACATGAATAAAAACAACGAGTCGTTATTAACACCACACCGTTCTTCCACAAACATGATCTGTGGTGAGACACGTTAATAATCATCATCATTATAATAATCATACTGTATTTACATCACAGCACTGCTGAGTTCTGGACTCTGATTGGTCAGAAGGTGTTGATTAATTTTCTATAAGAGCAGCTCTGAGTGTAGTGCAGGGTTATATTAATGCTCTCGTTATAATATGTTACTGTTTCTATAGCAACAGCAGCTCATTCACAGGGGCGTGTCCAGCAGACACTCCACTGATAAACACATTACAAACATGTTTAATCGCTGATATGGTGAAGTAAAGAGATGTTTCTGTAACGTTTCTGGAAGGAGTCTCCAGTGTCAGTGCTGTGTAACAGCTGGAACTTTTAAGGACAGAGGAGTTTACGGTTCTTCTTTGTGGTGACAAGCTGCAATTTTTATCTTATTGACTTCAAGGGAGAGAAAAAAACAAAGGAACAAGAACTAACTGCTGTTCTATAACATTAAAGTATGATGCTTTTTAATAAATAAATGATTGTAATTGTTGGTAAACTGCTGCAGTGCAAGAGGAATAAAGCTCTTGAGGATGTGCAGTTAGAGGAAAATAATCCATCCATCCATTATCTGTAACCACTTATCCTGCGCAGGGTTGCAGGCAAGCTGGAGCCTATCCCAGCTGACTAGGGGTCAGCGTGCACAAGACATGAACAATAAAGAACATATGAATGATAAAAGCAGTGAAAAGTCATATGAGTGTAACTTTGGCACAGGTGAAAAAAATTACTGGGATTGGATGTGCTTTCGAATAAGTTTATAGGCACTCAAGTTTCCATCAATGAAGAGTTTATAACATCAACGAAACTGACTTCATGTTAAAACTGTTAATATTATAGTCAGGCTGTCTGTTGTTGCCCAAATGAGGATGGGTTCCCTTTTGAGTCTGGTTCCTCTCGAGGTTTCTTCCTCATGTCGTCTGAGGGAGTTTTTCCTTGCCACCGTCGCCACAGGCTTCATCATTGGGGATAGATTAGGGATAAAATTAGCTCATGTTTTAAGTCGTTCAAATTCTGTAAAGCTGCTTTGCGACAATGTTTATTGTTAAAAGCGCGAAACAAATAAACTTGACTCTGGGCGAAAGGCGGGGTTCACCCTGGACAAGTCGCCAGGTCATCACAGGGCTGACACATAGACACAGACAACCATTCACACTCACATTCACACCTACGCTCAATTTAGAGTCACCAGTTAACCTAACCTGCATGTCTTTGGACTGTGGGGGAAACCGGAGCACCCGGAGGAAACCCACGCGGACACGGGGAGAACATGCAAACTCCACACAGAAAGGCCCTCGCCGGCCCCGGGGCTCGAACCCGGACCTTCTTGCTGTGAGGCGACTGTTAGGACTAGGACTGTTTTGGCCTCTAGAGGCCGCTGTTATTTCCTTTTCATGTCGTGTTTATTTTGGCCTCTAGAGGCCGCCACTGTTCCTGTGTCTTGTGTTTGTGTTAATTGCCTAATTATCTTCACCTGTGTCCTTAATTAGTTTGTCTATTTATACCCCTGAGTTCAGTCCTCTTGTCACGGAGTCTTTGTGCTGTTATGTTTATCTCCAGTTTCCTTTGTACTGTGTTTTTTGATCTTCTTAGCTTTTGAATTTTTGCACTTTGCTTTTCTTTTGGATTATACTCTTTGGTTTTTTTTTGTCTTTTGTTTTGCCCTGTATATAGTGTATATAGTTTAAATAAACCTTTTGATTCTTTTTCTACTTCCGCCTCACGCCTCTGCATTTGAGTCATCCCCCTGGTGGCCTAGTGGGGGTTTGCTGGATTATCACACCAACGAACCAGGTTCGAATCCCAGCAAAACCCTAACAGAAAGACTCCGTCATGACCGACTCAGCAGAGGCTGCTTCAACTGTCTACCCGGCCAACCTTCAGGGAATTATGGCAGCTTTGACACGCTTCGGAGCGACCATGGACGCTCATGGACGTACGCTCACCAGCCAACGTGAGGCCCTCGCTCGCCACGAGGAACTGCTTCAGCAAATTGGGAAAACCCTGGCACAGCTGACATCTCTGCCTGCATCTCCTGCTCCTGATCCAGTTCCTGCTCCTGATCCAGCTCCCACTCCTGCTCCAGTGCCTCCTGCAATGCTGCCTTCTTCACCTCGCGAACCCAGCCTTCCTGCACCACAGAGGTATGACGGCAAGCACAGTGAGTGCCGAGAGTTCCTTACCCAGTGTCAACTCACCTTTGAGCTTCAGCCTACCACCTACACTACGGATCGCCGCAAGATTGCCTTTGTGATCACCTTATTAGCTGGTAAGGCGCGAGCCTGGGCTACTGCTATCTGGCAAAGACAGGGACCTGAGTGCTTTGATTTCCAGCTGTTTTCTGAAGAGATGCTTCGGGTCTTCGATCAGGCAGACATCAGTACCGACGCAGCCCGAAAGCTCATGTCCATCCGGCAAGGAGGAAGCGTCGCAGATTACGCCATCTCGTTCCGAACACTCGCAGCAGTAAGTGGATGGAACGAGACTGCCCTGGTGTCAGCCTTCCACCATGGTCTGTCTGACCCCATCAAGGACGGTCTGGCCTCTATTGGATGCCCAAGTGACCTCGAAACCCTCATCTCACATGCTATTCGTCTGGACAACAGGATGAGAGAACGCCACCAAGCCTTGAGCCCCCCCAGCCTCCCTACCTCTACCTGGAGACCGTCTACCTCCTTCAATGACTGTCCAGAACCCATGCAAGTGGGTCGTACTCGCCTCTCCGCATCTGAGAGGGAGCGCAGAAGGAGGGACAAGTGCTGCATCTACTGTGGCAAGCCTGGTCACTTCCGAGCATCATGTCCCGAACTCTTGGGAAAAGGACCGCCCCGTCCAGCCGAGGGAGGGTTGTGACGGGGCCTACCCTCTCTCCCGGACTCCCTGGCCAAGGAATCTACATCCCGGTCTCCATCTCCTGGGGTGAGTCTGTCCACTCTTGTCAAGCTTTGATAGACTCAGGGGCGGCTGGGAACTTTATGGATATTCACTTCGCCCAAAGCATCAATATTCCGACTGCACCTCTTGAAGTCCCACTGTCTGTGTCTGCCCTCGATGGCCAAGCGTTAGGTGATGGAAGAGTCACCCAAGTTACTTCTCCAGTTTTCCTCCAGTCTCAAGGTCACAAGGAAGAAATATCCCTGCACCTGATTCCTTCACCTGAGTTCCCAGTTATTCTAGGCCTTCCTTGGCTTACTCGCCACAACCCTCGCATAGACTGGGTAACAAGCCAGGTTGTGGAATGGGGCCCTGCATGCCATGCCTCTTGTCTGCTCTCTAGCTCTCCTGTGTCTCCTGCCGAGCCCCCTGATCTCACCGAGTTATCTCAAGTTCCCACAGAGTACTGGGATCTCAAGGAGGTATTCAGCAAGAGCAGGGCCGCCGTTCTTCCTCCGCACCGGGCCTACGACTGTGCCATCGACTTGCTCCCTGGGACTACCCCTCCTCGTGGCAGACTGTTTTCACTCTCTCAGCCAGAACGCAAGGCCATGGAGGAATACCTCAAAGATGCCCTGGTCTCTGGGTTTATTCGACCCTCCACTTCACCTGCTGGAGCCGGCTTCTTCTTTGTCGGCAAGAAGGATGGGGGGCTCCGACCATGTATTGATTACAGGGGCCTGAATAAGATCACTGTGCGCAACCGATATCCCCTTCCGCTGATGTCCACAGCTTTCGACCTGCTCCAAGGCGCCACCGTCTTCACCAAGTTGGACCTACGGAACGCATACCACCTCATCCGTATCCGACAGGGAGACGAGTGGAAGACTGCCTTTAACACCCCGTCTGGGCACTACGAATACCAGGTGATGCCCTTCGGACTCACCAACGCACCAGCTGTTTTTCAGGCCCTAATCAACGACGTCTTAAGGGACATGATTAACCTATACGTTTTTGTCTACCTCGACGACATCCTTATCTTTTCCAAGACCGTGCAGGAGCACCGCCACCATGTCCGCCAGGTTCTCCAGAGGCTGCTACAGAACAATCTGTTCGCCAAGGCCCAGAAATGCGAATTTCATGTTCCCGAGGTCTCCTTTCTGGGATTTATTGTACGGACAGGCCAACTCCAAATGGACCCTGCCAAGACCCTGGCCGTCCGGGATTGGCCTACTCCCAAGTCCGTTAAGGAGGTTCAGCGGTTCTTAGGATTCGCTAACTTCTACCGCAAGTTCATCAGGAACTTCAGTTCTGTGGCAGCACCCATGTCAGACCTCACCAAAGGGACAGGTGGATCTTATGGCTGGTCTCCTCAGGCAGAAAAGGCGTTCAAAGACCTCAAGGACCGCTTCTGCACGGCACCCATTCTGGTTCTCCCGGACACCTCCCAACCATTCATCGTGGAGGTGGACGCCTCGGACAGTGGTGTCGGCGCGGTGCTCTCTCAACGTTCGGAAGGAAAGCTGCACCCCTGCGCTTACTTCTCCCACCGCCTGAGTCCTGCTGAGTCCCGGTACGATGTGGGGGATCGAGAACTGCTAGCGGTCAAACTGGCCCTTGAGGAGTGGAGGCACTGGCTGGAGGGAGCACAACATCCATTCCTGGTTTGGACTGACCACAAGAACCTGGAGTACCTCCAGCAAGCCAAGAGACTGAACCCTCGACAGGCTAGGTGGGCCCTGTTTTTCAGTCGGTTTGACTTCACCCTCTCATACCGCCCCGGCTCCAAGAACACCAAACCTGACGCACTGTCCAGACTGTTCTCTGCCACTAACAGGGAGAATGAAGTCGGGCCTATTATCCCTGTGTCCCGGATTGTGGCCCCTGTCCGCTGGGGTATTGAGGAGGCTGTCCGACGAGCCCAACGCCAGGACCCCGGTCCTGGGACGGGGCCACCAGGCCTCTTGTACGTCCCACATCAAGCCCGGGCCAAGGTTCTCCAGTGGGGTCACTCTTCCCCTCTCACCGCCCACCCGGGAGCTCGGAGGACCCTGGACTTCCTGAAAAGACGCTTCTGGTGGCCTAACATGGAGAAGGAAGTAAGGTCATTTGTCCTGTCCTGTGAGGTTTGCACCAGAACCAAGAACCCACGACAGCGTCCCCAGGGTCTCCTGCATCCTCTGACCATTCCCCGGCGTCCCTGGTCCCACGTGGCAGTCGACTTTATCACGGGTCTCCCTGAGTCACAAGGTAACACGGTCATTTTGGTCTTAGTTGACAGATTCTCCAAGGCCTGCCGCTTCATACCACTGTGCAAACTCCCCTCTGCTCTTGAAACTGCGAAACTTTTGTTTAATCATGTCTTCCGAGTCTTTGGTCTTCCACAGGACATCGTCTCAGACCGAGGGCCCCAGTTCTCCTCCCGAGTGTGGCACGGGTTCTGCAAGGTCATCGGAGCCACTGCCAGCCTCTCCTCTGGGTTTCACCCACAGTCCAATGGTCAGACGGAGAGGCTCAACCAGGACCTGGAAACCACCCTGCGAGGCCTGGCTATGGATAACCCGACATCGTGGAGCACCTGGCTGCCATGGGCGGAGTACGCCCACAACACCCTGCAGTCATCGGCCACCAAGCTGTCGCCATTCCAGTGCCAATTCGGGTTCCAGCCACCTCTGTTCCCGGACCAGGAGGAGGACGCGGGGGTGCCCTCGGTCAACCAATATGTGAGACGGTGTCGCAAGACCTGGAGCAAGGTCAGGAAGACCCTCATACAGACCTCCAGAACCAACCAGACTCAGGCCAACCGCCATAGAAGACCTGCACACGCTTTCCGCCCTGGGCAGCGTGTTTGGCTGTCCACTAAGGACCTTCCACTGCGGGTGGAGAACCGCAAGCTTGCTCCTCGCTACATTGGCCCCTTCAAGGTGGTGCGCAGGGTGAACCCTGTCTCCTACCGGCTCCAGTTGCCCCGGACTCTGAGGATCAACCCCACTTTCCATGTTTCCCTGTTACGGCCCGTACTGACGTCTACGTATGCCCCTGCCCCTAGGAACCCCCCACCCCCCCGCATCTTCCAGGGGCAGACTGTGTTCACTGTGAATCGCCTGCTTGACTCCCGCCGGGTCCGCGGCGGGTTGCAATATCTGGTGGACTGGGAGGGCTATGGTCCTGAGGAGCGCTGCTGGGTTCCTGCTCGGGATGTCCTTGATAAAGAACTATGTCGGGACTTCCATTCGGCCCATCCGGATCGCCCTGGGAACGTCAGGAGACGCTCCTAGAGGGGGGGGTCCTGTTAGGACTAGGACTGTTTTGGCCTCTAGAGGCCGCTGTTATTTCCTTTTCATGTCGTGTTTATTTTGGCCTCTAGAGGCCGCCACTGTTCCTGTGTCTTGTGTTAATTGCCTAATTATCTTCACCTGTGTCCTTAATTAGTTTGTCTATTTATACCCCTGAGTTCAGTCCTCTTGTCACGGAGTCTTTGTGCTGTTATGTTTATCTCCAGTTTCCTTTGTACTGTGTTTTTTGATCTTCTTAGCTTTTGAATTTTTGCACTTTGCTTTTCTTTTGGATTATACTCTTTGGTTTTTTTTTGTCTTTTGTTTTGCCCTGTATATAGTGTATATAGTTTAAATAAACCTTTTGATTCTTTTTCTACTTCCGCCTCACGCCTCTGCATTTGAGTCATCCCCCTGGTGGCCTAGTGGGGGTTTGCTGGATTATCACACCAACGAACCAGGTTCGAATCCCAGCAAAACCCTAACAGCGACAGCGCTAACCACTACACCACCGTGCCGCCCCAGAGGAAAATAATTCCTGTTTAATTCCGAGAGAGAGCGAGAGAGACTCATCTTCCTTTCCTGATCCTGTTCAGATGCTGGAATAAACGTGTTTGAGTGAAAGTGTGAGATGAACATGAACTCTGTTCCATTCTGATGAGGTTCCTGATGAAGTGTGTGTGTGTGTGTGTGTGTGTAGTGGACAGTAAAGTTTTCCTGTTGCTGTGTGGAATGATGGCGGTGATCCTCACACTCATCACCGCACTGTGCTGTCTCACCATCACGCTGAACCGAACATCACGACCCTCTCACACTTCACCTGGTCAGACTTCACTTTTTCTGCTTTATCAGTTTGGTTCATTAAATTAATCACAATTCACAAAAGAGAACACTAAAAAAACTTTCACATACACACGCCGATTTTCACCAGTTTTCCTTCAGATACGTGACAAAATCAAAGGTGTATTTGATTTAATTTCTGCAGAGAAGAGCATTTCATGATATTTCTGCTTGAAAATGTCAATGTAAAGAAAGTGTAGTCTCACCATCTGAGTCTATAATACACTGAGACCTGTAATTTCTAATACACTTCACTTCTTAATACAACTAATCAACTACAATTTTATTCATCTCACTGAATTTTATCACAAAAACTTGATCTAATCTAGCACACTAACATGGCGAGCTAATGAGTGCTAAATTACACACAGCTCTTTATTTAATAATGTCACTGAGCTGAGCAAAGTCTTTTAATCCAGGTTTATAAAGATATTTATTTATGATTTGGATGAAATAGATTTGTAGCTTCACTGCAAACCTGAAGACTCTTCTCTAACATTCACTTTTCTCTTTGTGTTTGGAAAGACTTCGTTCCCCAAGCCGACATTTTATATGCAGAAGTGGACTTCAGCAGGAAAGGAAAGAGAAACAGCAAAGAAGGTGAAACTCTGCAGAGTGGGACAGTGATTGACTCTGAAGTGGAACAGGAAATGAACCAAGAGACAGGAAATCAAACTTTCACCACATACAGACAGGATTAAATTAATCAAAAACGACTCTGCTCAGCGGTGCTTCTGATTTACCTGTGTTGCAAAGTAGTACCCAGCAGGGTGACAATACTTTTTCGCATTTTTCAATCTGTTAAAAGCATTCAGCTAATAAATAATAATACATGTGAAAAAATACATCAGAAGTGCTGTGTCAGGTCCCTTATGTGGGCGTCATTGAATTGAAGGTGCCAAAACTTTTACACACAATGTGGTATAATATTGATCTGCTCCAGACCTCTTTATCTTCTGAATAATTAATAATCAGCTCCAGCTGCACAGCTGTAACTCTGACCCCGAATTACTGTTCACTCTCCACCAGCAGGACGCGACACTGCACTGTTTCGAACAGACACAGATACACTGGGACTCACACACACAGGGGTTAATCACCTAGTGCACTACAGAGGGATCACACACAGGGGTTAATCACCTAGTGCACTACAGAGGGACCACGCACAGGGGTTAATCACTTAGTGCACTACAGAGGGAACACGCACAGGGGTTAATCACTTAGTGCACTACAGAGGGACCACGCACAGGGGTTAATCACTTAGTGCACTACAGAGGGAACACGCACAGGGGTTAATCACTTAGTGCACTACAGAGGGACCACACACAGGGGTTAATCACTTAGTGCACTACAGAGGGACCACGCACAGGGGTTAATCACTTAGTGCACTACAGAGGGATCACACACAGGGGTTAATCACTTAGTGCACTACAGAGGGACCACGCACAAGGGTTAATCACGTAGTGCACTACATAGAGACCACACACAGGGGTTAATCACCTGATGCACTAAAGAGGGACCACAGACAGGAGTTAATCACCTAATGCACTCCAGAGGGACCACGCACTGGGGTTAATCACCTAGTGCACTAAAGAGGCAACACACACAGGGCGTAATCACCTAAGGCAATTCAGAGGGACAACACACAGGGGTTAATCACTTAGTGCACTACAGAGGGACCATGCACAGGGGTTCATCACTGAGTGCACTCCAGTGGGACCACACACAGGGGTTAATCACTTAGTGCACTACAGAGGGACCACACACAGGGATTAATCAACTATTGCACTACAGAGGGACAACACACAGGGGTTAATCACCAAGTGCACTACAGAGGGACCACACACAGGGGTTAATCACTTAGTGTATTACAGAGGGACCACGCACATGGGTTAATCACTATGTGCACGACAGAGGGACCACACACGGGTTAATCAGCTAATGCACTATAAAGGGACAACACACAGGGGTTACTCACTAAGTGCACTACAGAGGGACCACACACAGGGGTTAACCACCGAATGCACTACAGAGGGACCACACACAGGGGTTAATCAATTATTGCACTACAGAGGGACCACGCACAGGGGTTAATCACTTAGTGCACTATAGATGGTCCACACACAGGGGTTGATCAACTAATGCACTAAAGAGGGACCACACACAGGGGTTAATCACCTAATGCACTACACAGGGACCACACACAGGGGTTAATCACTTAGTTCACTACAGAGGGAACACGCACAGGGGTTAATCACTTAGTGCACTACAGAGGGACCATGCACAGGGGTTAATCACTTAGTGCACTACAGAGGGACCACGCACAGGGGTTAATCACTTAGTGCACTACAGAGGGATCACACACAGGGGTTAATCACTTAGTGCACTACAGAGGGACCACACACAAGGGTTAATCACGTAGTGCACTACATAGGGACCACACACAGGGGTTAATCACCTGATGCACTAAAGAGGGACCACAGACAGGGGTTAATCACCTAATGCACTACAGAGGGACCACGCACTGGGGTTAATCACCTAGTGCACTAAAGAGGCAACACACACAGGGCGTAATCACCTAAGGCACTTCAGAGGGACAACACACAGGGGTTAATCACTTAGTGCACTACAGAGGGACCACAGAGAGGAGTTAATCACTTAGTGCACTCCAGTGGGACCACACACAGGGGTTAATCAACTATTGCACTACAGAGGGACAACACACAGGGGTTAATCACCAAGTGCACTACAGAGGGACCACACACAGGGGTTAATCACTTATTGCACTACAGAGGGACCACACACAGGGGTTAATCAGCTAATGCACTATAAACGGACAACACACAGGGGTTACTCACTAAGTGCACTACAGAGGGACCACACACAGGGGTTAACCACCGAATGCACTACAGAGGGACCACACACAGGGGTTAATCAATTATTGCACTACAGAGGGACCACACACAGGGGTTAATCACTTAGTGCACTATAGATGGTCCACACACAGGGGTTGATCAACTAATGCACTAAAGAGGGACCACACACAGGGGTTAATCACCTAATGCACTACACAGGGACCACACACAGGGGTTAATCACTTAGTTCACTACAGAGGGAACACGCACAGGGGTTAATCACTAAGTGCACTACAGAGGGACCACGGACAGGGGTCAATCACCTAGTGCACTACACAGGGACCAGACACAGGGGTTAATCACCTAATGCACTACAGAGGGAACATGCACAGGGGTTAATCACTTAGTGCACTACAGAGGGATCACACACAGGGGTTAAACACTTAGTGCACTACAGAGGGACCATGCACAGGGGTTAATCACGTAGTGCACTACAGAGGGACCACACACAGGGGTTAATCACCTGATGCACTAAAGAGGGACCACAGACAGGGGTTAATCACCTAATGCACTACAGAGGGACCACGCACAGGGGTTAATCACCTAGTGTACTAAAGAGGCAACACACACAGGGCATAATCACCTAATGCACTTTAGAGGGACAACACACAGGGGTTAATCACTTAGTGCACTACACAGGGACCACGCACAGGGGTTATTCACCTAATACACTACACAGGGACCAGACACAGGGGTTAATCACCTAATGCACTACAGAGGGACCATGCACAGGGGTTAATCACCTAGTGCACTAAAGAGGGACCACACACAGGGCTTAATCACCTAATGCACTACAGAGGGACCACGCACAGGGGTGAATCACTTAGTGCACTAGAGAGGGACCACGCACAGTGGTTAATCACCGAATGCACTACAGAGGGACCACATACAGGAGATAATCACCTAGTGCACTACAGAGGAACCACACACAGGGGTTAAACACCTAGTGCACTAAAGAGGGACCACACACAGGGGTTCATCACCGAATGCACTACAGAGGGACCACATACAGGAGATAATCACTTAGTGCACTACACAGGGACCAGACACAGGGGTTAATCACCTAATGCACTACAGAGGGAACACGCACAGGGGTTAATCACCTAGTGCACTACACAGGGACCAGACACAGGGGTTAATCACCTAATGCACTACAGAGGGACCACGCACTGGGGTTAATCACTTAGTGCACTACAGAGGGATCACACACAGGGGTTAATCACTATGTGCACTACAGAGGGACCACACACAGTGGTTAATCACTTAGTGCACTACAGAGGGACCACACACAGGAGTTAATCAGCTAATGCACTATAAAGGGACAACACACAGGGGTTACTCACTAAGTGCACTACAGAGGGACCACACACAGGGGTTAACCACCGAATGCACTACAGAGGGACCACACACAGGGGTTAATCAATTATTGCACTACAGAGGGACCACACACAGGGGTTAAACACTTAGTGCACTACACAGGGACCACGCACAGGGGTTATTCACCTAATACACTACACAGGGACTAGACACAGGGGTTAATCACCTAATGCACTACAGAGGGACCATGCACAGGGGTTAATCACCTAGTGCACTAAAGAGGGACCACACACAGGGCTTAATCACCTAATGCACTACAGAGGGACCACGCACAGGGGTGAATCACTTAGTGCACTAGAGAGGGACCACGCACAGGGGTTAATCACTTAGTGCACTACACAGGGACCAGACACAGGGGTTAATCACCTAATGCACTACAGAGGGAACACGCACAGGGGTTAATCACCTAGTGCACTACACAGGGACCAGACACAGGGGTTAATCACCTAATGCACTACAGAGGGACCACGCAGTGGGGTTAATCACTTAGTGCACTACAGAGGGATCACACACAGGGGTTAATCACTTAGTGCACTACAGAGGGACCACGCACAGGGGTTAATCACTTAGTGCACTACAGAGGGACCACACACAGGGGTTAATCACTTAGTGCACTACAGAGGGACCACACACAGGGGTTAATCACGTAGTGCACTACAGAGGGACCACACACAGGGGTTAATCACCTGATGCACTAAAGAGGGACCAGAGACAGGGGTTAATCACCTAATGCACTACAGAGGGACCACGGACAGGGGTTCATCACCGAATGCACTACAGAGGGACCACATACAGGAGATAATCACTTAGTGCACTACACAGGGACCAGACACAGGGGTTAATCACCTAATGCACTACAGAGGGAACACGCACAGGGGGTAATCACCTAGTGCACTACACAGGGACCAGACACAGGGGTTAATCACCTAATGCGCTACAGAGGGACCACGCACTGGGGTTAATCACTTAGTGCACTACAGAGGGATCACACACAGGGGATAATCACTTAGTGCACTACAGAGGGACCACGCACAGGGGTTAATCACTTAGTGCACTACAGAGGGACCACACACAGGGGTTAATCACTTAGTGCACTACAGAGGGACCACGCACAGGGGTTAATCACGTAGTGCACTACAGAGGGACCACACACAGGGGTTAATCACCTGATGCACTAAAGAGGGACCACAGACAGGGGTTAATCACCTAATGCACTACAGAGGGACCACGCACAGGGGTTAATCACCTAGTGTACTAAAGAGGCAACACACACAGGGCGTAATCACCTAATGCACTTCAGAGGGACAACACACAGGGGTTCATCACTTAGTGCACTACACAGGGACCACGCACAGGGGTTATTCACCTAATGCACTACACAGGTACCAGACACAGGGGTTAATCACCTAGTGCACTAAAGAGGGACCACACACAGGGCTTAATCACCTAATGCACTACAGAGGGACCACGCACAGGGGTGAATCACTTAGTGCACTAGAGAGGGACCACGCACAGGGGTTAATCACCGAATGCACTACAGAGGGACCACATACAGGAGTTAATCACCTAGTGCACTACAGAGGGACCACACATAGGGGTTAATCACCTAGTGCACTACAGAGGGACCACACACAGGGGGTAATCACCTAATGCACTTCAGAGGGGCCACGCACAGCGGTTAATCACTTAGTGCACTACAGAGGGACCAGACACAGGGGTTAATCACCTAATGCACTACAGAGGGACCACGCACAGGGGTTAATCACTTAGTGCACTACAGATGGTCCACACACAGGGTTTGATCACCTAATGCACTACACAGGGACCACACACACAGGGGTTAATCACTTAGTTCACTACAGAGGGACCACACACAGGGGTTAATCACTTAGTGCACTACAGAGGGACCACACACAGGGGTTAATCACTTAGTGCACTACAGAGGGACCACGCACAGGGGTTAATCACGTAGTGCACTACAGAGGGACCACACACAGGGGTTAATCACTTAGTGCACTACAGATGGTCCACACACAGGGTTTGATCACCTAATGCACTACACAGGGACCACACACACAGGGGTTAATCACTTAGTGCACTACAGAGGGAACACGCACAGGGGTTAATCACTTAGTGCACTACAGAGGGACCACACACAGGGGTTAATCACTTAGTGCACTACAGAGGGACCACGCACAGGGGTTAATCACGTAGTGCACTACAGAGGGACCACGCACAGGGGTTAATCATGTAGTGCACTACAGAGGGACCACACACAGGGGTTAATCAACTGATGCACTAAAGAGGGACCACAGACAGGGTTTAATCACCTAATGCACTACAGAGGGAACACGCACAGGGGTTAATCACCTAATGCACTTCAGAGGGACCACGCACAGCGGTTAATCACTTAGTGCACTACAGAGGGACCACACACAGGGGTTAATCACTTAGTTCACTACAGAGGGACCAGACACAGGGGTTAATCACTTAGTGCACTACAGAGGGAACACGCACAGGGGTTAATCACTTAGTGCACTACAGAGGGACCACACACAGGGGTTAATCACTTAGTGCACTACAGAGGGACCACGCACAGGGGTTAATCACGTAGTGCACTACAGAGGGACCACACACAGGGGTTAATCAACTGATGCACTAAAGAGGGACCACAGACAGGGCTTAATCACCTAATGCACTACAGAGGGAACACGCACAGGGGTTAATCACCGAATGCACTACAGAGGGACCACATACAGGAGTTAATCACCTAGTGCACTACAGAGGGACCACACACAGGGGTTAATCACCTAGTGCACTACAGAGGGACCACACACAGGGGGTAATCACGTAGTGCACTACAGAGGGACCACACACAGGGGTTAATCACCTGATGCACTAAAGAGGGACCACAGACAGGGGTTAATCACTTAGTGCACTACAGATGGTCCACACACAGGGTTTGATCACCTAATGCACTACACAGGGACCACACACACAGGGGTTAATCACTTAGTTCACTACAGAGGGACCACAGACAGGGGTTAATCACTTAGTGCACTACAGAGGGAACACGCACAGGGGTTAATCACTTAGTGCACTACAGAGGGACCACACACAGGGGTTAATCACTTAGTGCACTACAGAGGGACCACGCACAGGGGTTAATCACGTAGTGCACTACAGAGGGACCACACACAGGGGTTAATCAACTGATGCACTAAAGAGGGACCACAGACAGGGTTTAATCACCTAATGCACTACAGAGGGAACACGCACAGGGGTTAATCACCTAATGCACTTCAGAGGGACCACGCACAGCGGTTAATCACTTAGTGCACTACAGAGGGACCACACACAGGGGTTAATCACTTAGTTCACTACAGAGGGACCAGACACAGGGGTTAATCACCTAATGCACTACAGAGGGACCACAGAGAGGGCTTAATCACTTAGTGCACTACAGAGGGACCATGCACAGGGGTTCATCACTGAGTGCACTCCAGTGGGACCACACACAGGGATTAATCAACTATTGCACTACAGAGGGACAACACACAGGGGTTAATCACCAAGTGCACTACAGAGGGACCACACACAGGGGTTAATCACTTAGTGTATTACAGAGGGACCACGCACATGGGTTAATCACTATGTGCACGACAGAGGGACCACACACGGGTTAATCAGCTAATGCACTATAAAGGGACAACACACAGGGGTTACTCACTAAGTGCACTACAGAGGGACCACACACAGGGGTTAACCACCGAATGCACTACAGAGGGACCACACACAGGGGTTGATCAACTAATGCACTATAAAGGGACAACACACAGGGGTTACTCACTAAGTGCACTACAGAGGGACCACACACAGGGGTTAACCACCGAATGCACTACAGAGGGACCACACACAGGGGTTAATCAATTATTGCACTACAGAGGGACCACGCACAGGGGTTAATCACTTAGTGCACTATAGATGGTCCACACACAGGGGTTGATCAACTAATGCACTAAAGAGGGACCACACACAGGGGTTAATCACCTAATGCACTACACAGGGACCACACACAGGGGTTAATCACTTAGTTCACTACAGAGGGAACACACACAGGGGTTAATCACTTAGTGCACTACAGAGGGACCATGCACAGGGGTTAATCACTTAGTGCACTACAGAGGGACCACGCACAGGGGATAATCACTTAGTGCACTACAGAGGGATCACACACAGGGGTTAATCACTTAGTGCACTACAGAGGGACCACACACAAGGGTTAATCATGTAGTGCACTACATAGGGACCACACACAGGGGTTAATCACCTGATGCACTAAAGAGGGACCACAGACAGGGGTTAATCACCTAATGCACTACAGAGGGACCACGCACTGGGGTTAATCACCTAGTGCACTAAAGAGGCAACACACACAGGGCGTAATCACCTAAGGCACTTCAGAGGGACAACACACAGGGGTTAATCACTTCGTGCACTACAGAGGGACCACAGAGAGGAGTTAATCACTTAGTGCACTCCAGTGGGACCACACACGGGTTAATCAACTATTGCACTACAGAGGGACAACACACAGGGGTTAATCACCAAGTGCACTACAGAGGGACCACACACAGGGGTTAATCACTTAGTGTATTACAGAGGAACCACGCACAGGGGTTAATCACATAAAGCACGACAGAGGGACCATGCACAGGGGTTAATCACCTAATGCACGAGAAAGGGACAACACACATGGGTTAATCACTATGTGCAATACAGAGGGACCACACACAGTGGTTAATCAGCTAATGCACTACAGAGGGACCACGCACAGGGGTTAATCACATAATGCACGACAGAGGGACCACACACAGGGGTTAATCACCTAATGCATGACAAAGGGACAACACACATGGGTTAATCACCTAATGCACTACAGAGGGACCACACACAGTGGTTAATCAGCTAATGCACTATAAACGGACAACACACAGGGGTTACTCACTAAGTGCACTACAGAGGGACCACACACAGGGGTTAATCAGCTAATGCACTATAAACGGACAACACACAGGGGTTACTCACTAAGTGCACTACAGAGGGACCACACACAGGGGTTAACCACCGAATGCACTACAGAGGGACCACACACAGGGGTTAATCAATTATTGCACTACAGAGGGACCACACACAGGGGTTAATCACTTAGTGCACTATAGATGGTCCACACACAGGGGTTGATCAACTAATGCACTAAAGAGGGAGCACACACAGGGGTTAATCACCTAATGCACTACACAGGGACCACACACAGGGGTTAATCACTTAGTTCACTACAGAGGGAACACGCACAGGGGTTAATCACTAAGTGCACTACAGAGGGACCACGCACAGGGGTTAATCACCTAGTGCACTACACAGGGACCAGACACAGGGGTTAATCACCTAATGCACTACTGAGGGAACATGCACAGGGGTTAATCACTTAGTGCACTACAGAGGGACCACGCACAGGGGTTAATCACATAATGCACGACAGAGGGACCACACACAGGGGTTAATCACCTAATGCATGACAAAGGGACAACACACAGTGGTTAATCACTTAGTGCACTACAGAGGGACCACACACAGGGGTTAATCAGCTAATGCACTATAAACGGACAACACACAGGGGTTACTCACTAAGTGCACTACAGAGGGACCACACACAGGGGTTAACCACCGAATGCACTACAGAGGGACCACACACAGGGGTTAATCAATTATTGCACTACAGAGGGACCACACACAGGGGTTAATCACTTAGTGCACTATAGATGGTCCACACACAGGGGTTGATCAACTAATGCACTAAAGAGGGACCACACACAGGGGTTAATCACCTAATGCACTACACAGGGACCACACACAGGGGTTAATCACTTAGTTCACTACAGAGGGAACACGCACAGGGGTTAATCACTAAGTGCACTACAGAGGGACCACGCACAGGGGTTAATCACCTAGTGCACTACACAGGGACCAGACACAGGGGTTAATCACCTAATGCACTACAGAGGGAACATGCACAGGGGTTAATCACTTAGTGCACTACAGAGGGATCACACACAGGGGTTAATCACTTAGTGCACTACAGAGGGACCATGCACAGGGGTTAATCACGTAGTGCACTACAGAGGGACCACACACAGGGGTTAATCACCTGATGCACTAAAGAGGGACCACAGACAGGGGTTAATCACCTAATGCACTACAGAGGGACCACGCACAGGGGTTAATCACCTAGTGTACTAAAGAGGCAACACACACAGGGCATAATCACCTAATGCACTTTAGAGGGACAACACACAGGGGTTAATCACTTAGTGCACTACACAGGGACCACGCACAGGGGTTATTCACCTAATACACTACACAGGGACCAGACACAGGGGTTAATCACCTAATGCACTACAGAGGGACCATGCACAGGGGTTAATCACCTAGTGCACTAAAGAGGGACCACACACAGGGCTTAATCACCTAATGCACTACAGAGGGACCACGCACAGGGGTGAATCACTTAGTGCACTAGAGAGGGACCACGCACAGGGGTTAATCACCGAATGCACTACAGAGGGACCACATACAGGAGTTAATCACCTAGTGCACTATAGAGGAACCACACACAGGGGTTAAACACCTAGTGCACTAAAGAGGGACCACACACAGGGGTTCATCACCGAATGCACTACAGAGGGACCACATACAGGAGATAATCACTTAGTGCACTACACAGGGACCAGACACAGGGGTTAATCACCTAATGCACTACAGAGGGAATACGCACAGGGGTTAATCACCTAGTGCACTACACAGGGACCAGACACAGGGGTTAATCACCTAATGCACTACAGAGGGACCACGCACTGGGGTTAATCACTTAGTGCACTACAGAGGGATCACACACAGGGGTTAATCACTATGTGCACTACAGAGGGACCACACACAGTGGTTAATCACCTAGTGCACTACAGAGGGACCACACACAGGGGGTAATCACCTAATGCACTTCAGAGGGACCACGCACAGCGGTTAATCACTTAGTGCACTACAGAGGGACCAGACACAGGGGTTAATCACCGAATGCACTACAGAGGGACCACATACAGGAGTTAATCACCTAGTGCACTACAGAGGGACCACACACAGGGGTTAATCACCTAGTGCACTACAGAGGGACCACACACAGGGGGTAATCACCTAATGCACTTCAGAGGGACCACGCACAGCGGTTAATCACTTAGTGCACTACAGAGGGACCAGACACAGGGGTTAATCACCTAATGCACTACAGAGGGACCACGCACAGGGGTTAATCACTTAGTGCACTACAGATGGTCCACACTCAGGGTTTGATCACCTAATGCACTACACAGGGACCACACACACAGGGGTTAATAACTTAGTTCACTACAGAGGGACCACACACAGGGGTTAATCACTTAGTGCACTACAGAGGGACCACACACAGGGGTTAATCACTTAGTGCACTACAGAGGGACCACGCACAGGGGTTAATCACGTAGTGCACTACAGAGGGACCACACACAGGGGTTAATCACTTAGTGCACTACAGATGGTCCACACACAGGGTTTGATCACCTAATGCACTACACAGGGACCACACACACAGGGGTTAATCACTTAGTGCACTACAGAGGGAACACGCACAGGGGTTAATCACTTAGTGCACTACAGAGGGACAACACACAGGGGTTAATCACTTAGTGCACTACAGAGGGACCACGCACAGGGGTTAATCACGTAGTGCACTACAGAGGGACCACGCACAGGGGTTAATCACGTAGTGCACTACAGAGGGACCACACACAGGGGTTAATCAACTGATGCACTAAAGAGGGACCACAGACAGGGTTTAATCACCTAATGCACTACAGAGGGAACACGCACAGGGGTTAATCACCTAATGCACTTCAGAGGGACCACGCACAGCGGTTAATCACTTAGTGCACTACAGAGGGACCACACACAGGGGTTAATCACTTAGTTCACTACAGAGGGACCAGACACAGGGGTTAATCACTTAGTGCACTACAGAGGGAACACGCACAGGGGTTAATCACTTAGTGCACTACAGAGGGACCACACACAGGGGTTAATCACTTAGTGCACTACAGAGGGACCACGCACAGGGGTTAATCACGTAGTGCACTACAGAGGGACCACACACAGGGGTTAATCAACTGATGCACTAAAGAGGGACCACAGACAGGGCTTAATCACCTAATGCACTACAGAGGGAACACGCACAGGGGTTAATCACCGAATGCACTACAGAGGGACCACATACAGGAGTTAATCACCTAGTGCACTACAGAGGGACCACACACAGGGGTTAATGACCTAGTGCACTACAGAGGGACCAAACACAGGGGGTAATCACGTAGTGCACTACAGAGGGACCACACACAGGGGTTAATCACCTGATGCACTAAAGAGGGACCACAGACAGGGGTTAATCACTTAGTGCACTACAGATGGTCCACACACAGGGTTTGATCACCTAATGCACTACACAGGGACCACACACACAGGGGTTAATCACTTAGTTCACTACAGAGGGAACACACACAGGGGTTAATCACTTAGGGCACTACAGAGGGAACACGCACAGGGGTTAATCACTTAGTGCACTACAGAGGGACCACACACAGGGGTTAATCACTTAGTGTACTACAGAGTATTCACACACAGGGGTTAATCAATTAGTGCACTACACAGGGACCACGCACAGGGGTTATTCACCTAATGCACTACACAGGGACCAGAAACAGGGGTTAATCACCTAATGCACTACAGAGGGACCATGCACAGGGGTTAATCACCTAGTGCACTAAAGAGGGACCACACACAGGGCTTAATCACCTAATGCACTACAGAGGGACCACGCACAGGGGTTAATCACTTAGTCCACTAGAGAGGGACCACGCACAGGGGTTAATCACCGAATGCACTACAGAGGGACCGCATACAGGAGTTAATCACCTAGTGCACTACAGAGGGTTCACACACAGGGGTTAAACACCTAGTGCACTAAAGAGGGACCACGCACAGGGGTTCATCACCGAATGCACTACAGAGGGACCACATACAGGATTTAATCACCTAGTGCACTACAGAGGGACCACACACAGGGGTTAATCACCTAGTGCACTACAGAGGGACCACGCACAGGGGTTAATCACTTAGTGCACTACAGAGTATTCACACACAGGGGTTAATCAATTAGTGCACTACACAGGGACCACGCACAGGGGTTATTCACCTAATGCACTACAGAGGGACCACGCACAGGGGTTAATCACGTAGTGCACTACAGAGGGACCACACACAGGGGTTAATCACTTAGTGCACTACAGATGGTCCACACACAGGGTTTGATCACCTAATGCACTACACAGGGACCACACACACAGGGGTTAATCACTTAGTGCACTACAGAGGGAACACGCACAGGGGTTAATCACTTAGTGCACTACAGAGGGACAACACACAGGGGTTAATCACTTAGTGCACTACAGAGGGACCACGCACAGGGGTTAATCACGTAGTGCACTACAGAGGGACCACGCACAGGGGTTAATCACGTAGTGCACTACAGAGGGACCACACACAGGGGTTAATCAACTGATGCACTAAAGAGGGACCACAGACAGGGTTTAATCACCTAATGCACTACAGAGGGAACACGCACAGGGGTTAATCACCTAATGCACTTCAGAGGGACCACGCACAGCGGTTAATCACTTAGTGCACTACAGAGGGACCACACACAGGGGTTAATCACTTAGTTCACTACAGAGGGACCAGACACAGGGGTTAATCACTTAGTGCACTACAGAGGGAACACGCACAGGGGTTAATCACTTAGTGCACTACAGAGGGACCACACACAGGGGTTAATCACTTAGTGCACTACAGAGGGACCACGCACAGGGGTTAATCACGTAGTGCACTACAGAGGGACCACACACAGGGGTTAATCAACTGATGCACTAAAGAGGGACCACAGACAGGGCTTAATCACCTAATGCACTACAGAGGGAACACGCACAGGGGTTAATCACCGAATGCACTACAGAGGGACCACATACAGGAGTTAATCACCTAGTGCACTACAGAGGGACCACACACAGGGGTTAATGACCTAGTGCACTACAGAGGGACCAAACACAGGGGGTAATCACGTAGTGCACTACAGAGGGACCACACACAGGGGTTAATCACCTGATGCACTAAAGAGGGACCACAGACAGGGGTTAATCACTTAGTGCACTACAGATGGTCCACACACAGGGTTTGATCACCTAATGCACTACACAGGGACCACACACACAGGGGTTAATCACTTAGTTCACTACAGAGGGAACACACACAGGGGTTAATCACTTAGGGCACTACAGAGGGAACACGCACAGGGGTTAATCACTTAGTGCACTACAGAGGGACCACACACAGGGGTTAATCACTTAGTGTACTACAGAGTATTCACACACAGGGGTTAATCAATTAGTGCACTACACAGGGACCACGCACAGGGGTTATTCACCTAATGCACTACACAGGGACCAGAAACAGGGGTTAATCACCTAATGCACTACAGAGGGACCATGCACAGGGGTTAATCACCTAGTGCACTAAAGAGGGACCACACACAGGGCTTAATCACCTAATGCACTACAGAGGGACCACGCACAGGGGTTAATCACTTAGTCCACTAGAGAGGGACCACGCACAGGGGTTAATCACCGAATGCACTACAGAGGGACCGCATACAGGAGTTAATCACCTAGTGCACTACAGAGGGTTCACACACAGGGGTTAAACACCTAGTGCACTAAAGAGGGACCACGCACAGGGGTTCATCACCGAATGCACTACAGAGGGACCACATACAGGATTTAATCACCTAGTGCACTACAGAGGGACCACACACAGGGGTTAATCACCTAGTGCACTACAGAGGGACCACGCACAGGGGTTAATCACTTAGTGCACTACAGAGTATTCACACACAGGGGTTAATCAATTAGTGCACTACACAGGGACCACGCACAGGGGTTATTCACCTAATGCACTACATAGGGACCAGAAACAGGGGTTAATCACCTAATGCACTACAGAGGGACCATGCACAGGGGTTAATCACCTAGTGCACTAAAGAGGGACCACACACAGGGCTTAATCACCTAATGCACTACAGAGGGACCACGCACAGGGGTTAATCACTTAGTCCACTAGAGAGGGACCACGCACAGGGGTTAATCACCGAATGCACTACAGAGGGACCACATACAGGAGTTAATCACCTAGTGCACTACAGAGGGACCACACACAGGGGTTAATCACCTAGTGCACTACAGAGGGACCACGCACAGGGGTTAATCACGTAGTGCACTACAGAGGGACCACACACAGGGGTTAATCACCTGATGCACTAAAGAGGGACCACAGACAGGGGTTAATCACCTAATGCACTACAGAGGGACCACACACAGGGGTTAATCACTTAGTGCACTACAGAAGGACCACACACAGGGGTTAATTACTTAGTGCACTACAGAGGGACCACGCACAGGTGTTAATCATGTAGTGCACTACATAGGGACCACACACAGGGGTTAATCACCTGATGCACTAAAGAGGGACCACAGACAGGGGTTAATCACCTAATGCACTACAGAGGGACCACGCACAGGGGTTAATCACCTAGTGCACTAAAGAGGCAACACACACAGGGCGTAATCACCTAATGCACTTCAGAGGGACAACACACAGGGGTTAATCACTTAGTGCACTACAGAGGGACCACACACAGGGGTTAATCACTTAGTGCACTACAGACGGACCACACACAGGGGTTAATCACTTAGTGCACTAAAGACGCAACACACACAGGGCATAATCACCTAATCCACTTCAGAGGGACAACACACAGGGGTTAAACACTTAGTGCACTACAGATGGACCACGCACAGGGGTGAATCACTTAGTGCACTACAGAGGGACCACACACAGGGGTTAATGACTTTGTGCACTACAGAGGGACCACACACAGGGGTTAAACACTTAGTGCACTACAGAGGGAACACACACAGGGGTGAATCACTTAGTGCACTAGAGAGGGACCACGCAAAGGGGTTAATCACTTAGTGCACTACAGAGGGACCACACACAGGGGTTAATCACTTAGTGCACTAAAGACGCAACACACACAGGGCGTAATCACCTAATCCACTTCAGAGGGACAACACACAGGGGTTAAACACTTAGTGCACTACAGAGGGACCACGCACAGGGGTTAATCACGTAGTGGACTATAGAGGGACCACACACAGGGGTTAATCACCTGATGCACTAAGGAGGGACTACAGACAGGGGTTAATCACCTAATGCACTACAGAGGGACCACGCACAGGGGTTAATCACCTAGTGCACTAAAGAGGCAACACACACAGGGCGTAATCACCTAATGCACTTCAGTGGGACAACACACAGGGGTTAATCACTTAGTGCAATACAGAGGGACCACGCACAGGGGTTAATCACCTAGTGTACTAAAGAGGGAACACACAATGGGGTTAATCACCTGATGCACTACAGAGGGACCACAGACGGTGGTTAATCACCTAATGCACTAGAGAGGGACCACACACTGGGGTTAATCACCTAATGCATTACAGAGGGACCACGGAGAGGGGTTCATCACCTAATGCATGACACAGGGACCAAGCACAGGGGTTATTCACCTAATTCACTACACAGGGACCAGGCACAGGGGTTAATCATCTTGTGCATTACAGATGGACCACGCACAGGGGTCAATCAACTAATGCACTACAGACAGACCACACACAGGGGTTAATCACCTAGTGCACCACAGAGGGAATACACACAGGGGTTATTCACCTAATGCACTACAGAGGGACCACAAACAGGGGTTAATCATCTAGTGCACTACAGAGGGACCACACACAGGGGTACATCACCTAGTGCACTACAGAAGGACACACACACAGGGGTTAATCACATAATGCACTACACAGGGACCACGCAGAGGGGTTAATCACCTAATGCACTACACAGGGACCAGACACAGGGGTTAATCACCTAATCCACTACAGAGGGACCACAAATAGGGGTGAATCACCTAGTGCACTACAGAGGGACCAGACACAGGGCTTAATCACCTAATGCACTACAGAGGGACCATGCACAGGGGTTAATCACCTAGTGCACTACACAGAGACCACACACTGGGGTTAATCACCTAATGCACTACACAGGGACCAGGCACAGGGGTTAATCACCGAATGCACTACACAGGGACCACACACAGGGGTTATTCACCTTGTGCACTACACAGGGACCAGTCACAGGGGTTAATCACCTATTGCACTACACAGGGACCACACACAGGGGTTAATCACATAATGCACTACACAGGGACCACGCAGAGGGGTTAATCACCTAATGCACTACACAGGGACCAGACACAGGGGTTAATCACCTCATCCACTACAGAGGGACCACAAATAGGGGTGAATCACCTAGTGCACTACAGAGGGACCAGACACAGGGCTTAATCACCTAATGCGCAACACAGGGACCAGACACAGGGGTTAATAACCTAATGCACTACAGAGGGACCATGCACAGGGGTTAATCACCTAGTGCACTACACAGAGACCACACACTGGGGTTAATCACCTAATGCACTACACAGGGACCAGGCACAGGGGTTAATCACCGAATGCACTACACAGGGACCACACACAGGGGTTATTCACCTAGTGCACTACACAGGGACCAGTCACAGGGGTTAATCACCTAATGCACTACACAGGGACCAGGCACAGGGGTTAATCACCGAATGCACTACACAGGGACCACACACAGGGGTTATTCACCTTGTGCACTACACAGGGACCAGTCACAGGGGTTAATCACCTATTGCACTACACAGGGACCACATACAGGGCTTAATCACCTAGTGCACTACACAGGGACCAGGCACAGGGGTTAATCACCGCATGCACTACACAGGGACCACACACAGGGGTTAATCATCTTGTGCATTACAGATGGACCACGCACAAGGGTCAATCAACTAATGCACTACAGAAGGACCACACACAGGGGTTAATCACCTAGTGCACTACAGAGGGACCATGCACAGGGGTTAATCACCTAGGGCACTACAGAGGGAATACACACAGGGGTTAATCACCTAATGCAATACAGAGGGACCACAAACAGGGGTTACTCACTTAGTGCACTTCAAAGGGACCATGCACAGGGGTTAATTACCTAATGCACTTCAGAGGGACCACAGACAGGGGTTAATCACCAACTGCACTACAGAGGAAGCACACACAGGGGTTAATCACCTCATGCACACAGGGATTAATCAGCTAGTTCTTCAGTTCTCTCTCCAGCACTTCAGATCTCTCTCTCTCCAGCGCTTCAGTTCTCTCTCTCTCCAGCGCTTCAGTTATCTCTCTCTCCAGCGCTTCAGTTCTCTCTCTCCAGCGCTTCAGTTCTCTCTCTCTCCAGCGCTTCAGTTCTCTCTCTCCAGCGCTTCAGTTATCTCTCTCTCCAGCGCTTCAGTTCTCTCTCTCCAGCGCTTCAGTTCTCTCTCTCTCCAGCGCTTCAGTTATCTCTCTCTCCAGCGCTTCAGTTCTCTCTCTCCAGCGCTTCAGTTCTCTCTCTCCAGCGCTTCAGTTCTCTCTCTCTCCAGCGCTTCAGTTCTCTCTCTCCAGCGCTTCAGTTCTCTCTCTCTCCAGCGCTTCAGTTCTCTCTCTCTCCAGCGCTTCAGTTCTCTCTCTCCAGCGCTTCAGTTCTCTCTATCCAGCGCTTCAGTTCTCTCTCTCCAGCGCTTCAGTTCTCTCTCTCCAGCACCTCAGTTCTCTCTCTCTCCAGCGCTTCAGTTCTCTCTCTCTACAGCGCTTCAGTTCTCTCTCTCTACAGCGCTTCAGTTCTCTCTCTCCAGCGCTTCAGTTCTCTCTATCCAGCGCTTCAGTTCTCTCTCTCTCCAGCGCATCAGTTCTCTCTCTCCAGCGCTTCAGTTCTCTCTCTCCAGCGCTTCAGTTCTCGCTCTCTCTCCAGCGCTTCAGTTCTCTCCCTCTCTCCAGCGCTTCAGTTCTCTCCCTCTCCAGCGCTTCAGTTCTCTCTCTCCAGCGCATCAGTTCTCTCTCTCTCCAACGCTTCAGTTCTCTCTCTCTCCAGCGCTTCAGTTCTCTCCCTCTCTCCAGCGCTTCAGTTCTCTCCCTCTCCAGCGCTTCAGTTCTCTCTCTCCAGCGCATCAGTTCTCTCTCTCTCCAGCGCTTCAGTTCTCTCTCTCTCTCCAGCGCTTCAGTTCTCTCCCTCTCCAGCGCTTCAGTTCTCTCTCTCCAGCGCTTCAGTTCTCTCTCTCTCCAACGCTTCAGTTCTCTCACTCTCCAGCGCTTCAGTTCTCTCTCTCCAGCGCTTCAGTTCTCTCTCTCCAACGCTTCAGTTCTCTCTCTCTCCAGCGCTTCAGTTCTCTCTCTCTCCAGCGCTTCAGTTCTCTCTCTCCAGTGCTTCATTTCTCTCTCTCTCCAGCGCTTCAGTTCTCTCTCTCTCCAACGCTTCAGTTCTCTCTCTCTCCAGCGCTTCAGTTCTCTCTCTCTCCAACCCTTCAGTTCTCTCTCTCTCCAGCGCTTCAGTTCTCTCTCTCCAGCGCTTCAGTTCTCTCTCTCTCCAACGCTTCAGTTCTCTCTCTCTCCAGCGCTTCAGTTCTCTCTCTCTCCAGCGCTTCAGTTCTCTCTCTCTCCAGCGCTTCAGTTCTCTCTCTCCAGCGCTTCAGTTCTCTCTCTCTCTCCAGCGCTTCAGTTCTCTCTCTCTCTCCAGCACTTCAGTTCTCTCTCTCTCCAGTGCTTCAGTTCTCTCTCTCCATCGCTTCAGTTCTCTCTCTCTCTCCAGCGCTTCAGTTCTCTCTCTCCAGTGCTTCAGTTCTCTCTCTCTCCAACGCTTCAGTTCTCTCTCTCCAGCGCTTCAGTTCTCTCTCTCCAGCGCTTCAGTTCTCTCTCTCTCTCCAGCGCTTCAGTTCTCTCTCTCCAGTGCTTCAGTTCTCTCTCTCTCCAGCGCTTCAGTTCTCTCTCTCTCTCCAGCGCTTCAGTTCTCTCCCTCTCCAGCGCTTCAGTTCTCTCTCTCCAGCACTTCAGTTCTCTCTCTCTCCAGCGCTTGTTCTCTCTCTCTCTCTAGCGCTTCAGTTCTCTCTCTCTCCAACGCTTCAGTTCTCTCTCTCCAGCGCTTCAGTTCTCTCTCTCCAGCGCTTCAGTTCTCTCTCTCTCCAACGCTTCAGTTCTCTCTCTCTCCAGCGCTTCAGTTCTCTCTCTCTCCAGCGCTTCAGTTCTCTCTCTCTCTCCAGCGCTTCAGTTCTCTCCCTCTCCAGCGCTTCAGTTCTCTCTCTCCAGCACTTCAGTTCTCTCTCTCTCCAGCGCTTGTTCTCTCTCTCTCTCTAGCGCTTCAGTTCTCTCTCTCTCCAACGCTTCAGTTCTCTCTCTCCAGCGCTTCAGTTCTCTCTCTCCAGCGCTTCAGTTCTCTCTCTCTCCAGCGCTTCAGTTCTCTCTCTCTCTCCAGCGCTTCAGTTCTCTCTCTCTCTCCAGCGCTTCAGTTCTCTCTCTCTCCAGCGCTTCAGTTCTCTCTCTCCAGCGCATCAGTTCTCTCTCTCTCTCCAGCGCTTCAGTTCTCTCCCTCTCCAGCGCTTCAGTTCTCTCTCTGCAGCGCTTCAGTTCTCTCTCTCCAGCGCTTCAGTTCTCTCTCTCTCTCCAGCGCTTCAGTTCTCTCTCTCCAGTGCTTCAGTTCTCTCTCTCTCCAGCGCTTCAGTTCTCTCTCTCTCCAGCGCTTCAGTTCTCTCTCTCCAGCGCTTCAGTTCGCTCCCTCTCCAGCGCTTCAGTCCTCTCCCTCTCCAGCGCTTCTGTTCTCTCTCTCTCCAGCGCTTCAGTTCTCTCCCTCTCCAGCGCTTCAGTTCTCTCTCTCTCCAGCGCTTCAGTTCTCTCTCTCCAGCGCTTCAGTTCGCTCCCTCTCCAGCGCTTCAGTTCTCTCTCTCTCCAGCGCTTCAGTTCTCTCTCTCCAGCGCTTCTGTTCTCTCTCTCTCCAGCGCTTCAGTTCTCTCCCTCTCCAGCACTTCAGTTCTCTCTCTCCAGCACTTCAGTTCTCTCTCTCTCCAGCGCTTCAGTTCTCTCTCTCCAGAGCTTCTGTTCTCTCTCTCTCCAGCGCTTCAGTTCTCTCCCTCTCCAGCACTTCAGTTCTCTCTCTCCAGCGCTTCAGTTCTCTCTCTCTCCAGCGCTTCAGTTCTCTCTCTCTCCAGCGCTTCAGTTCTCGCTCTCCAGCGCTTCAGTTCTCTCTCTCCAGCGCTTCAGTTCTCTCTCTCCAGCGCTTCAGTTCTCTCTCTCTCCAGCGCTTCAGTTCTCTCTCTCTCCAGCGCTTCAGTTCTCTCTCTCTCCAGCGCTTCAGTTCTCGCTCTCCAGCGCTTCAGTTCTCTCTCTCCAGCGCTTCAGTTCTCTCTCTCCAGCGCTTCAGTTCGCTCCCTCTCCAGCGCTTCAGTCCTCTCCCTCTCCAGCGCTTCTGTTCTCTCTCTCTCCAGCGCTTCAGTTCTCTCCCTCTCCAGCGCTTCAGTCCTCTCCCTCTCCAGCGCTTCTGTTCTCTCTCTCTCCAGCGCTTCAGTTCGCTCCCTCTCCAGCGCTTCAGTCCTCTCCCTCTCCAGCGCTTCTGTTCTCTCTCTCTCCAGCGCTTCAGTTCTCTCCCTCTCCAGCGCTTCAGTTCTCTCTCTCCAGCGCTTCAGTTCTCTCTCTCTCCAGCGCTTCAGTTCTCTCTCTCTCCAGCACTTCAGTTCTCTCTCTCCAGCGCTTCAGTTCTCTCTCTCTCCAGCGCTTCAGTTCTCTCTCTCTCCAGCGCTTCAGTTCTCTCTCTCTCCAGCGCTTCAGTTCTCTCTCTCTCCAGCGCTTCAGTTCTCTTCCTCTCCAGCACTTCAGTTCTCTCTCTCCAGCGCTTCAGTTCTCTCCCTCTCCAGCACTTCAGTTCTCTCTCTCCAGCGCTTCAGTTCTCTCTCTCCAGCGCTTCAGTTCTCTCCCTCTCCAGCACTTCAGTTCTCTCTCTCCAGCGCTTCAGTTCTCTCTCTCTCCAGCGCTTCTGTTCTCTCTCTCTCCAGCGCTTCAGTTCTCTCCCTCTCCAGCACTTCAGTTCTCTCTCTCCAGTGCTTCAGTTCTCTCTCTCCAGCGCTTCAGTTCTCTCTCTCTCCAGCGCTTCAGTTCTCTCTCTCTCCAGCGCTTCTGTTCTCTCTCTCTCCAGCGCTTCAGTTCTCTCTCTATCCAGCACTTCAGTTCTCTCTCTCTCCAGCGCTTCTGTTCTCTCTCTCTCCAGCGCTTCAGTTCTCTCTCTCCAGCGCTTCAGTTCTCTCTCTCTCCAGCGCTTCTGTTCTCTCTCTCTCCAGCGCTTCAGTTCTCTCTCTCCAGCGCTTCAGTTCTCTCTCTCTCCAGCGCTTCAGTTCTCTCTCTCTCCAGCACTTCAGTTCTCTCTCTCTCCAGCGCTTCATTTCTCTCTCTCTCCAGCGCTTCTGTTCTCTCTCTCTCCAGCGCTTCAGTTCTCTCTCTCTCCAGCACTTCAGTTCTCTCTCCAGCACTTCAGTTCTCTCTCCAGCGCTTCAGTTCTCTCCCTCTCCAGCGCTTCAGTTCTCTCTCTCCAGCGCTTCAGTTCTCTCTCTCCAGCACTTCAGTTCTCTCTCTCTCTCCAGCGCTTCAGTTCTCTCTCTCTCCAGCGCTTCAGTTCTCTCTCTCTCCAGCACTTCAGTTCTCTCTCCAGCGCTTCAGTTCTCTCTCTCCAGCACTTCAGTTCTCTCTCTCCAGCACTTCAGTTCTCTCTCTCTCCAGCGCTTCAGTTCTCTCTCTCTCCAGCGCTTCTGTTCTCTCTCTCTCCAGCGCTTCAGTTCTCTCCCTCTCCAGCACTTCAGTTCTCTCTCTCTCCAGCACTTCAGTTCTCTCTCTCTCCAGCGCTTCTGTTCTCTCTCTCTCCAGCGCTTCAGTTCTCTCTCTCCAGCGCTTCAGTTCTCTCTCTCTCCAGCGCTTCTGTTCTCTCTCTCTCCAGCGCTTCAGTTCTCTCTCTCCAGCGCTTCAGTTCTCTCTCTCTCCAGCGCTTCAGTTCTCTCTCTCTCCAGCACTTCAGTTCTCTCTCTCTCCAGCGCTTCATTTCTCTCTCTCTCCAGCGCTTCTGTTCTCTCTCTCTCCAGCGCTTCAGTTCTCTCTCTCTCCAGCACTTCAGTTCTCTCTCCAGCACTTCAGTTCTCTCTCCAGCGCTTCAGTTCTCTCCCTCTCCAGCGCTTCAGTTCTCTCTCTCCAGCGCTTCAGTTCTCTCTCTCCAGCACTTCAGTTCTCTCTCTCTCTCCAGCGCTTCAGTTCTCTCTCTCTCCAGCGCTTCAGTTCTCTCTCTCTCCAGCACTTCAGTTCTCTCTCCAGCGCTTCAGTTCTCTCTCTCCAGCGCTTCAGTTCTCTCTCTCCAGCGCTTCAGTTCTCTCTCTCTCCAGCGCTTCAGTTCTCTCTCTCTCCAGCGCTTCAGTTCTCTCTCTCTCCAGCGCTTCAGTTCTCTCTCTCTCCAGCGCTTCAGTTCTCTCTCTCTCCAGCGCTTCAGTTCTCTCTCTCTCCAGCACTTCAGTTCTCTCTCCAGCACTTCAGTTCTCTCTCCAGCGCTTCAGTTCTCTCCGTCTCCAGCGCTTCAGTTCTCTCTCTCCAGCGCTTCAGTTCTCTCTCTCCAGCGCTTCAGTTCTCTCTCTCTCCAGCGCTTCAGTTCTCTCTCTCTCCAGCGCTTCAGTTCTCTCTCTCTCCAGCGCTTCAGTTCTCTCTCTCTCCAGCGCTTCAGTTCTCTCTCTCTCCAGCGCTTCAGTTCTCTCCCTCTCCAGCGCTTCAGTTCTCTCTCTCCAGCGCTTCAGTTCTCTCTCTCTCCAACGCATCAGTTCTCTCTCTCTCCAGCGCTTCAGTTCTCTCTCTCTCTCTCTCTCCAGCGCTTCAGTTCTCTCCCTCTCCAGCGCTTCAGTTCTCTCTCTCCAGCACTTCAGTTCTCTCTCTCTCCAACGCTTCAGTTCTCTCTCTCTCCAGCGCTTCAGTTCTCTCTCTCCAGCGCTTCAGTTCTCTCTTTCCAGCGCTTCAGTTCTCTCTCTCTCCAGCGCTTCAGTTCTCTCTCTCTCCAGCGCTTCAGTTCTCTCTCTCCAGCGCTTCAGTTCTCTCTCTCTCCAGCGCTTCAGTTCTCTCTCTCTCCAGCGCTTCAGTTCTCTCTCTCTCCAGCGCTTCAGTTCTCTCTCTCTCCAGCGCTTCAGTTCTCTCTCTCCAGCGCTTCAGTTCTCTGTCTCTCCAACGCTTCAGTTCTCTCCCTCTCCAGCGCTTCAGTTCTCTCTCTCCAGCACTTCAGTTCTCTCTCTCTCCAGCGCTTGTTCTCTCTCTCTCTCTAGCGCTTCAGTTCTCTCTCTCTCCAACGCTTCAGTTCTCTCTCTCCAGCGCTTCAGTTCTCTCTCTCCAGCGCTTCAGTTCTCTCTTTCCAGCGCTTCAGTTCTCTCTCTCTCCAGCGCTTCAGTTCTCTCTCTCTCCAGCGCTTCAGTTCTCTCTCTCCAGCGCTTCAGTTCTCTCTCTCTCCAGCGCTTCAGTTCTCTCTCTCTCCAGCGCTTCAGTTCTCTCTCTCTCCAGCGCTTCAGTTCTCTCTCTCTCCAGCGCTTCAGTTCTCTCTCCCTCCAGCGCTTCAGTTCTCTCTCTCTCCAGCGCTTCAGTTCTCTCTCTCCAGCGCTTCAGTTCTCTGTCTCTCCAACGCTTCAGTTCTCTCCCTCTCCAGCGCTTCAGTTCTCTCTCTCCAGCACTTCAGTTCTCTCTCTCTCCAGCACTTGTTCTCTCTCTCTCTCTAGCGCTTCAGTTCTCTCTCTCTCCAGCGCTTCTGTTCTCTCTCTCTCCAGCGCTTCAGTTCTCTCTCTCTCCAGCACTTCAGTTCTCTCTCTCTCCAGCGCTTCTGTTCTCTCTCTCTCCAGCGCTTCAGTTCTCTCTCTCCAGCGCTTCAGTTCTCTCTCTCTCCAGCGCTTCTGTTCTCTCTCTCTCCAGCGCTTCAGTTCTCTCTCTCCAGCGCTTCAGTTCTCTCTCTCTCCAGCGCTTCAGTTCTCTCTCTCTCCAGCACTTCAGTTCTCTCTCTCTCCAGCGCTTCATTTCTCTCTCTCTCCAGCGCTTCTGTTCTCTCTCTCTCCAGCGCTTCAGTTCTCTCTCTCTCCAGCACTTCAGTTCTCTCTCCAGCACTTCAGTTCTCTCTCCAGCACTTCAGTTCTCTCCCTCTCCAGCGCTTCAGTTCTCTCTCTCCAGCGCTTCAGTTCTCTCTCTCCAGCACTTCAGTTCTCTCTCTCTCTCCAGCGCTTCAGTTCTCTCTCTCTCCAGCGCTTCAGTTCTCTCTCTCTCCAGCACTTCAGTTCTCTCTCCAGCACTTCAGTTCTCTCTCCAGCGCTTCAGTTCTCTCCGTCTCCAGCGCTTCAGTTCTCTCTCTCCAGCGCTTCAGTTCTCTCTCTCCAGCGCTTCAGTTCTCTCTCTCTCCAGCGCTTCAGTTCTCTCTCTCTCCAGCGCTTCAGTTCTCTCTCTCTCCAGCGCTTCAGTTCTCTCTCTCTCCAGCGCTTCAGTTCTCTCTCTCTCCAGCACTTCAGTTCTCTCTCTCTCCAGCGCTTCAGTTCTCTCTCTCTCCAGCACTTCAGTTCTCTCTCCAGCACTTCAGTTCTCTCTCCAGCGCTTCAGTTCTCTCCGTCTCCAGCGCTTCAGTTCTCTCTCTCCAGCGCTTCAGTTCTCTCTCTCCAGCGCTTCAGTTCTCTCTCTCTCCAGCGCTTCAGTTCTCTCTCTCTCCAGCGCTTCAGTTCTCTCTCTCTCCAGCGCTTCAGTTCTCTCTCTCTCCAGCGCTTCAGTTCTCTCTCTCTCCAGCGCTTCAGTTCTCTCTCTCCAGCGCTTCAGTTCTCTCTCTCTCCAACGCATCAGTTCTCTCTCTCTCCAGCGCTTCAGTTCTCTCTCTCTCTCTCTCCAGCGCTTCAGTTCTCTCCCTCTCCAGCGCTTCAGTTCTCTCTCTCCAGCACTTCAGTTCTCTCTCTCTCCAACGCTTCAGTTCTCTCTCTCTCCAGCGCTTCAGTTCTCTCTCTCCAGCGCTTCAGTTCTCTCTTTCCAGCGCTTCAGTTCTCTCTCTCTCCAGCGCTTCAGTTCTCTCTCTCTCCAGCGCTTCAGTTCTCTCTCTCCAGCGCTTCAGTTCTCTCTCTCTCCAGCGCTTCAGTTCTCTCTCTCTCCAGCGCTTCAGTTCTCTCTCTCCAGCGCTTCAGTTCTCTCTCTCTCCAGCGCTTCAGTTCTCTGTCTCTCCAACGCTTCAGTTCTCTCCCTCTCCAGCGCTTCAGTTCTCTCTCTCCAGCACTTCAGTTCTCTCTCTCTCCAGCGCTTGTTCTCTCTCTCTCTCTAGCGCTTCAGTTCTCTCTCTCTCCAACGCTTCAGTTCTCTCTCTCCAGCGCTTCAGTTCTCTCTCTCCAGCGCTTCAGTTCTCTCTCTCTCCAGCGCTTGTTCTCTCTCTCTCTCTAGCGCTTCAGTTCTCTCCCTCTCCAGCGCTTCAGTTCTCTCTCTCCAGCGCTTCAGTTCTCTGTCTCTCCAACGCTTCAGTTCTCTCCCTCTCCAGCGCTTCAGTTCTCTCTCTCCAGCACTTCAGTTCTCTCTCTCTCCAGCGCTTGTTCTCTCTCTCTCTCTAGCGCTTCAGTTCTCTCTCTCTCCAACGCTTCAGTTCTCTCTCTCCAGCGCTTCAGTTCTCTCTCTCCAACGCTTCAGTTCTCTCTCTCCAGCGCTTCAGTTCTCTCTCTCCAGCGCTTCAGTTCTCTCTCTCCAGCGCTTCAGTTCTCTCTCTCTCCAACGCTTCAGTTCTCTCTCTCTCCAGCGCTTCAGTTCTCTCTCTCTCCAGCGCTTCAGTTCTCTCTCTCCAACGCTTCAGTTCTCTCTCTCTCTCCAGCGCTTCAGTTCTCTCCCTCTCCAGCGCTTCAGTTCTCTCTCTGCAGCGCTTCAGTTCTCTCTCTCCAGCGCTTCAGTTCTCTCTCTCTCTCCAGCGCTTCAGTTCTCTCTCTCCAGCGCTTCAGTTCTCTCTCTCCAGCGCTTCAGTTCTCTCTCTCTCCAGTGCTTCAGTTCTCTCTCTCCAGCGCTTCAGTTCTCTCTCCAGCGCTTCAGTTCTCTCTCTCCAGCGCTTCAGTTCGCTCTCTCCAGCGCTTCAGTTCTCTCCCTCTCCAGCGCTTCAGTTCTCTCCCTCTCCAGCGCTTCAGTTCTCTCTCTCCAGCGCTTCAGTTCTCTCTCTCTCCAGCGCTTCAGTTCTCTCCCTCTCCAGCGCTTCAGTTCTCTCTCTCTCCAGCGCTTCAGTTCTCTCTCTCTCCAGCGCTTCAGTTCTCTCTCTCTCCAGCGCTTCAGTTCTCTCTCTCTCCAGCGCTTCAGTTCTCTCCCTCTCCAGCGCTTCAGTTCTCTCTCTCCAGCGCTTCAGTTCTCTCTCTCCAGCGCTTCAGTTCTCTCTCTCCAGCGCTTCAGTTCTCTCTCTCCAGCACTTCAGTTCTCTCTCTGCAGCGCTTCATTTCTCTCTTTCTCCAGCGCTTCAGTTCTCTCTCTCTCCAGCGCTTGTTCTCTCTCTCTCCAGCGCTCTAGTTCTCTCTCTCTCCAGCGCTTCAGTTCTCTCTCTCCAGCGCTTCAGTTCTCTCTCTCTCCAGTGCTTCAGTTCTCTCTCTCCAGCGCTTCAGTTCTCTCTCCAGCGCTTCAGTTCTCTCTCTCCAGCACTTCAGTTCTCTCTCTCTCCAGCGCTTCAGTTCTCTCTCTCCAGCGCTTCAGTTCGCTCTCTCCAGCGCTTCAGTTCTCTCCCTCTCCAGCGCTTCAGTTCTCTCTCTCCAGCGCTTCAGTTCTCTCCCTCTCCAGCGCTTCAGTTCTCTCTCTCTCCAGCGCTTCAGTTCTCTCTCTCTCCAGCGCTTCAGTTCTCTCTCTCTCCAGCGCTTCAGTTCTCTCCCTCTCCAGCGCTTCAGTTCTCTCTCTCTCCAGCGCTTCAGTTCTCTCTCTCTCCAGCGCTTCAGTTCTCTCTCTCTCCAGCGCTTCAGTTCTCTCCCTCTCCAGCGCTTCAGTTCTCTCTCTCCAGCGCTTCAGTTCTCTCTCTCCAGCGCTTCAGTTCTCTCTCTCCAGCGCTTCAGTTCTCTCTCTGCAGCGCTTCATTTCTCTCTTTCTCCAGTGCTTCAGTTCTCTCTCTCTCCAGCGCTTGTTCTCTCTCTCTCCAGCGCTTCAGTTCTCTCTCTCTCCAGCGCTTCAGTTCTCTCTCTCCAGCGCTTCAGTTCTCTCTCTCCAGCACTTCAGTTCTCTCTCTCTCCAGCGCTTCAGTTCTCTCTCTCCAGCGCTTCAGTTCTCCCTCTCCAGCGCTTCAGTTCTCTCTCTCCAGCACTTCAGTTCTCTCTCTCTCCAGCGCTTCAGTTCTCTCTCTCCAGCGCTTCAGTTCTCTCTCTCCAGCGCTTCAGTTCTCTCTCTCCAGCACTTCAGTTCTCTCTCTGCAGCGCTTCATTTCTCTCTCTCCAGCGCTTCAGTTCTCTCTCTCTCCAGCGCTTCAGTTCTCCCTCTCCAGTGCTTCAGTTCTCTCTCTCCAGCGCTTCAGTTCTCTCTCTGCAGCGCTTCATTTCTCTCTCTCCAGCGCTTCAGTTCTCTCTCTCTCCAGCGCTTCAGTTCTCCCTCTCCAGTGCTTCAGTTCTCTCTCTCCAGCGCTTCAGTTCTCTCTCTGCAGCGCTTCAGTTCTCTCTCTCCAGCGCTTCAGTTCTCTCTCTCTCCAGCGCTTCAGTTCTCCCTCTCCAGTGCTTCAGTTCTCTCTCTCCAGCACTTCAGTTCTCTCTCTGCAGCGCTTCAGTTCTCTCTCTCCAGCGCTTCAGTTCTCTCTCTCCAGCGCTTCATTTCTCTCTCTCTCCAGCGCTTCAGTTCTCCCTCTCCAGTGCTTCAGTTCTCTCTCTCCAGTGCTTCAGTTCTCTCTCTCTCCAGCGCTTGTTCTCTCTCTCTCTCTCTAGCGCTTCAGTTCTCTCTCTCTCCAACGCTTCAGTTCTCTCTCTCCAGCACTTCAGTTCTCTCTCTCTCCAGCGCTTGTTCTCTCTCTCTCTCTAGCGCTTCAGTTCTCTCTCTCTCCAACGCTTCAGTTCTCTCTCTCCAGCGCTTCAGTTCTCTCTCTCCAGCACTTCAATTCTCTCTCTCTCCAGCACTTCAGTTCTCTCTCTCCAGCGCTTCAGTTCTCTCTCTCTCCAGCGCTTCAGTTCTCTCTCTCCAGCGCTTCAGTTCTCTCTCTCTCTAGCGCTTCAGTTCTCTCTCTCCAGCGCTTGTTCTCTCTCTCTCTCCAGCACTTCAGTTCTCTCTCTCTCCAGCGCTTCAGTTCTCTCTCTCCAGCGCTTCAGTTCTCTCTCTCTCTAGCGCTTCAGTTCTCTCTCTCCAGCGCTTCAGTTCTCTCTCTCTCCAGCGCTTCAGTTCTCTCTCTCCAGCGCTTCAATTCTCTCTCTCTCCAGCGCTTCAGTTCTCTCTCTCCAGCACTTCAATTCTCTCTCTCTCCAGCGCTTCAGTTCTCTCTCTCCAGCACTTCAGTTCTCTCTCTCCAGCGCTTCAGTTCTCTCTCTCCAGCGCTTCAGTTCTCTCTCTCTCCAGCGCTTCAGTTCTCTCTCTCCAGCGCTTCAGTTCTCTCTCTCCAGCGCTTCAGTTCTCTCTCTCTCCAGCGCTTCAGTTCTCTCTCTCCAGCGCTTCAGTTCTCTCTCTCCAGCACTTCAGTTCTCTCTCTCTCCAGCGCTTCAGTTCTCTCTCTCCCGCGCTTCAGTTCTCTCTCTCTCCAGCGCTTCAGTTCTCTCTCTCCAGCGCTTCAGTTCTCTCTCTCTCCAGCGCTTCAGTTCTCTCTCTCCAGCGCTTCAGTTCTCTCTCTCCAGCACTTCAGTTCTCTCTCTCTCCAGCATTTCAGTTCTCTCTCTCCAGCACTTCAGTTCTCTCTTTCTCCAGCGCTTCAGTTCTCTCTCTCCAGCACTTCAGTTCTCTCTTTCTCCAGCGCTTCAGTTCTCTCTCTCTCCAGCGCTTGTTCTCTCTCTCTCCAGCGCTTCAGTTCTCTCTCTCCAGCGCTTCAGTTCTCTCTCTCCAGCACTTCAGTTCTCTCTTTCTCCAGCGCTTCAGTTCTCTCTCTCCAGCGCTTCAGTTCTCTCTCTCTCCAGCGCTTCAGTTCTCTCACAGGGAGAGTCCGTGTATTGCACAGTGTGAGTTAGACTGTAAAGTCAGTGCATATTCGAGTTCAGGGTGGTTATGGCTTTTGGAAAGAAGCTGTTTTTGAATCTATCTGTTTTTGTCTTGATGCACCTCCAGCGCCTCCCTGAGGGCAGCAGGTCAAACAGATCAAAGCCATGGTGGGAGCTGTCCTTGATAATGTTCCTGTAACTGTCCATCAGGGAGGGGAGAGGGCAGCCTATGATCTTCTGTGCTGCCTTTACTACTCTCTGGAGCCTCTCCCTGTCTGCAGCAGTGCAGTTGCCGTACCTTACTGTGATACAGTACGTCAGCAGTCTCTCAATGGATGAGCGTTAGAAGGTCAGCAGCAGGTTGGAGTCTAGGTTGTACTTCCTGAGGACTCTCAGGAAGTGTAACCACTGCTGAGCCTTCTTGATGACTGCCATGATGTTCTCTGTCCAGGATATGTCAGCGGAGATGAGAACGCAGAGAAACCAGAAGGTGTGGACCCTCCCCACACACTCGCCGTTGATATAAAGGGAGGCTAGGTCAGTGCTGTGCTTCCTGAAGTCAACGATGATCTCTTTGGTTTTCTTGGTGTTCAGAACAAAGTTATTCTCCGAACACCAGGCTGCCAACTTCAGGACCTCCTCTCTGTAGGCTGCCTCGTCTCCCTTCAAGATGAGTCCGACCATGGTGGTGTCAGCAAACTTGACAATGAGGTTGTTGTTGTGGGTTGAACTGCAGTCATGGGTGTAGAGGCAGTACAGGAGGGGGCTCAGCACACAGCCCTCTGGAGAGCCAGTGCTCAGCATACGGGTGGAGGAGAAGTGGGGGCCAAGTCTCACAGTCTGGGGCCAGTTGGTGAGAAAGTCCTTTATCCAGGCACATGTGAGATGGGGGAGGCCGAGAGTGTCCAGTTTTCTGATGATAATGTCTGTGTTTATTGTGTTAAAGGCTGAACTGTAATCCACAAAGAGCATCCGGACGTAGCTCTGGCGCTGCTCCAGGTGGTTCAGTGCAGAGTGGAGAGCTACGGCAATGGCGTCCTCTGTGGATTTGTTCGCATGATATGCAAACTGGTGGGGGTCAAAGTCTGGGGGGAGGTGGTCCTTGATGTGCTGAAGAACTAGTCTCTCGAAGCACTTCATGATCACCAGGGTGAGGGCCACAGGACGGTAATCATTCAAGCTGGTGACGGGAGACTTCTTCGGCACTGGGATTATTGTTGCTGATTTTAGGCAGGGCAGGATGACTGCCTGAGCCAGGGAGAGGTTGAAGATCCTGGTGAAGGTGAGGGCGAGCTGATGGGCGCACGCTCTAAGCACCTTGCCAGGTACACCATCTGGGCTGGTAGCTTTCTTGGGGGTCACTGCCAGGAGCATCCGTCTGACATCGTGCTCCTGTACAGTGAATGGAGTGGTGCAGGAATCGGGTAGGGGTGGGGGCAGGAGCAGATGAGTGCTGCTGGGATGTTTTAAAGCAAGCAAAGAAGCAATTTAGCTCCTTTGTCTTCAATCAATTAACTGCCTTCTTGATATCAAACAGCCGTTTTGATAATTTTCATTCAGGATTTCATGCCAATCATAGCACTGAAACAGTGCTGATTAAAGTTATAAATGACATACGTCTTAATACTGATGCAGGCAAAACATCGGTCCTGGTATTACTGGACCTCAGTGCAGCTTTTGATACTGTTGATCACAACATACTGCTATATCGACTTGAACACTGGGTTGGGTTGACTGGTAAAGTTATCAATTGGTTAAATTCATACTTAAAAGATAGAAGCTTCTTTGTTACCCTGGGAAATTGTTCCTCAACGTCAATGTCCTTGACCTGTGGTGTCCCCCAGGGGTCGATTCTTGGACCATTACTTTTTAACCTTTATATGCTCCCACTTGGGCAAATTATCAATAAAAATTCAATTTTGTATCACTGCTATGCAGACGACACCCAAATTTATTTTGCTCTATCACCTAATGATTATGCCCCCCTTGAATGTCTCTACCAGTGTATCGATCAAATCAACAGCTGGATGTCACAAAATTTTCTTCAGCTGAACACAGATAAAACAGAAGTAATTCTATTTGGAAAAAAAGATGAAAGACTCAGGATTACCACTATTCTTGAGACAAAAGGGATTAAAACTAAAGAAATGGTTAAAAATCTTGGTGTTTTCATTGACAGCGAGCTAAACTTTGACAGTCACATGAAAGCAATCACTAAAACGGCATTTTATCACCTAAAAAACATTTCCAAACTAAGAGGACTTATGTCAAAAAATGATCTGGAAAAACTTATCCATGCCTTCATCTCTAGTAGGGTTGATTACTGCAATGGCCTTTTCACAGGCCTGCCAAAAAAGACCATCAAACGACTTCAGCTGGTTCAAAATGCAGCGGCTAGGGTTCTCACACGAACAAAAAGAACAGAGCACATTACTCCAATTCTAAGGTCCCTTCACTGGCTTCCAGTAAGCTACAGAATTGACTTTAAAGCATTGCTGCTGGTGTACAAATCTCTAAATGGTCCAGGGCCCAATGACCTCTCTGATATGTTGCAGCGGCCGAACCCAATCAGATCTACCAGATCGCAGCAGCAAAATTTACTATTAAAACCAGTTGTTAAAACAAAGTGTGATGAAGCAGCTTTTAGCTACTATGCAGTACAGCTATGGAACCAACTGCCAGAGGACATTAAAAATGCTCCTGCTGTTGGCAGCTTCAAATCTAGACTAAAGACCAAGCTGTTCTCAGATGCTTTCTGTTAAATAATTAATATTTTTACATTTTTTATAATCTTTACTTTCTCTGCATGTTTTAAATTTACTTTAACTTTAACTTTATTCTATTTCATTCTGCTGCTTTTTTTTCTCCTCCTATTCGAACTACTACTTCATTTTATTATTTTATTTCTACTATTGTTTAATTCTTATTATTTTCTTTTAATTTTTTAAATTCTTTTAATTAATTGTTTTAGAATAAAAATAAAATTATTTTATGTAATTTTATTTCTCTATTGTTTACTGTTTTTGTTTTTATTTCTGTAAAGCACATTGAACTGCCATTGTGTATGAAATCTCATCTCATTCTCATCTCATTATCTGTAGCCGCTTTATCCTGTTCTACAGGGTCGCAGGCAAGCTGGAGCCTATCCCAGCTGACTACGGGCGAAAGGCGGGGTTCACCCTGGACAAGTCGCCAGGTCATCACAGGGCTGACACATAGACACAGACAACCATTCACACTCACATTCACACCTACGCTCAATTTAGAGTCACCAGTTAACCTAACCTGCACGTCTTTGGACTGTGGGGGAAACCGGAGCACCCGGAGGAAACCCACGCGGACACGGGGAGAACATGCAAACTCCACACAGAAAGGCCCTCGCCGGCATCACAAACTTTCGCCGGCCCCGGGGCTCGAACCCAGGACCTTCTTGCTGTGAGGCGACAGCGCTAACCACTACACCACCGTGCCGCCCTTGTGTATGAAATGTGCTATATAAATAAACTTGCCTTGCCTCTGCCAGCGGCGCACTCAGGTCTCCTGTTGACGCATCACAGCCTCTAAAGTTTGTGATGTCTTGTATACCCCGCCACACCTCCTGTGTGTTGTTGCTGGACAGGTGGGACTCTATACTTATCGTATGGTCCACCTTGGCTTTTTTAATTCCTCTTTTCAGATCAGCTCAAGCAGCTCTGTACAGAGCTCTGTCACCGGACCTGAAGGCAGCGTCATGGGCCCTGAGGAGTGAGCAAACCTGGCTGGTCATCCAGGGTTTCTGGTTTGGGAAAACCCGGATGTTTTTGTCCACTGTCACATTCCCGATGCAGAACTTGATATAGTCCAGTACCGTTCCTGTGAATATCTCCAGCTCCTGGTGTTCAAATAGGACCCAGTCTGTCTGATTGAAGCAGTCCTGTAGTTTGGAGAGTGCATTGTCAGGCCAGGTTGTAACATTCCTAATAGTGGGCCTGGCACTGCATCTGAGGGGGGTGTAGGCTGGGGAGAGCAGGAAGGAAAGATGGTCTGATTGGCCGAGGTGGGGGAGGGGTATGGCTCTGTACGCATGCCTGATGTTGGAGTAAACATGATCCAGAGTGTTCTCCCCTCTAGTAGAACACTTGACATGTTGATAGAACTTCGGCAGTACAATCTTCAAGTTGGCCTTATTAAAATCTCCCGCAATTATGTGAACACCATCAGGGTGGGCTCGCTGCTGTTCGTTTATGGTGTTCAGCAGGAGAGAAAGCATTGTGTTTACACTGGCATCAGGTGGAATATACACAGCCGTGACAATCACTACAGTTAGCTCTCTCGGTAGAAAAAAAGGCCGGCATCTTACAGACATGTACTCAAGGTCTGGGGAACAGTGTTTGTCTATAATTGTTCCATTGTTACACCAGTTATCATGCACGTAAATATAGAGCCCCCCTCCTCTGCTCTTACCGGAGTCCTCAGTCCTGTCCCAGCGGAGCAGAGTGTGACCTGCTAGCTGCAAACTAGCATCGGGAATTCCCGGGTGAAGCCAGGTTTCGGTGATAATCAAAATACAGCAGTCACAAACATAGCGATTTCCAGCAAGTTGTAATTCCAAGTCGTCCATTTTATGCACCAGGGATCTGGCGTTGGAGAGATGCACTTATACAGGAAGGGACAGAGCAGGCTATACTTCCTTAGGAGGCTGCAGTCCTTTAACATCTGCAGGAAACTCCTGTGGATGTTCTATCAGTCTGTGGTTGCCAGTGTCCTGTTTTACACCGTGGTGTGCTGGGGGGGGGCAGCACATCCAAGAAGGACACATCCAGACTGGACAAACTGATCAGGCGGGCCGGCTCTGTGGTCGGCATGAAGCTGGACTCTCTGGTGACGGTGGCAGAGAAGAGGTCTATGGACAAACTATTGAACATCATGGACGATGCCAGTCACCCTCTGCACACCGTCATCAGCAACCAGAGGAGCCTGTTCAGTGACAGAATGCTCCTTCCCAAGTGCAGGACGAACAGACTCAAAAACTCCTTTGTCGCTCACGCCATCAGACTGTACAACTCCTCTCTGGGGGGAGGAGGGGTAACAGGAGGACAGAGGATGGGAAGGAGCAGTAGCCTAGCCTGACAATAAGCAATACCGGACAATGTGCAATATAATGTGCAATATAAAGTGCAATATCTTTCCTGCTTTCCCACACACACACTTACCCTAACCCCACTTCTCCCCCCTTCCTCTCTTCCCCATATCTTATTCTTTTATATTTGTATATGTAAATACTTAATTTATTTTAATTTATCTAGAAGTTTTTCTCTATTTCTTTTCTCTGTTTATCTGTAATGATGCTGCTGGAATCTTAATTTCCCTGAGGGAACCCTCCCAAAGGGATCAATAAAGTTTTATCTAATCTAATTTAATCTAATCTAATCTAATCTAATCTAATTTAATGCAGGCTCGGTAGAGGTGGCTTGTGTGGTTGTTTTCTTAGCCTTAGCATAATGCCGGACCTGCGACCCAGCTTCTGCTTCCTCTCCCTCCTCCATCTGCACCGCCTCCTAGACCCGATAACAATCCACAGAGAGCCCGGCGGTCTCGCTATGTCGTCTGGGATTTTATGTGTGTAGTGAAAATTGCTCAAAACAGATATCTGGTATTGGTCACCGATGTCCAAAAGTGTCTGGCCGGTGTACTGGATGTTCGCAGAACCGATGGTGTACAAACAAGCAAGAAAAAAATACAATAACAACAAAAAAGAGCACTGAAAAGGAGAGCCGTAAGCTGCTGTAACCATGTGTGCCGCCATCTTAAAAGGAAGTGGCCAAGTTTAACAACACCAGCCTCAACAAACTGGGCTCTTAATGATGTAGAGGAAAGTGTGGTGGATGTAAAGAGGTCATTGTGGAACAGTGGCTCCTCAAAGATCCCTGTTCCAGGTCTGGGGTCAGTGGTCCTTGTGAACTTGAACGCCCTCCATGCTTCAAGCACTGAGTTGTAGAAAGGTGTTATTCCAGTTAGGTCCACTTCAGAGTATCTTAAGAGAAACAGCTGTTTGTCCAGTCCCAGCCAGCCAGCCTTCCTCAGAAGCAGCTGAGCAGAAGTCAGCCAGCAATAGCCAGAGCTGTATAGTAGCCTCCGTGCCATCTGCAGTCTGAAAGCAATGATTCTTGAGAGGATGTCCATGAGCCTGTGTCCTCCCACTGCTACAGGGAGATAGAGAATTGGTGCCTTCAGCCAATGTTGACCCAACCAGAAGTTGTTCACCAACAGCCGCTGCACATCCTTCACGAGGCCTGGTGGTGGCACTAAGACAATCAGGCTATGCCAAAGAGAAGAGGCGACCAGGTTATTAGCTATCAGAACTCTTCCCCTGTAGGACAGCTGGGGAAGCAACCATTTCCATTGAGACAACCTGGCATCCACTTTCTCCAGCACTCCCTCCCAGTTCTGCTTTTGGAAGTCCTCACACCCTCGGTACACTCCTAGAACTTTGATGCCTCTTTTTCCCCACCTTAGGTTCCCAGGAAGATCAGGGATGTCTCTTATGCCCTACTGGCCTATCAGACAGGCTTCACATTTATCCGAATTTATTTTGGTGGAGGAAGCTTTTTCAGACACTGCCAGGCTTTCTTTAAGTTCCTGGGTATCTCTCTGATCTTGGATAAAAACGACATTATCTGCATAAGCTGATACAGCTACAGAGCGGCTCTGAGCCAGCTCTGGGAGACATAAACCCTGTAACCTGCTCCTCAGCCAACACAGAAGAGGTTCAAAAGCAATGCTGTAGAGCTGGCCTGAGATGGGGCAGCCCTGTCTGATCCCTCTCCAAACTGGCACAGGGGCTCAACCCTCCCCCCACCTTCACTAAACAGCAAGCCTGATTGTAGAGCAGTTTTACCCAGGATAAAAAACTCCCCCCAATTCCAAAAGCCTGCAGTGTAGAGAGAAGAAACCCATGATCTACACGATAAAAAGCCTTTTCCTGGTCAATGAATATAATACCAACATTAACATTATATAATTTACAGACATCAAAAACATATTGCATTAAAAATAAATTATCAAACATTGATCTGTCCAGGGGCGGCACGGTGGTGTAGTGGTTAGCGCTGTCGCCTCACAGCAAGAAGGTCCGGGTTCGAGCCCCGTGGCCGGCGAGGGCCTTTCTGTGTGGAGTTTGCATGTTCTCCCCGTGTCCGCGTGGGTTTCCTCCGGGTGCTCCGGTTTCCCCCACAGTCCAAAGACATGCAGGTTAGGTTAACTGGTGACTCTAAATTGAGCGTAGGTGTGAATGTGAGTGTGAATGGTTGTCTGTGTCTATGTGTCAGCCCTGTGATGACCTGGCGACTTGTCCAGGGTGAACCCCGCCTTTCGCCCGTAGTCAGCTGGGATAGGATCCAGCTTGCCTGCGACCCTGTAGAACAGGATAAAGCGGCTACAGATAATGAGATGATAAAATAAAATAGCGACCCCTGTACTAAAACTCATCCTGTGGCTAAGAACATACTACCCCCACCACCACCACCACCATAGACCCCAATCCACTTCATCTAAATCATCACTGTGTGTTTCCTGGAGTAAAATAACATCTAATCTTTTTTGACTGATTACTTCAGTTAATAAAACTCTGTTCTGTGCATCTCTTCCCCCATTTATATTTAAAGAAGCTTCTCTTAAATCCACATCGCTGGGATCATCACCTTGTAGTGGTGATGTGGCTTGTGTGTTCCAGTGACCCTTAGAGCTATGTCGGCTGGAGTTTAATACTCCTAATAGGGTCACCCATGCCGAACAGGTCGACGGGTAGGAACCAGACGAAGAATGATCCCCTGGTCCTCCAGGTTGGGGGTTGGGCTGAGGGCTGATAACCCGCTCCTATAAAAAAGATCTTATTACGGAAACTGAAAGCAGAGACAATTCTCTTAAATCCTGCTTGTAGGAAAATGAGAGACAGAGCAGTAAAGAATCAGACAGAAAGAACCAGCAGAGATGAAACACCCGGTGTTGTGCAACCATTGAACCAGGGGCGTCAGAAGTATTTTTAATGTGGGGGAGACACACTGGGGGGGGGGTGCTCCCCCGAAAATTTTTAATTAATTAGATGCCATTTCCGGCATTCTGATGTACTTTTAACAGGTTGTTAAACAGCTAATTTTACCTACAAAAGTCACTTAATTCAATGACTATTTTAGAAACTCAACAATAAGTCCTCATTCAACAAGTCCATATATTCATCAGCCTGTTTTTAAACCCACTGCTCTGCCGAAGATAATGAGATGAATGTGACACAATTTATCACCAACAATGACTTTATGGGTGCATTTTACTTTTTATTTTGTGTTTTCTTTTTTATTTAGTTTTAGATGTAACACAACATGCCACTGGGCCAAGCAATAGTGACACTCAACTGTCTGTTTAAAAATAAGAATATTCATAATTTCACACAATGAACAGGCATGACATGGCATCATGCAAACTTCATAACACAAAATCACACTGCGTCAAGCAACGGTGAGACATAAAAAATAACTTCACACAATGAACAGGTGCAATTTTGTTCACCACCAACAGTGACTTTAGTGGGTGCATTTTACTTTTTTCCGATTTAGTGATACTCGTAACAAAAATGACATGGCATCATGCAGTCTTCATAACACACAATCACACTGTGTCAAGCAACGATGACATAAAAGAGAACTTCACACAATGAACAAGTGCAGTTTTGTCAGCCTACATTCAATGGTGATACTACAGTAACATTTACAGATTAGTATAACAAATAGATTTATAGATATAACTCCTTACACTGGTGCCACTACAATTTCTACCACTTCATAACTTTTATCCCCCTTTCCTTCACAATCCACCTGGAATAACATCCGTCTCTCTCCATCGCTTTCCTCTCTACTATTCCTTCCCCATACACTGATTTCCCATCTTACGTTCCAGAAAACTGCCAAAGACCAGACAAAACAAGTTCTTCAAATCACAACAGGGAATCAGTAAATATCATCAGCGCAGACTTGACCTCATTCTTGGCATTACAGTAAGGCAGGCCTACTGGGTTTGAATTAAATGATAGCTAACATTAAGCTAGCTGATACATCTCCTAACATTGACTAGCCAGCTAACTGCACTAACATTTCCATTGGGACAAAAAATCTTCATATTTACAGGGATAGGTATGTAGTAGATATTTATTTTTGTAATTGTATATTTATATAGATATTTATGAAGTGTATATATGGTATATAGTATATATATATTTTTGTAATTCTATATTTATATAGATATTTATGAAGTGTATATATGGAATGTAGTATATATTTAATTTTGTAATTAAATATTTATATGGATATTTATGAAGTGTATGTATATGTATGTATATGTGTATATACACGTGTGTATATATATATATATATATATATATTAGTGCTGTCAAAGTTAACGCGATAATAACGCGTTAACGCGATCTCAATTTAACGCGATTTTAAAAAATAGTGCCGTTAATGCAAATTCTAATTTGGCCCTGCGAGTCACCCGTAGTTCCTGTTGAGGCTTGTCGCGCGCTGCTTCAATAAGAGTACGTGTGAGTGATGGAGAAAGGCACAGACATATAAACATCCTCGCCACCATATTGGATGGGGCAAAGTGGAGGTTCTTCACCCGTCTCTGGTATAGCGTCTAGACAGTAGCCGAGAATAAAGATGCCTCGTTGATGTGCTGCGTTTAACTGTACCAACAGGTTTACCGTCCAAACAAGATCACATGGGATTACCTTTCACAGGTGAGACTGGAAAAATACTTTTCAATACTGTTCCTTCAGTCTTCAGTTTCCCAGCTCATCTCCACCGGGGGGGTGTAGAGTTATAAGCAGTGAGAATTAGAGAATACAGTGCCACACTATGATGAACGTCTTTGAACGTATGATGAATGTTTTTATTTTTGTTATCTGTTTTTATCTTCTTTTATGGCAAATACGTCTCTTCAAAAGAAACTAATGAAGAGTAAAATAAAACTTTTTATTTTCACAGTGATATGCACTTTATTTTTCATCCCTTGGTTTTCTCATCTAATATGGAAGTTATGGATGTCAGTGGCTGTGACAAGACGTGTTATGCTCTGCAATAAAAAAAAAAAAAAACATTGGTACAAAGCAAGCCCATTCACTTTTTTATGCTGATAAAAGAATTACAATGGTTTTTCATGTGACAAAAATGTGCAAGGGGTGGCACGGTGGTGTAGTGGTTAGCGCTGTCGCCTCACAGCAAGAAGGTCCGGGTTCGAGCCCCGTGGCCGGCGAGGGCCTTTCTGTGTGGAGTTTGCATGTTCTCTCCGTGTCCGCGTGGGTTTCCTCCGGGTGCTCCGGTTTCCCCCACAGTCCAAAGACATGCAGGTTAGGTTAACTGGTGACTCTAAATTGAGCGTAGGTGTGAATGTGAGTGTGAATGGTTGTCTGTGTCTATGTGTCAGCCCTGTGATGACCTGGCGACTTGTCCAGGGTGAACCCCGCCTGCATGCTTGCGACCCTGCAGAATCCAGCATGCTTGCGACCCTGTAGAAGGATAAAGCGGCTAGAGATAATGAGATGAGATGAAAAATGTGCGATTAAATTGCGATTAATCGCGAGTTAACTATGACAGTCGCGACATTAATCGCGATTAAATATTTTAATCGCTTGACAGCACATACATATATATATATATATATATATATATATATGCTATGTAGTATATATTTATTTTTGTAATTATATATTTATATAGATATTCATGAAGTGTATATATGGTATATATTTTTATGGGTGTATTGATGTAGTTTGGATTTCGGGGTAGTTAAAAAGGCGTGTGAAATTAAAAAAAAAAAAAAAAAAAAAAAGTGTTGTACTTCTTCCCACTCCTTTTTCAAACAATGTGCAGTGTATTGTAATGTCTTAGCTCTTTATGTTATTTTATTTATTCTTTTTTTGTCACTTTCTCATTTTCTTTCTTTTGTATGTACAAATAGTTACATACATTTTTAAACATGTTCGAAAATAAATAAATAAATTCATTCATTCAAAAGAAACCTTGTCCTGTGGGGAAATTCTGACTGACTTTCCACTTCTTTGTAAAGAATGTCCTTATGTCCATTGTGTCTGGGGAGGAGCAAATACTGCAAACAATTCATCATCAACCAAGAATACCCCATTAGGCGAAGCTTATTTTTTTTTATTTTATTTATTTATTTTGAGGATAACCCCTTGAGATGTGGCATCTCATTTTCAAGGGGGTCCGAACAAGCTTATTTCATTGTTTAGTTGAATATTAATTTAACATGGCCTAGGGTTAATTTTGAGGGCAGATAACAAAAGAATAAAGGTTTTAGCAAAAGCTAGACATTGTGAGGTGGCAATGGGGATGACGTCACCTCCTCCACTCTCGAGCAGCTGCACCAACATGTCTGTGCTCGCGCTGAGATTCACTCGCGTGCGGTGAGTTGTTGTCGGTAACGCCCAGAAAACCCTGAGTGTATTCTCTTATCGATCAAGTGGAATGGATTCTTTCACGAAGCAATAGAAACGGCGCTGGGTGAACTCATATTTTATGTTAAATGTGGGCGGGTCCAAACGAAGAATTATGAAATGTGAGGGGGACACGCCCCCTTCACATTCAATGGTGGCGACACCCATGCATTGAACACTTGCTTTATGGGCTTCATTTTCTTAACCATTCTACTTTTAGATTCTTTTAAACCTTTCCTCAGATCAGTGACGTTTCTTTAAACAAAACTGCTTCTTTTCATCGAGTAAATCTGTGTCCACAGCTCCTGGAAGAGTAGCAACTGACTTAAACTTTTCAACATCAGGGAAATAATCTTTAATGTTCACTTTTTTATAGAAAGTCTCGTCCAGAAATCTACGGATCTCTTCGAACAAATAAAGTTGCGAAATGCTGTCTGCTACAGAGGCGCAATCAGCATCAGAGTTACACTCCATATCAGTCACACTGTTACCATAGCAACCATCCACTTCATCACCTCTTCTGCCTCACTGTCGGGTCTAACATTTAATAAATCAGCCTCGTGTAAAACCGGACACTCCGTATCCTGCTGAGATCTCCAGATACCACACTCCGCTCTGTTCAGCTTCCAACAACTCCGCTGAAACACTGCCACCGGCATCCATAGCTCCAGGCGTGGAGCATCTGGACTCAACTAGAGCAGGCGGAGCAGATTCAGATGACGTAAGCCACTCTACTGCCCCCCTCCCCACCGTCAGTCACATCAGCCACACTACTGCCCCCCTCCCCACCGTCAGCCACACTACTGCCCCCCTCCCCACCGTCAGCCACACTACTGCCCCCCTCCCCACCGTCAGCCACACTACTGCCCCCCTCCCCACCGTCAGCCACACTACTGCCCCCCTCCCCACCGTCAGCCACACTACTGCCCCCCTCCCCACCGTCAGCCACACTACTGCCCCCCTCCCCACCGTCAGCCACACTACTGCCCCCCTCCCCACCGTCAGCCACACTACTGCCCCCCTCCCCACCGTCAGCCACACTACTGCCCCCCTCCCCACCGTCAGCCACACTACTGCCCCCCTCCCCACCGTCAGCCACACTACTGCCCCCCTCCCCACCGTCAGCCACACTACTGCCCCCCTCCCCACCGTCAGCCACACTACTGCCCCCCTCCCCACCGTCAGCCACACTACTGCCCCCCTCCCCACCGTCAGCCACACTACTGCCCCCCTCCCCACCGTCAGCCACTCTACTGCCCCCCTCCCCACCGTCAGCCACACTACTGCCCCCCTCCCCACCGTCAGCCACACTACTGCCCCCCTCCCCACCGTCAGCCACACTACTGCCCCCCTCCCCACCGTCAGCCACACTACTGCCCCCCTCCCCACCGTCAGCCACACTACTGCCCCCCTCCCCACCGTCAGCCACACTACTGCCCCCCTCCCCACCGTCAGCCACACTACTGCCCCCCTCCCCACCGTCAGCCACTCTACTGCCCCCCTCCCCACCGTCAGCCACACTACTGCCCCCCTCCCCACCGTCAGCCACACTACTGCCCCCCTCCCCACCGTCAGCCACACTACTGCCCCCCTCCCCACCGTCAGCCACACTACTGCCCCCCTCCCCACCGTCAGCCACACTACTGCCCCCCTCCCCACCGTCAGCCACACTACTGCCCCCCTCCCCACCGTCAGCCACACTACTGCCCCCCTCCCCACCGTCAGCCACACTACTGCCCCCCTCCCCACCGTCAGCCACACTACTGCCCCCCTCCCCACCGTCAGCCACACTACTGCCCCCCTCCCCACCGTCAGCCACACTACTGCCCCCCTCCCCACCGTCAGCCACACTACTGCCCCCCTCCCCACCGTCAGCCACACTACTGCCCCCCTCCCCACCGTCAGCCACACTACTGCCCCCCTCCCCACCGTCAGCCACACTACTGCCCCCCTCCCCACCGTCAGCCACACTACTGCCCCCCTCCCCACCGTCAGCCACACTACTGCCCCCCTCCCCACCGTCAGCCACATCAGCCACACTACTGCCCCCCTCCCCACCGTCAGTCACATCAGCCACACTACTGCCCCCCTCCCCACCGTCAGTCACATCAGCCACACTACTGCCCCCCTCCCCACCGTCAGTCACATCAGCCACACTACTGCCCCCCTCCCCACCGTCAGTCACATCAGCCACACTACTGCCCCCCCTCCCCACCGTCAGTCACATCAGCCACACTACTGCCCCCCTCCCCACCGTCAGTCACATCAGCCACACTACTGCCCCCCTCCCCACCGTCAGTCACATCAGCCACACTACTGCCCCCCTCCCCACCGTCAGTCACATCAGCCACACTACTGCCCCCCTCCCCACCGTCAGTCACATCAGCCACACTACTGCCCCCCCTCCCCACCGTCAGTCACATCAGCCACACTACTGCCCCCCTCCCCACCGTCAGTCACATCAGCCACACTACTGCCCCCCTCCCCACCGTCAGTCACATCAGCCACACTACTGCCCCCCTCCCCACCGTCAGCCACATCAGCCACACTACTGCCCCCCTCCCCACAGTCAGCCACACTACTGCCCCCCTCCCCACCGTCAGCCACACTACTGCCCCCCTCCCCACCGTCAGCCACACTACTGCCCCCCTCCCCACCGTCAGTCACATCAGCCACACTACTGCCCCCCTCCCCACCGTCAGTCACATCAGCCACACTACTGCCCCCCTCCCCACCGTCAGTCACATCAGCCACACTACTGCCCCCCTCCCCACCGTCAGTCACATCAGCCACACTACTGCCCCCCTCCCCACCGTCAGTCACATCAGCCACACTACTGCCCCCCTCCCCACCGTCAGCCACATCAGCCACACTACTGCCCCCCTCCCCACCGTCAGCCACATCAGCCACTCTACTGCCCCCCTCCCCACCGTCAGCCACATCAGCCACACTACTGCCCCCCTCCCCACCGTCAGTCACATCAGCCACACTACTGCCCCCCTCCCCACCGTCAGTCACATCAGCCACACTACTGCCCCCCTCCCCACCGTCAGTCACACTACTGCCCCCCTCCCCACCGTCAGCCACACTACTGCCCCCCTCCCCACCGTCAGCCACACTACTGCCCCCCTCCCCACCGTCAGTCACATCAGCCACACTACTGCCCCCTCCCCACCGTCAGCCACACTACTGCCCCCCTCCCCACCGTCAGCCACATCAGCCACTCTACTGCCCCCCTCCCCACCGTCAGTCACATCAGCCACACTACTGCCCCCCTCCCCACCGTCAGCCACATCAGCCACACTACTGCCCCCCTCCCCACCGTCAGCCACACTACTGCCCCCCTCCCCACCGTCAGCCACACTACTGCCCCCCTCCCCACCGTCAGCCACACTACTGCCCCCTCCCCACCGTCAGCCACACTACTGCCCCCTCCCCACCGTCAGCCACACTACTGCCCCCCTCCCCACCGTCAGCCACACTACTGCCCCCCTCCCCACCGTCAGCCACACTACTGCCCCCCTCCCCACCGTCAGCCACACTACTGCCCCCCTCCCCACCGTCACACTACTGCCCCCCTCCCCACCGTCAGTCACACTACTGCCCCCCTCCCCACCGTCAGTCACATCAGCCACACTACTGCCCCCCTCCCCACCGTCAGTCACATCAGCCACACTACTGCCCCCCTCCCCACAGTCACATCAGCCACACTACTGCCCCCCTCCCCAAAGTCAGTCACATTAGCCACACTACTGCCCCCCTCCCCACCGTCAGCCACACTACTGCCCCCCTCCCCACCGTCAGTCACACTACTGCCCCCCTCCCCACCGTCAGTCACACTACTGCCCCCCTCCCCACCGTCAGTCACACTACTGCCCCCCTCCCCACCGTCAGTCACATCAGCCACACTACTGCCCCCCTCCCCACCGTCAGTCACATTAGCCACACTACTGCCCCCCTCCCCACAGTCAGTCACATTAGCCACACTACTGCCCCCCTCCCCACAGTCAGTCACATTAGCCACACTACTGCCCCCCTCCCCACAGTCAGTCACACTACTGCCCCCCTCCCCACCGTCAGTCACATCAGCCACACTACTGCCCCCCTCCCCACCGTCAGTCACATCAGCCACACTACTGCCCCCCTCCCCACCGTCAGTCACATCAGCCACACTACTGCCCCCCTCCCCACCGTCAGTCACATCAGCCACACTACTGCCCCCCTCCCAGGGCTCGAAATTAACTTTTTTTCTTTGTGTCCCCCAGTGGTCCCGAATTCTGTGTTGTATTGTCCCGAATGGAAGCAATAGTGTCCCCATTTTTTTCCTCTCTGAAATAACCAGTGGTTAATATTATCATATGAAGTCTCATCTCATCTCATTATCTCTCGCCGCTTTATCCTGCCCTACAGGGTCGCAGGCAAGCCGGAGCCCATCCCAGCTGACCACGGGCGAAAGGCGGGGTACACCCTGGACAAGTCGCCAGGTCATCACAGGGCTGACACATAGACACAGACAACCATTCACACTCACATTCACACCTACGCTCAATTTAGAGTCACCAGTTAACCTAACCTGCATGTCTTTGGACTGTGGGGGAAACCGGAGCACCCGGAGGAAACCCACGCGGACACGGGGAGAACATGCAAACTCCGCACAGGAAGGCCCTCGCCGGCCACGGGGCTCGAACCCGGACCTTCTTGCTGTGAGGCGACAGCGCTAACCACTACACCACTGTGCCACCCATCATATGAAGTTACTATTATATTTGTAACTATGCGATTTTGAACCCTTTATATCATTTTTACAATAAGTCACAAGACACAAGCGACACATGTCCTATACATCATCTACTTCAAAATTACAGTTATTGCATTTTCAGTTTATTAAACTTTGGCGATCTCACTGTATGAATAGATACCCGTTTATTTAAAGGGGCCAACTAGCTCATTCAGAAAATGTTTCAACTCACTACATCTGCAGTACACTTTAGTTGAAAATAAGACCCCTTTTATGTTCATTTCATCTACTTATACCTTGAATATGTGTTGGCACTTATAAGGCCAACTTATAATTTTCACCATTACCGTTATCCATTTTTATGAACTTTCCGTTATCCATTTTTATGAACTTTCCGTTATCCATTTTTATGAACTTTCGCTGCCGGGTGCAAATGTTAGCACCATCAGCATAGTGCCAGCAGGTCCGAGCCTAGTTGTGCTGCTGACTGACTAAACTTTCTGAACTAGAAAGACACCAAGAAAACTCACTTATTCTGTTGAACGGTATCTTCCGTCAATATCATCCACATCATTCCTGTTGTATTTTATAACGTGTCTAACAGTGTTCATTAAGTTCATTCAGTTGCTCGCGTTGCCTGCAGACCAGGCGATGACACTTTGGATCCTGAAGGTCCCGGAGACGTTATGTCTGGGCTTTCAGTTTCTTCCCCGCGGTCGGTCCGCTTCAACCACTTCAGCATTTTTGTTCTGGCAAGAGTCGGCGCAGCGTGTGCGGTAGCAATTCCATTCCAAGTCCATATAATGCGGACTCCGGCCGAAGATTCTAGAACAGAATGCGCTGCTCTGTAGCCTACGGATGCAGGTGCATCGAAAGTGTAGCTACTATGTATTTTTCGCTGTTAACGTTTTAAAATTAAAATTGACAAATTAGGTGAATGTCTACGTATGTGTTACGGCTTTGTAAATAATATTAATGTAGAACTTTTTTTCTAGATCTGTTTTTTTCCATTGTCCCGGGATTGTCCCAGATATGATAATTTTGTGTCCCGATGACATTTTTTATGGTCCCCGGGACACCGTTAGTTTCGAGCGCTGCCCCCTCCCCACCGTCAGTCACATTAGCCACACTACTGCCCCCCTCCCCACCGTCAGTCACATCAGCCACACTACTGCCCCCCTCCCCACCATCAGCCACATCAGCCACACTACTGTCCCACTCCTCACTGTCAGTCTCCGCAGCCACAATGCTGCCCCCCCTTCCCTCAACCAGTCACACTACTTACCCTGTCCTCACCGACAGTCCCAGCGGCAGCAGGCGGCTCTGATCCCCGTTATCTGTGAGGACAGGTGACCCGCTTGTGTCCCACATCCCCACACTCAAAACATTGCATGTTCCCCAAACTCGCATACATCATGTAAAACTCTTCCTCGTGTTTAACACAGAAGGAAACTTCCAGTGTTTGAGTTGGTGAGTCCAGAAACAATCACTTGTCTCCGGAGAGACTGAACATGCTTCAATTTATCATTTTTACAGCCCAAACTCACCGTCTGGAATCCACTCGCAAACTTCCTGAAGCGCTTCTCACTCCAGTGCCTTCTTGGAAATAAATGGCGAGTCCGGACACAGTTACCCAGACAGAGGGCACGGCCAGCAGGGAAACTTGGACAAATTAATTAAAAAAAGTAAGTAAATATATATATATATATATATATATATATATATTTTTTTTTTTTTTTTTTTTGAATTCTTAAAAAATTAGAATATTGTGAAAAAGGTCAATATTTTCCATCAGTTATTTAAGAAAGTGAAAATGTTATATATTATAGTCTCTTTACACAAACTAAAATGTTTCAAGCATTTTTCTATTTTAAATTTTAATCAGTATGGCATACAGTACAAAAACAAAAAACCCATCTCAAAATATTAGAATATTTCATTTTGAGTTTGAGTAAAACAGTATGAACACAGTGTATCTCTTGGTCTAGTTCAGTACACACAACCACAATCATGGGGAAGACTGCTGACTTGACTGTTGTCCAGAAGATGATCACTGATGCCCTCCACAAGGAGGGTAAGCCACAAAAGGTCATTGCTGAAAAGGGTGGCTGGAAAAGGTGCACAAGCAACAGGGATGGCCGCAGTCTTGAGAGGATTGTCAAGAAAAGTTGATTCAAGAACTTGGGAGAGCTTCACAAGGAGTGGACTGAGGCTGGTGTCAGTGTATCAAGACCCGTCACGAACAGACATCTTCAAGAAAGGGGATACAACTTTTGCATTCCTAATGTCAAGCTACTCCTGAGCCAGAGACAATGTCAGAAGTGTCTTATCTGGGCTAAGGAGAGAAAGAAATGGACTGTTGCTCAGTGGTCCAAAGTCCTCTTTTCAGATGAAAGTACATTTTGCATTTAATTTGGAAATCACGGTTCTAGAGTCTGGAGGAAGAGTGGAGAGGCACAGAGTCCAAGGTGTTTGAAGCCCAGTGTGAAGTTTCCACAGTCTGTGATGATTTGGGGTGCCATGTCACCTGCTGGTGTTGGTCCACTGTATTTTATCAAGTCCAAAGTCAACACAGCCATCTACCAGATTTTAGAGCACTTCATGCTTCCATCTGCTGACAAGCTTTTTGGAGATGCTGATTTCCTTTTCCAGCAGGACTTAGCACCTACCCACAGTGCCAAAACTACTACCAAATGGTTTGCTGACCATGATATTACTGTGTTTGACTGGCCAGCCAACTTGCCTGACCTGAACCCCATAGAGAATCTATGGGGTATTGTCAAGAGGAAAATGAGAAACACCCGACCCAAAAATACAGATACGCTGAAGGCCACTATCAAAGCAACCTGGGCTTCAATAACACCTCAGCAGTGCCACAGACTGATCACCTCCATGCCACACCGCATTGATACAGTAATTCATGGTAAAGGAGCCCCAACCAAGTATTGAGTGTATAAATGAATATATTTTTCAGAAGTTGGACATTTCTGTATTGTAAATCCTTTTTTTGATTGATCTTAGGGAATATTCTAATAATTTGAGATACTGGATTTCTGATTTTCATGAGCTATAAGCCATAATCATCAAAATTAAAACAAAAAAGGCTTTAAATATTTCACTTTCCATGAAATGAATATAGAATATATGAAAGTTTACCTTTTTGAATTAAATTATGAAAAAAAGGAACTTTCATGGTATTCTAATTTTTTAGATGCACTAGTAAGTATATATATATATATATATATATATATATATATATATATATATATATATATATATATATATAGGCGGCACGGTGGTGTAGTGGTTAGCGCTGTCGCCTCACAGCAAGAAGGTCCGGGTTCGAGCCCTGTGGCCGGCGAGGGCCTTTCTGTGCGGAGTTTGCATGTTCTCCCCGTGTCCGCGTGGGTTTCCTCTGGGTGCTCCAGTTTCCCCCACAGTCCAAAGACATGCAGGTTAGGTTAACTGGTGACTCTAAATTGAGCGTAGGTGTGAATGTGGATGGTTGTCTGTGTCCATGTGTCAGCCCTGTGATGACCTGGCGACTTGTCCAGGGTGAACCCCGCCTTTCACCCGTAGTCAGCTGGGATAGACTCCAGCTCGCCTGCGACCCTGTAGAAGAGGATAAAGCGGCTAGAGATAATGAGATGAGATATATACATATATTACTCTCTACAAGCTCCTTATGTTTCATAAACACCACCACCCCTTTATTCATGCGGGAGGCACACATGATGTTTCCATAACCTACTTGTTGTCCGACTGCGAGCAGCACCTGCTCTACCAGAACCGTAGGTTGTGACACCACCCTTACTCCATGCTTCAAGGACGGGGCGGCGTACCAGGGGATGCCATCCCCACCAAACAGCCAACAAACAAACACACATGAAACTACACTACCAACAACTACAAAATACTCCAAAATTAAATATCACAATAAAAAACCAAGAGAAAATTTTTGAAAAGAAAGTTGCAAGCTCTCAGCCAATAGTCACCACACTCTCCACCACCAATCTCCCAGCATGCAGTGCAGAGAGAGAGAACACACACAGAGAGACAGAGAACACAGAGAGAAAAAACACAGAGCGAGAGAGAAAGAACACAGAGAGAGAGAAAACAGAGACAGAGAACAGAGAGACAGAGATAGAGAACACAGAGAGAGAGAAAACAGAGACAGAGAGAGAGATAGAGAACACAGAGAGAGAAAACAGAGAGACAGAACAGAGAGACAGAGAGAGAACACAGAAAACAGACAGAGAACAGAGAGAGAAAACAGAGACAGAGAGACAGAGAGAGAGAAAACAGAGAGAACACAGAGAAAGAGACAGAGTCTGTCTCTGTTCCAGCTGTGTTTGGTTTTCTGTCTCTTTTTATCTTAATTCTTTGTTGTCCAGATTCCAGGAAGTGTGTGTCATGAACAGAGCACAGATGCTCACATTCCTCTGTGTGTGTGTGTGTGTGTGAGTGAGAGAGAGAGAGAGAGAGAGAGAGAGAGAGAGCATTCCCACTCTCCCCTTTTAACTCTACACACAGTTCGGCTGTGTTCTAAATCACTCTGAATAAAATGTGAACAGGACGCTGCACCACAGCAAAGTCCATCCATTCATCCATTATCTGTAGCCGCTTATCCTGTACAGGGCTGCGGGCTGGAGCCTATCCCAGCTGGACAAGTCGCCAGGTCATCACAGGGCTGACACATAGACACAGACAACCATTCACACTCACATTCACACCTACGCTCAATTTAGAGTCACCAGTTAACCTAACCTGCATGTCTTTGGACTGTGGGGGAAACCGGAGCACCCGGAGGAAACCCACGCGGACACGGGGAGAACATGCAAACTCCACACAGAAAGGCCCTCGCCGGCCACGGGGCTCGAACCCAGGACCTTCTTGCTGTGAGGCGACAGCGCTAACCACTACACCACCGTGCCGCCCCCCAGCAAAGTCATTGTAGCGCGGACAATGTGTGGGTGGAGGTAGAGGAAGCGTATTTATTAAATAAACTTTTCAGTCTAATTACGGCGTAAGCGCACACAGACACACAGGCTCAGCCTCCAATCCCGGGTTGCGCTCTCTCTGCCTCCTTAAATAGGGAGCGGTTACTGGGAAAACACACACAAACACAGGTTTATTACAGTCAGGTGTAGCGATTTTGCCACTCACCTTCCCCGGCTCCACCCTCCTGTCACAGACCGGCGCTTGACCACGCCCCCGCTGCCACAGTCAGATTTATTAAATAAATACAAATCAGACTTTTTATCTGTTTATTGTTACAGTTAATGCTCTGGAATGTCAGTCAACGTGTTCCTTCTTCCAGCTGCAACGACTGTCAGAGTTGCTGTTCCAGAAAATTCATCCTGACCAATCAGAGTCCAGAATTCAGTCACAGCGCTGTGATGTAATGTAAGCAGCTGAAAGGTGATTATTTTTTATTAAAGAGCAAAAATAAAATAAGAAAGTGAGAGCTGAAAGTGATGGAGGAAAGAAAGGAACAAACGATGGATGTCATGGACTGCAGGAATCACCTCAGGATCCAACTTCTACACTGAGTTCCTCCAGAACATGTGTCCTTACACGCCATAACATTCACCTGGGATCATCACAACACACATGTAGGGACAGGTTCAACCCACACACACACACACACACACACACTGCATAACTGCGCTGTCAAGACACACCCTATCGTTATTACAAGTTAACAATAATTATACTGAAGTATTAAAAATGTTGTTGAAATCGTGTTGCTTTTTTAAAGAAAGGAAAAATCACCCGAGTCGGTAGCATACATTTATAAATGTAGATGTAAATAATTATGTAAATGATGTAAATGATGTAAACGTGTGTGGAACCGTGGCGTCTCTGCACAGTAAACTCTCTACATCGAGCAAACACAGTTTTGTTCTGTTGTGGAAACACACTCTCGTTATGTCAAGTAAACAGTTGTCCATGATCTATTAAACAAACCTTTCCTCAACATCTCATCATAAACAAAGCTTCATTCTGACAAACAAAGTTTCTTTATATCAAGTGATCAGTTTTTTCACGTAAACAAAGTTTTGTTATCTGGAACAAACTCACTTTCATTTCCTCAACCAAAGAAAGTCCATATGAGGAGAATGACATGAGATCATGACAATGATTTCACGAGATAAAGGAAACGTCTGTGAGTTCTGTAGCTCTGTATCTTCCACAGGTTTATTACTGATCACGTTTCCATGGTGATGTGGAGGCTCAGATACACAACACTCACATTCATCAACAAGGTGAAGCGAACTCTCTCGACTCGAGCCGTTTTGTCTCAGGGTCTGAGTGGTGAGGGTTGGGCTCTGATAAAAGCCCAGCTGTGTTGGAGATCAGAATAAAGATCTGATCACAGAGACATTCCAGTCCGAGCTGGACCTCGTCTTTTCTCTCTGCGGCTCGGAATCTGAAGACTGCAGCTGTGAAAGAGGAATCTTTGTGAGAACTGAGATTTAAAAGTCTTCTAATGATTCATCAGCGTGTGTGTGTGTGTGTGTGTGTGTGTGTATTTCTCAGAAATGAAGGCCGTATTCACAAAATTCTTGATAATCAGAAGCCTTCAGTGACGTAACTGCTGAGAAACAGCCTTAAGTGTGAGAAGAAGGCCACGCCTACTGAAAGAGCAAGGCCACACCCACAGAATGAGAAACACCACGCCCACATTAGAGAATATCGGTGTGTTTTTGTTTCCTCTCAGTTCAGTTTCCGTCACTGCCTCGTCTCCTGTTTCTCGTCTCCACATCACAGTGAATCGGAGCGAAACGAAACCCTGTGATTTTTATTACATTTCTGAAACAATGTGCGGTCTGAGAGCTCAGCTCTGCTCCGTGTGTGTCATGACCGCAGACTCTGAAAAGATTTTCTGCTTCATATAAAGTTCATGTTTCTGTTCTGCTAAACTGATGAAACACAAATTGCTGTGTTGAGTATTTTGGGGTGAGTGTGTGATGATTACGTGGTTCATCTGATGCTAAAATGGTAGCTTTTATTACTAGCGACATTAGCCTCGCAGTGCGAGTGCAGGTCTAAAGAAGTAAACTTCTCCGGAATACACGATGAACGCTGTGGTCCATTTTGAGCTGAACTGCACCTTGGAGCTTTAAGATGAAAAACTGAAGTGTATTTTGCAGAACCAGCAGTCGTGTCTCTTCAGGGTTCCTCGTAAAAACATTCAGAATGATTTCTTATGCTTTCAGTTTTCCTGCAAATGGTTAAAGGTTTGAAACTCTTCTGTCGTTTTACACACAGAGGGTTTCTCTTTCAGAAAAGGTTCTAAGTCGAAACTCTTTAAGAATAATTTGTTCGGAGAATAAGGAAATGCATACACACGGCAAGTTAAGGGTCTAGAACCTTTAGAACCTTGACGTGACGTGACATCTCGGTGAGAAGGTTCTGGATCTCCTCATATTCTACTGGCCAGGATCTTTTTGTTGAGTTTCTTGAAGAATGATTGGATATTGCAGAGCTTGCACTTCTTCCTCTTCCGGTTCTTTCCTCGTTTGTAGTAGATTCCCTCCCAGTTCTCCTCATCCTCCTCATCTTTCACCCACGGTCTCCAGGCCCCACCGTTGTTCTGCGGATCGGCACGCGGGTCATCAGGCGGGTACCGGACTGCTGTGGCTGTGCTGTTATAGAAAGCCAGACGCTGGAGGAGCTTCTTCACCACTTCAGGCCGGTTCTCTGCCAGGTCATTTCTCTCGCACGGATCCGCTGTGATGTTAAAGAGCCAAATCGACTTCTTTTCCTTGTCCACGTTCCCTCGTTCCAGGTTCCACCATCCAGTCGGGAAGCTGGTTAACAGCTGAGGAGGAATCCAGTCGCTGTGACCCGGATCTCCGGTCAGAAGCTTCCAATCTCCTACTCTTATGGCTGCCTGGACCGCTGTATCCCACAATCCCTTGCCTTTCTGCAGTGACCCTAAACCTCGCCGATGCAGAGGATCGATGTTGTGTAAGATTTCAAACCTGGGAGACGCTTTATTCTCACTGATCACAGACCAAATGTCGTAACCATCCAGTTTCTCATTCTGTGAAATGTTTCCTCCAGCCAAACGTACGAGAGTCGGGAACCAGTCCGTGATGTGGATTAGCGCTTTGCTAATCCTGCGCTTGTAGCGTATTAGCGGGCTGTGCACAAATCCCAGTGCTCTGACTCCGCCCTCCCAGTAAGTCCCCTTGCGCCCTCTTAAGGGCCAGTTGCTCCCTCCGGTGAATGGCTGCGCTCCATTATCTGAGGAAAAAATGATGACGGAGTTGCGATAATAGCCGTATTTGCGTAGCGCATACGTGATGTTGTGCACTGCCTCGTCTACAATGGAGATCGTGGCTGCGTATTTCCTGCGTGGGACGTTCCCCATGGTGCGATATGGATAAATATACGATTTGGGAGGTTTTAAAGGAGCGTGAGCTGCTTGAAGGGACAAGAAGATGAAAATCGGCTGAGACGGATCATGTGTTGCTAAAATCTTGCGCACTCTCTGAGTGTACAGGTGAGTGGAGTACTTTCCTGCTTTGCTCCACGCTACTGAGTCGCCGTCATGCAGGTCGAAGCCGCACAGAGATTTCCCATCGCACGAGTCGAAGGTGTAATAATCCACACTTCCTGTCAGCGAGCCAAAGAAGGTGTGGAAGCCACGGTGCATCGGGAGGCAGCGTTTACGGTAAAAGCCCAGGTGCCATTTTCCCACCATATGGGTGGAGTAACCGACTTCTTGAAGACGCTGTGGCAGCGTGGACACGTTCAGCGGGATGCAGTTCGGCTGACGGGGACGGATGATCGAGTGCTGGAGACCGGTGTGGATCTGATACCTGCACAGAAATACAATTCATCACTGTTAGCATGCTAACAGCTGTTGGAGCTGTCAGAATTAGCCATAAATAAAGTTACCTGCCCGTGATGAGCTGGCTGCGTGATGGCGTGCACAGCGGCTGGACGTAATAATTCTCCAGTCGCACTCCGTCGGCCGCCAGCTTGTCGAGGGTGGGGGTGTGCAGCTCGGCGCTGTGGTAGCCGATATCGTTAAAGCCCTGATCATCAGTCAGGATGAAGATGATGTGAGGAGGAGGTCTGGGTTTAAACACGCCACCAAAACGATCTGAGTTGCTCTCCACCTGATTGGGCTTCATCCAGTCCCACATAGCTCCTCCCAGATCCAACACAACACACAGAACACACAGAGACAACATGGCTGCAGGGGGGGGCCTGAGGGGGGCCTGCAGGGGGCACGAGGTGGGGTCTGAGGGGGAGCGTGAGGGAAATTACACACGTCTATAGAGATGAGAAAGTGCAGGGGGGAACATGGGATGAGTTAAAGGTCCAAAAGGCATTTGAGCTTCTCTCTGTCCTCTAAAATCCACTTCTTTTATTCTCACAATGTCTCGTGTCAGTTCATGAAGATGCCAGTCAAACCTGTGAGTTAAGTCCAGTGTTCTTCTCGTCCAGAAAGCACAAATACATCTTCCTGACATGCATGTGGTGAGTCAGTGGATAAGGACTCTGGCTACTGACCGGAAGGTCATGATTTTAAATCCCAGCAGTGAGCTGCTACTGTTGTGTGAAAGTCGTTTAATCCTCAGCTGTTGAGTCGTGTCCTGTCTCTCCTGATCAACTCACCAGCCAAAGGGAGCAAATGGAAATGAAAACATATTTAAGCTCCTAAAGGTCTCCTTTCTCAGTGCAGCACCAACACTGTGATGTTCAAGGAAAAGAATAAACTTAACAGATAAAGTGAGGAGCTCACTGCAAGTCCACACGATCAAAGCAAAATTTAAAAACAGGTGAAAAAGTGGCAACCAAAGAAGAGAAAAGCCTCGCTCTCACACCCGGCTGGTCATTCCTCTGTGCTCCTGCTGGTTTTAGGGGTTTTATTCTTCTCCAGCTCTCTGGTGTCTCATCCAACTTCAGCTCTGACGTGAGAAATTCAGGGTTGCCAGATCTGCACAACAAAAAGACTCCAATTCTGAAAGCCTAGATCAGCAGAGTTCAGCTAAAATGCGGGAAAGTCCTCTGATATATTCATCCATCCATCCATTATCTGTAGCCGCTTTATCCTGTTCTACAGGGTCGCAGGTGGGCCGGAGCCTATCCCAGCTGACTATGGGCGAGAAGCAGGGTTCACCCTGGACAAGTCACCAGGTCATCGCAGGGCTCCTCTGATATATCTCATTATCTGTAGCCGCTTTATCCTGTTCTACAGGGTCACAGGCGAGCTGGATCCTATCCCAGCTGACTACGGGCGAAAGGCGGGGTTCACCCTGGACAAGTCGCCAGGTCATCACAGGGCTGACACATAGACACAGACAACCATTCACACTCACATTCACACCTACGCTCAATTTAGAGTCACCAGTTAACCTAACCTGCATGTCTTTGGACTGTGGGGGAAACCGGAGCACCCGGAGGAAACCCACGCGGACACGGGGAGAACATGCAAACTCCGCACAGAAAGGCCCTCGCCGGCCACGGGGCTCGAACCCGGACCTTCTTGCTGTGAGGCGACAGTGATAACCACTACACCACCGTGCCGCCCCCTCTGATATATCATTCCTTCTTATTCCTTTCCATTTAAAAAGTTACCTTTTAATACATTCACCTTTAACGCTTATAGAAGAGTGTGTTTTCTTTCACACTGCTGCTTCATGTTTATAATGTCGACTCGCTTCTGCAGGGATTTTGTCTTTAACTGTGCCATATTTTCAGCTTGCTATATTTTCTCATAATTCAGTTTGCTAATTTCTTAAAGCAAAAATAAATTCATGATTTATTGCACCGTGATTCTGAAAGAAGTTACTGAAGATCCTCATGTTAAGGAACGAGGCTTTTCTTCTGGATTAAAAGTGAAAATCTTTCACTCGTGTCACTGTTGAATCCTAAAGCGCACATCGACTCTGAGACGCATCTGTAGTGAATCTGAAACTGAGAATAAACACACACACACACACACACACATCTCTGTTCGATCACCACTAAACATTCTGTTCTTGTGTATCACGGCTTCACAGTCAGACCAGAGAGAGGTAATGAAATGTAAAAAATCTTCTCTTTCTGACCTCTCTGTCTGTCTGTGGCTCGTCCCAGGTTGAATCAATTTACTTTCCTTAAACAATTCCAATAATCAAATGTGTAACTGGATAAAATGAAACAGGGTGAGCTACAGGAGCTGCTGGGGATCACGTTTAGACTCAGTGAGCTACAGACAGTTTGAAACCCACAGATCGAAACCTCAGCCGGCGATCACACGAGTGTGCCACAAGTTTCTCAATTCACTTGTACTTTTTCTCTTGTGGGTGTGGAGTGAGTACGAGGTGCCACTCGTGTGTGTGTGTGTGTGCTGACTGTCCAGCGTTTTTAGCTCTGATGAAAAGGAGAATCAGCCAAAATGGAGCCTACAGCGTAAGATTTACTACAGTATCCGACTTATTTCCATTTAAAATGTACTTAAAATTAATTCTGATATTTTAATAAAGTGGAAAAAGTATAAAAACTGGGAGATCAAAGGAACCTCCATGGCACGTCAGGCTTCATGTTAGCATTGTTAGCAGTGCAGGCTAATTAAACAAAATACAAACACTCAGCAGGGACACTGCCATACACTTATATATATATATATAAAACACACACACACACGAGTGTTTTAGTGTGAAATACACCACTGGTATTCTTCATCCGAGCTCCATCTGGGACATAAATCTCTATCTGTCACTCGAGAGGAAATCGATGAATGGTTTTGATAAATTTGGGGACTTTTTGTTTGTGGATGTGTCGATATAATAAAAAGAAATTACATGCTGGATTGAAGATATGAAGTTTATCGTCTCGTGTTGAAAAACTCAAATTTTTCATACAAAATCCATCACGGATCTGAGCGACATATTTCACTCCGTTGACGTCACTCCCAGTGTTTTCCCACTGACTGGACGCGCGTCGTCAAAATGGCGAACCGGTTTAAAATGTAAAATGTTTTGATTAACTTGCGTTATTTTGTGTGTGGGTGTGTCTATAATATAAAGAGTATTACACAGTGGGGCGAAGATATGAAGTTTATCTTCTCGTACTGAAAATATTTTATACATTCACCGCTCCAAGATAAACTTCAAATCTTCGCACCACTGTGTAATGTCCTCTTACATATATATTCATTCTCACCAGAAATAAAATAGCGTGAAAACTGGATTTTTGATGAATTGTGTTCCAGCTACAGCTCAGCGATTAGCGCTGCAGAAACTCTGCACATCTCTTTCTCTTCCGAGTGTGATTTTTAGGCCTCAGCCTGAGGGCCGCAGGGCTCCGCACACTGAAGGCAGGACGCTGAAGAGGAGATGAAGCACTTTGTTTGTTTTCGGTTGCAGGTCGGAGCTGAAGCTGTGAGAGCGGAAATGAAAAATGTTGCACCATGACGCTTTAAAAATACCTTTTCACTCCCAATGCATTTTCCATGGTTACAAAACTATTTCAGAATAATTTCGGGAAAATGGCGGACCTGGCAACCCCGGACAGTGCGAGCACACGGTCGCGAGCTGGAGGTTGTGGAATGACGTGTGCATAGCCACGCCCCTCCCGCACTGTCAGCAGAGCTGTGTGTGAAGCTGCAGTTTTCGGAACCGAACCGGTTTCACCGCACAGAACCCGAACCGAGCTGCGCTGCTCGGTGCAAAAGTTTACACCCCCGGTGAGAGATCACACTCAGCGCCTCATCAGAGCCTCCAACTCCACCTTTCATTTTAATTTATTCACAAAGTTAAAAAAAGGGTTTTTTTTAATGTTATCTTCATTTTTCACTCTACCTTTATATTTTGCATTCCATATGCACTTTATATTTCATATATATATATATATATATATATATATATATATATATATTTCTGTTTATATTGGTTAGCGTAGCTTGGTCGGGCAGTTGCAAAATAAGAATTTCATTACCCAATAATAAACCGCTGTGTCTGTTATTGTGTATATGACAAATAAAAATCCCTCAGACTGTAGAACACGCCCCGGAAGTCTGGAGCAGAACAACCGGAAGTCTGTGCTAAAACATTCCGCGTGATTTCTTTGTGCGGGATTTATATTAGTGTGAAATGTCTTTTTAGGAGAGAAAGTGGTGCGCTGCCCCCTAGCGGCCACTCAGTGCAATGCAGCCACTGGGACTGAAGTACAGAATCAGTTACATCATAAAGAAGATTTATTGAGAGATTTCTTAACTCACAAACACTTTAATTACAGGTACACACACACACACACACACACACACACTCGAGGAAGCTGAAGAACACATCTCAGGCTTTGACACTGATGACGTTCTCCAGAACTTTAGCCACCTGATCAGCGCTCATGTTGTCCAGAGGAACACTCTGCTCTTTACCAAACGCTGGAACAGTCACCACACACAGCAGTTATTACATCTCATTTACATTAAACAGCAACACACAAAGTATATAATCCTATACACACGCACTATGTGCAAAGAGCTGGACTGTGCTGAAACAGTAAAACAGCTTCAGTTGGATAAAGCAGTTTAATGATCAAGGAGCAGAGATGAACTCCGAGCTTTAATTTCTCTGGACTTGGGACATTTTGGACACTTTCTCTGAACATTAGATTACAGCAGAAATCTGATTTAGCTGGATTACTGAGAGCAGGTTTACACTGTGGATTATTTTACATGATACAGGATGTGTCTTTATCTTCACGTCTCTAAATCTGTTCTTAAATTTAAAAAAAAAAAAGCCCTCATGAGCAGATTATTCAGTGTAAAGATGACTAGACTCAGACACATTTAGAAGAACTTTAAACTTAGAGAACCATGTGTTTGATGCATTAATTAAAAAAAAAATTATTAAACCCACATCAGTTTAATCTAAAGAAAACATGTGCATGACGTGACAGAGCAGCGGCCAGCGAGATGAGAGAGTAAACCTGTCCGGTTCTGCTGATGGAGACGCGTCTAATGCGAGCGAGTCTGAGGAGGTGAGACAGGCTGCGTTACTGCCGGCACTGTCGCCATACCGACTCCATACTGCACTGATGTTTTATTATGATTAGACGATTTAAACCCAACACTGAACTATTCTTCAGCTGAATTAAAGTTGTGTGCATGATTAGTTTACACAATAAATATATAAAATAAAAAAGTGGCGGCTAATTTTATTTCACTGAAGGACTGAAAAATAACAAACCGAGCTCAGTGTTCGAGCTTCCTGACTCCTGCAGCCACACAAAAATTTAACCCTTTACTCTCCTCTCCAGGCTTCTGAACTGCTCATTAGACAGACGATCACTGATCTGTTCTTTTCTGAGAATCAATGTCTATCCACATGATACAGCCAAAAGTATGTGCCCCCAACCATCAAACCCATGTGTTTCTTCCCAAACTGTTTCCACACAGCTGGAAACACATCTGTATAGCTGTGACTGTACAGTTTCCCTTCACTGAAAGTAAGAGGCCCAAACCTGCTCGAACACAATGTGATGTTCAGGGGTACACATACTTTTGAACACAGTGTATACAGTGGTGCTTGAAAGTTTGTGAATCCTGTAGAATTTTCTATATTTCTGCATAAATATGACCTAAAACATCAGATTTTCACACAAGTCCTAAAAGCAGATAAAGAGAACCCAGTTAAACTAATGAGACAAAAATATTATACTTGGTCATTTATTTATTGAGGAAAATGATCCAATATTACATATCTGTGAGAGGCAAAAGTATGTGAACCTCTAGGATTAGCAGTTAATTTGAAGGTGAAATTAGAGTCAGGTGTTTTCAATCAATGGGATGACAATCAGGTGTGAGTGGGCACCCTGTTTTATTTAAAGAACAGGGATCTATCAAAGTCTGAGCTTCACAACACATGTTTGTGGAAGTGTATCATGGCACGAACAAAAGATTTCTGAGGACCTCAGAAAAAGCGTTGTTGATGCTCATCAGGCTGGAAAAGGTTACAAAACCATCTCTAAAGAGTTTGGACTCCACCAATCCACAGTCAGACAGATTGTGTACAAATGGAGGAAATTCAAGACCATTGTTACCCTCCCCAGGAGTGGTCGACCAACAAAGATCACTTCAAGAGCAAGGCGTGTAATAGTCGGCGAGATCATAAAGGACCCCAGGGTAACTTCTAAGCAACTGAAGGCCTCTCTCACATTGGCTAATGTTAATGTTCATGAGTCCACCATCAGGAGAACACTGAACAACAATGGTGTGCATGGCAGGGTTGGAAGGAGAAAGCCACTGCTCTCCAAAAAGAACATTGCTGCTCGTCTGCAGTTTACTAAAGATCACGTGGACAAGCCAGAAGGCTATTGGAAAAATGTTTTGTGGACGGATGAAACCAAAATAGAACTTTTTGGTTTAAATGAGAAGTGTTATGTTCGGAGAAAGAAAAAACACTGCATTCCAGCATAAGAACCTTATCCCATCTGTGAAACATGGTGCTGGTAGTATCATGGTTTGGGCCTGTTTTGCTGCATCTGGGCCAGGACGGCTTGCCATCATTGATGGAACAATGAATTCTGAATTATACCAGCGAATTCTAAATGTCAGGACATCTGTCCATGAACTGAATCTCAAGAGAAGGTGGGTCATGCAGCAAGACAACAACCCTAAGCACACAAGTCGTTCTACCAAAGAACGGTTAAAGAAGAATAAAGTGAATGTTTTGGAATGGCCAAGTCAAAGTCCTGACCTTAATCCAATGGAAATGTTGTGGAAGGACCTGAAGCGAGCAGTTCATGTGAGGAAACCCACCAACATCCCAGAGTTGAAGCTGTTCTGTACGGAGGAACGGGCTAAAATTCCTCCAAGCCGGTGTGCAGGACTGATCAACAGTTACCGCAAACGTTTAGTTGCAGTTATTGCTGCACAAGGGGGTCACACCAGATACTGAAAGCAAAGGGTCACATACTTTTGCCACTCACAGATATGGAATATTGGATCATTTTCCTCAATAAATAAATGACCAAGTATAATATTTTTGTCTCATTTGTTTAACTGGGTTCTCTTTATCTACTTTTAGGACTTGTGTGAAAATCTGATGATGTTTTAGGTCATATTTATGCAGAAATATAGAAAATTCTAAAGGGTTCACAAACTTTCAAGCACCACTGTATATCTGCCTTTTCCAAGCAAACAGGTGTGTGTGTGTGTGTGTGTGTGTGTGTACAGAGCTGTGTGATGTGTCAGTGATGCAGCTCACCGTATCTCGCCCACAGTCGAGGCTGAACACCAGAACATTCTCTGATCAGGATGGGAAACCCAGGATTCGCCTTCTTCAGGGTCACATAGTGCTGCTGTACAAAATCCCTAAAACACACAGTGTTCACAAACTTGGCTCCCACCAGCTTTTATTTTACAGTGTAAATAATCAGCACTAATAAATTAGTCAACTAGAATGCAATTAATATTTAAATAACATTTCCTGTGTTTATCAGATGCTCAGTTTTTACTCCTCACAGTGAAATAAACCTCACAGACTGATTTACTTCATAAACTACACACACTTCAGTGTTAGTGATCAGACAGGAACTGGCCTGTTCCAGTTCATCCTCAGTAAAACTGAGTTTAATGATCTAACCGGCTGGAATTCTCCGTGTTTTAGTTGCTTATAAAGTAAATAAATAAATAAAAGTCCCTGAGAAGACCCGCTGCTGTTAAACAGGGTTTATGAACAGTAGAAAGCCGTTAATAAGCGCTTTATTGCCCTCTGTACCTCGCGCCCTCACTGGCTGCTGAAGTCTGACACAAATGGAGGCGAAGTTCGCGCAGGTTTTTAGTGAGATTCGAACCGATAACCCGCAGTGCGGAGGCCGCCATCTTACTGTCCGACCTTCCCCAAGCTGATACCGCCCCTCTTCTTCTTCTTCTGTTGATTTATTGGCGGTTAACAATCGATGTGTGTTACCGCCACCTACCGGGCTGAGGTGGGATCTCAAGGGATATTAAATTGCAAACTGATTATAAAAAAAAAAAAAACTAAACTAAATTCTATTTGCTAGCTGAGTGTCCTTTAAATCCTGTGTTAGTGCTGTTACTGCTGATTGTGTGAATGGCTGACTTAATAAGTTGTCTATAGTTACAGATTTTCTTAATGTTCTCCCCATCTTCTCTCTTTCACTGGAACACTGTGTACAGTGTATAAGAACATGCTGAACCTTTTCTGCTTCTCCACAGTGTGCACAGGACCCAGAATGATGTTTCCCTATTGTATACAACCCACTATTTACACTTGTGTGTCCTATCCTCAGCCTCGTCAACCAAACCTCCTCCTGTCGTTTCAGTTCACCACTCCTTCTAATCACCTCCTTTTGTAAATTATATAGATGCCTTCCTTTCTCCTCTGTATTCCATCGCTCCTGCCATATTTTGTTGATGTTGTCTTTAATTATTACTTTAATTTCTGCCTTGCTTAATGGGACTTCTAACTCAACCTCATTTGCCTTGATGGCCTCTTTGGCCATTTTATCCACTTTCTCATTACCCTCAACCCCCTTATGAGCTGGAACCCATGGGATTTTGGAAGTTGGTTATACAGGTTTGATTGACCAAAGGTTGACATGTATGCACACCAGAAACATAGTTCTGACTGTTCATGTCCAGAGTACTGATTTGTTATTTCATTATTTTGTGCATATCCAGTAATGCCATATATAAATGCTGAAACAATTAAAAATAAAATATACATTACACAGCTCCTAGAGATTGCAAATGCCTGCACGAGGATAAATCAAAACTGAGCCAGCCAAATTGTCTAGAATTTGTGTAGAATGCTAAACCACAGTGATTCATCCAATCCCGTGGGGTTTTCTCGGGGTCCGGGTACCTTAACACAATTTCCCCTCCCATTGGTGACACGAAAATACCGCCCCTCCCCCTCTTCCTCTGGGTTTATGGCGGTTGGCATGGCAGCTTACAGGTGCTTTACCGCCCCCTGCTGGATTGGAGTGTGGAACTGAAGCTTGGCGGGGAAAAACACCCCTAAATGTTCTCTATTACACCTGTTTCTTTTAAAAATGTTATTAGTTGGCCATATATGTGTCCTAATGCCTTACCTAAGATGTTCTCTAGAGTGAAGTTAAGTTTTATTTCTTTAAGTGCTTCACTTAGTTTCTTTCTCTCCTCCTTATAGAAGTAGGGTGACCAGATGTCCCGGTTTTACCGGGACAGTCCCGATTTGGGGTTGTGTGTCCCGAGTCCCAACAATAGTCTGTCGGGACATGGCTATGTCCCGGTTTTCGCCACTCGCGACGTTTGCGACTGAGCAGCGTGGGAATCATTAGCGGAGAAATGTCTGCATTTACTATTTTGATGAATTGACAGGAATCGCAAACTTTCCTGGTTACCGCCCCCTGGCCCTGTGGCGTGGGTGTTTATTTAGCCACATTATTCCAGACAACAGAACATGTTGCCATGCAACAATAAAATAAACATTAACTGGCACGAATGTTCTTTGTCTAGCAGCTAGCAGCAGTAATGCCGCAGCAATTATGCCGAAAAGAAAATGTACCTTTTCCAAAGATTTACAGGGCACCTACCCCTTCCTCCGAGAGGTGCAGAACAATGCGCACGAAGCCGACTGCACACACTGTACGTGCTTTGTTCTTGTACTGAGTTGGGTAGCCTATGCTGCAAATGCTGTGCGCTCCTGTGGGGGCTTTCCCTGGGCTGTCGCCCCTCTCCTCCTTTACTGCTGTTTTGTTTGAGTGCATATTTATGGAAGCCGAGAGAGGCCCTTCATATAATCTTTTTTTATTCACCTTGTTATCCCGAGATAACGACATAATTAATTCAGGATCTCGAGAAAACAACACAACTAATTCGAGATCTCGAGAAAACAAAACCGTTATTTCATGATCTCAGCTGGATCACTGTATCTCCGTCGGTAGAGACGAAGCCGGGCCAGTCTTCTGCGGAGGTGCTGCGGACTAATTTTGAAATTATCCCTTATTAAAAGACTTAATGCAATCTCTCCCTGTGTCAACCCCTGATCAAAATATTGCCTTATTAGGTGATCAATTATTCCAGACATTCTAATGACCAAAGTTGCGTCTATACAGAATGAGAAACAGCCCCAAAGTCAGCATATCACAGGTCTCTTGGCGCACCTGAATGAACCATTTCTCAGCTGTTTACTCGAGATCATGAAATAATTGTTTTGTTTTCTCGAGATCATGAAATAATTGTTTTGTTTTCTCGAGATCTCGAATTAGTTGTGTTGTTTTCTCGAGATCCTGAATTAATTATGTCGTTATCTCGGGATAACAAGGTGAATAAAAAAAGGATTATATGAAGGGCCTCTCTCGGCTTCTGTAGTATATATTCTCAAATCACTTGTCTCTTTTTTGTTTCTGTTTAACATACCATTCTGACAGTTTGGCCATATTGCTGTGTTGAACAGCTTGTTGCAGCTTCCATTAAAGTGTTCACTTTTGTCCACATCTTCTTGCTTTATTCATTCAGTTGTGGGGAATGGTTAGTAAGGTTGATTCTGACCGAGGCTATGTTGAGGTCACATATCTACTTTTTAAGTTCATGCTATAGTGCATACAATTGTAGAGATCTAGCCTACATGTGCATATGCATTCTTCTTGGTGTCTCACAAACAGGTGAAATAAATCAGTGTAAATGTGGCCTATGGACATAGCCTGGCCTATTCTCAGCCATTACAACATCTGCTGTCTGACCATAATTTAACTGATCTGTATCCCACTATGCTACTAGATAACAAAATGCCTGTTTGTTTTATTTCATGTGAGATGTTGATAAATGTGAGCTTCAACACAATGATAAGAGCACCTCTCTGAGTGTCACGTTTACGCAAAAAAAAGGTGTGCGTGCACGAGCATGGTCGCGCGCAAAAGTGTCCCGGGTTCAGACTAGGGAAATCTGGTCACCCTATATAGAAGTCACCAGTTACATACATGTCAACCTATACGGAATGTCCGTATTTTATACGGATTTGATTCAATAAACGTAGTATACGGGCGTACAAATAAAGTTATACGGATTCTTTAAAAAAACTTCAAAATTTATTTAGAGCTATAATCAATTCCCACGATGATAAAAGAGCGCATAACATTTACAAACGTACTGTACACCACAGAAAGCACAGACAGCCAGTAAAGAGTCTTATGAAATCGCACGTTATCTTGTGGTAGCGAGACTTCGTTCCACTTTTGATCATGCGCACACCGCATTGCGAGAATCCCGCCAACCGGGAAATATTTTGTTTGAAAAGCGTATTTCCACCTGAGCGACTTTCACTAGCGACTGAAAAGATTCTGAATGGGCGCTCCGGCAAGATCAACACAGACTCTTGCTGTGACGTGCAGCCTCGTGAGGTATTGGTGCAGAGCGCTAAAAAAGCTGTCATGGAGTACAATTCAGAACATTAGAGCGGCACTTTGTGTTTTTGTCGAACACTGGAGCTTTGTATTCATTCTGAAGGTTTATTGTTATTAATATTGAATAAAAAGTAACTGGGATATATCATTGTTAATTATCATTCAAATTTTAGGTAAATTATTTTAATTTGCATCTTATACGGATTTTATAAGGGAAATACGGATTTTGGAGGTTGGTTATACAGGTTTGATTGACCAAAGGTCGACATGTATGCAGTTAGATTCTGCACACAGATTTGTTTTAGGTGATGAAGCTGTTGCGCCACAACTACCGCACCCTCTCCTCCTCATCACCAGAGTCCGGTGGCGAGCATTGCAAGGCGACCGGAGGTGAGTCAGACGCAGTGGAAATTGGCTGCAAGATGGAAGGCAGCAGCACTTCCCAATGTTCCACAGTGATGCTAGGAAGGTCTGGTTTTTTATTTCGGGGTTGTCTCCCCTAGATCCGTCATGTTCTGCAAAAACTAGGGGCAGCGCTGAGAGGCACTGCGTACGGTCTTTGTTATGTGAGAGGCTAGATGGTTTGGCCGCTTGCTGATGACGAGATGGCCGTATATTGTGCATCACATAACGCTGGACATGGGGAGACCAGTCTGGGACGCCATGTTGTTAGAGGCCAGCTAGAAAGGTACTAAGCCTCCAGTAACCTTTGCCCCCGTGTACAACATCCACCAGGCCCGCCTTAGGCGGAAAGCTCCTGACTCTGCTGACACCCCTTATAGATGTGCCACCTGTTCTAGGCCATGTGCATCAGCTGCTGGCCCCGCAGCCCATACCCGCGCCATCCACCACCAGTAGTCTTCGTCGACTTCGACGTGACATCCATGATGATGACAGAAGTCACACTCCACTACCACATGCTGCACTGATTCTGGCTGATTGTAATGTCTGCAGAACCCACTCGGATGGTTTCCTATGATATGAAGTGTCTTGTTGAGTGCTGTATGGCCTATTCATAGACAGGTGATGATGGTTTCTCCTCTTCTGTTTCTCCCCACCTTTCTCCCAACACCCACATGCTTTTGTATACTGTAGAGACGTCTTCCTGTATCACTGGTGTCCCAGTTCTCCTGCCATACTTTTTCTGTTTGACTTTTATTGATGGTTTTAGCCTCAGCTTTACATAATATAATTTGCAGATGAATTGTTTGCAATTTCACTGATTGTTTTGCCAATATGTCCACGCTCTTGTTTCCTTCTACCCCTACATGAGCTGGAACCCAAATGAAACATACACTTAAACCCACTCTGTGTATTCTGTATATGATGTGATATATTTCATTTATGATCTCTTGCCTGCATGATTTCCCTGACCGGATGCTCATGAGTGCTGATAAACTATCTGTTGCTATTAGTGTATTGTTTTGGTCGTTTTCCTCAACCCACAGTAATCCGAGCATTATGGCCACAAGCTCTACTGTGTACACTGAAAGATGATCTGTTGTTGTCCTTTGTATAGCTGTGCCATACTGTGGGAGATTTACTGCAGCACCAGTGCATTCAGATTCAGGGTTTTTTGTTGTTGTTTTTTAACCATCAGTAAATATCACTGTCTTATCTGCAAAGTGTTGTTGTATGTAGCTTTGGACAGTGTAATAAGCGGGCACGAGCTTGGACTTCTCTTTCATTTCTTGTAAGTTCAGATCAGTAGATGGCATCACAAACAGCCAGGGAGGGATTGCTGGGACTGGAACTGTTTTGCTGTACTGGCGAGCTTCTTCTTCTTCTGTGGTGTCTGTGTGTGTGTTTGAAGGATCACAAACTCCAACGCGCCCCCTAGCGAGCATGTGACCACTGCATAGCTAACACCTTGAAGGTCTAACAATAATTTATAAATTAGATGATGTAGGTGTTTAAAATAAATAACTCAGTAACATTTTATCCACTCTAAATCAAACCTTTTCATGCAGAAAATATATTTACCCGTCTACTGAATTCAAATAGATGTTCAAAACTGTCCCTGTAATTTTGAAACAAAAAATATATTTTTAAATAGTAGTACTTACAGTGGGGCAAAAAAGTATTTAGTCAACCACCAATTGTGCAAGTTCTCCCACTTAAAAAGATGAGAGTGGCCTGTAATTTTCATCATAGGTACACTTCAACTATGAGAGACAGAATGGGGGGAAAGAATCCAGGAAATCACATTGTAGGACTTTTAATGAATTAATTGGTAAATTCCTCGGTAAAATAACTATTTGGTCACCTACAAACAAGCAAGATTTCTGGCTCGCACAGACCTGTAACTTATTCTTTAAGAGGCTCCTCTATCCTCCACTCATTACCTGTATTAATGGCACCTGTTTGAACTCGTTATCAGTATAAAAGACACCTGTCCACAACCTCAAACAGTCACACTCCAAACTCCATTATGGCCAAGACCAAAGAGCTGTCAAAGGACACCAGAAACAAAATTGTAGACCTGCACCAGGCTGGGAAGACTGAATCTGCAATAGGCAAGTAGCTTGGTGTGGGAGCAATTATTAGAAAATGGAAGACATACAAGACCACTGATAATCTCCCTCGATCTGGGACTCCACACAAGATCTCACCCCGTGGGGTCAAAATGATCACAAGAACAGTGAGCAAAAATCCCAGAACCACACGGGGGGACCTAGTGAATGACCTGCAGAGAGCTGGGACCAAAGTAACAAAGGCTACCATCAGTAACACACTACGCCGCCAGGGACTCAAATCCTGCAGTGCCAGAAGTGTCCCCCTGCTTAAGCCAGTACATGTCCAGGCCCATCTGAAGTTTGCTAGAGAGCATTTGGATGATCCAGAAGAGGACTGGGAGAATGTCATATGGTCAGATGAAACCAAAATAGAACTTTTTGGTAAAAACTCAACTTGTCGTGTTTGGAGGAGAAAGAATGCTGAGTTGCATCCAAAGAACACCATACCTACTGTGAAGCATGGGGGTGGAAACATCATGCTTTGGGGCTGTTTTTCTGCAAAGGGACCAGGACGACTGATCCGTGTAAAGGAAAGAATGAATGGGGCCATGTATCGTGAGATTTTGAGTGAAAACCTCCTTCCATCAGCAAGGGCATTGAAGATGAAACGTGGCTGGGTCTTTCAGCATGACAATGATCCCAAACACACTGCCCGGGCAACGAAGGAGTGGCTTCGTAAGAAGCATTTCAAGGTCCTGGAGTGGCCTAGCCAGTCTCCAGATCTCAACCCCATAGAAAATCTTTGGAGGGAGTTGAAAGTCCGTGTTGCCAGGCGACAGCCCCGAAACATCACTGCTCTAGAGGAGATCTGCATGGAGGAATGGGCCAAAATACCAGCAACAGTGTGTGAAAACCTTGTGAAGACTTACAGAAAACGTTTGACCTCTGTCATTGCCAACAAAGGGTATATAACAAAGTATTGAGATGAACTTTTGTTATTGACCAAATACTTATTTTCCACCATAATTTGCAAATAAATTCTTTAAAAATCTGACAATGTGATTTTCTGGATTTTTTTTTTCTCATTCTGTCTCTCATAGTTGAAGTGTACCTATGATGAAAATTACAGGCCTCTCTCATCTTTTTAAGTGGGAGAACTTGCACAATTTGTGACTGACTAAATACTTTTTTGTCCCACTGTATTTAAACATATTGTTTAGTATTAATAATTCTCTTAAATTTTTTAAATATAAAAGAATATAGATACTAGAGTTGAGCCGGATACTCGGCTGATACGAGTATCCGGTATGGATAAAGCACTTTTGCCTAGTACGAGTATTATATGAGTAATACGATTCAATATCTGTGCTCAGACTGAATGAAAATCCTCACACAGCATCACAGCGCCCCTCCCCTACACACACCGCTCTGCTCACTCACATAGGGAACAGCTCTCTGTCTCTTTCCGTTAACTTTTCGGGTTTCTTCAGCTTCAAGTTTGTTTTTATTTCAGTTTGTACTTACTTATAACCAGTAGAGTTCTGGTAAATGTGGGTTCGTTCAGACGTGGTACTTGGTAGAAAACGACTCACGTTGCATCTCTGCCTGTCGGAGATTTTTTTTCTTTTTTTAACCATCGGTTAAAAACAGTTTTTTTTACTTCACGCATTGAGTGTCTGACACTTTCTTGCTGTAATTCATGTAAAAATAAAGGTAGTAGTGGTATAAGTATTACAAATTAAGCTACATACACACACACACACACACACACACACACACACTGTCTCTCTGCCGGTCGTCGGAGTTGTTGTTTTTTGTTTAAACCGTCAGTTGGCTCTAACCAGTTTTATTTTTACTTCACGCACTGAGTGACACTTTCTAGGTAGTAGTGGTATAAATAATATTACAAATTAAGCTACACACACACACACACACACCTGGTGTGGAAATAAAAAAAAAGAACCAAAAAAAAATCACACTGATCATAAAAAATTAAAAGTTAAAAAAAGAAAGTTATGTTGAGTATGAAAACTCTTGTTCATTACATTTCATTTCATAATTGCAACCGCATGTGTTGTATTCATTGTTGCAAAACTTGTTCTGTAAATAGTTCGTTTGCTATCGTGATCAAAACCAGTGATCTGAAGCTCAATGCTGATGCTGTCCTGTAAATAGTTTTCTAATCAGCAATAAATATAACAATTTCTGATCAACCCATATCAATTGCACGCTTAAAATAATATACTGGTTAAAGCCCCGCCCGTTTCAAGACAACCAGACCCACTTCCGGGTTAGGCCCCGCCCACTCCAAGTACGGATACAGATAATCAGAGGTGGAAAAACTGGATTGACAAAGTAAAAGTCCTGCTTAGGTTTTCCTTCTGCCTGTGCTCTCAACACAGGTGATTTCACCAATTAGCTCATCAACCTGGTTTAGGGGATGTGGTAATTAGGATCAGCTGGTTCATTGAATTGGCTGGAGCAAAAATGTGGCAGGGTTTTTACTTTCTGCACCCGGGTTTTTCCACCTCTGCAGATAATTCATATGGTTAACGGATACAGATAATGCTGTACTCGCTCATCCCTAATAGATACTAAACAAAAAGATACAGAAAAACTGTTTGTTTATATATATATATATATATATATATATATATATATATATATATATATATATATATATATATATATTTTTTTTTTCTTAAAAAAGAAGCCACTTTTTATACTTCCTGTCTAATATTTTTTGCGAATTATAATTTAATGTAAAGCAAATAGTTGGATCCGCTGATGGAGGAAGCCGGACAGACCTGGCAGGCCCAAACGTATGGTGAGGGTCTGCTGGGAACGTCTGGCTGAGCACTCTGTCGGGGAGGTCTTTAACTCCCACCTTCAGGAGAGCTTCTCCCAGCTTCCGAGGGAGGCGGGGGACATTGAGTCTGAGTGGACCATGTTCTCTACCTCCATTGTGGACGCGGCTGTTTGGAGCTGTGGCCACAAGGTCTTCAGTGCCTGTCGTGGCGGCAATCCCCGAACCCGGTGGTGGACACCGGAAGTAAGGGATGCTGTCAAGCTGAAGAAGGAGTCCTATCGGGCCATGTTGGCCTCCGGGACTCCTGAGGCAGCTGACGGGTATCGGCAGGCCAGGCGTGCCGCAGCTCGGGCAGTTGCGGAGGCAAAAACTTGGAACTTGGAGGAATTTGGTGAGGCCATGGAGGAGGACTATCGGTCGGCCTTGAAGAAATTCTGGCAAGCCGTCCGGCACCTCAGGAGGGAGAAGCAGTACTCTGCCAACACTGTTTACAGTGCGGGTAGGGAGCTGTTGACCTCGACTGGGGACATTGTCGGGCGGTGGAAGGAATACTTTGAGGATCTCCTCAATCCCACCATCACGTCTTCCATTGAGGAAACGGAGGCTGATGACTCAGAGGTGGACTCATCCATTACCCAAGCCGAAGTCACTGAGGTGGTTTGCAAGCTCCTCGGTGGCAAGGCACTGGGGGTGGATGAGATCCGCCCTGAGTATCTCAAGTCTCTGGATGTTGTGGGGCTGTCTTGGCTGACACACCTCTGCAACATCGCGTGGCGGTCGGGGACAGTGCCTCTGGAGTTGCAGACTGGGGTGATGGTCCCTCTTTTTAAGAAAGGGGACCGGAGAGTGCGCTCCAATTATAGGGGAAGCACACTTCTTAGCCTCCCAGGGAAGGTTTACTCCAGGGTACTGGAGAGGAGAATTCGGCCAATAGTCGAACCTCGGATCCAGGAGGAACAATGCAGTTTTCATCCTGGTCACGGAACACTGGACCAGCTCTATACCCTTCATAGGGTGCTCGAGGGTTCATGGGAGTTTGCCCAACCAGTCCACATGTGCTTTGTGGATCTGGAGAAGGCATTCGACCGTGTCCCTCATGGTATTCTGTGGGGGGTGCTTCGGGAGTATGGGGTTCAGGGCTCTTTGCTAAGGGCTGTCTGGTCCCTGTACGAATGGAGCAGAAGTCTGGTTCACATTGCCAGCAGTAAGTCAGACCTGTTCCCAGTGCATGTTGGACTCCGGCAGGGCTGCCCTTTGTCACCAGTTCTGTTCATAATTTTTATGGACAGAATTTCTAGGCGCAGCCAGGGGCTGGAAGGAATCCTGTTTGGGAACCACAGGATTTCATCTCTGCTTTTTGTGGATGATGTTGTCCTGTTGGCTTCTTCAAACCAGGACCTTCAGCATGCACTGGGGCGGTTTGCAGCTGAGTGTGACATGGCTGGGATGAGAATGAGCACCTCCAAGTCCGAGGCCATGGTTCTCGACTGGAAAAGGGTGGCTTGCCCTCTCCAGGTTGGTGGAGAAGTCCTGCCTCAAGTGGAGGAGTTTAAGTATCTCGGGATCTTGTCCACGAGTGAGGGAAGGATAGAGCGTGAGCTCGACAGGTGGATTGGTGCAGCCTCCGCAGTGATGCGGTCACTTTACTGGTCTGTCATGGTGAAGAAGGAGCTGAGCCAAAAGGCAAAGCTGTTGATTTACCGTTCGATCTACATTCTGACTCTCACCTATGGTCATGAGCTTTGGGTAATGACAGAATGAACAAGATTGCAGATACAAGCGTCCAAAATGAGTTTCCTTCGTAGGGTGGCTGGGCGCTCCCTTAGAGATAGGGTGAGAAGCACCGTCACTCGGGAGGAGCTCGGAGTAGAGCCGCTGCTCCTCCACATCGAGAGGAATCAGCTGAGGTGGCTCGGGCATCTTTTTCGGATGCCTCCTGGACGCCTCCCTGGGGAGGTGTTCCAGGCATGTCCCCCCGGGAGGAGGCCCCGGGGAAGACCCAGGACACGCTGGAGGGACGGAGTCTCTCGGCTGGCCTGGGAACGCCTCGGTGTTCTTCCCGAGGAGCTGGCCAAGGTGTCTGGGGAAAGGGAAGTTTGGGCTTCCATGCTCGGACTGCTGCCTCCGCGACCCGGTCCCGGATAAAGCGGAAGAAGACGAGACGAGACGATATAAAAACAATCCAAAGAAAATAAACTGCAGTGTATTAAACGGCGAGCTCGCCAGGGGGCAGTGTGTCCACATTATTCCGTTTCGGACTCCGCGCATGCGCAGAATAAATCTGTATTCGTAGTGAGTTGTTGTTCCGGAGATTAGCAGCAGTTGGATATTCGGAAAGATCTGTGATTTATTTTAACTAAATCCCGGTTTGCGTGCAGCGCAGGTCGGAGTCGCCATGCCGGAGCGCGAGTGTAAGTGGCAGTGAGCGCGCGCGGCTTCTGGTTGATGCTGTAATGTGCGGTAGCTGTGCTAAATGTGTTAGCATGTTTTGCTAACACGGGGTTTTGGAGAGTTATTGAAAACAAAACCTCGGAACTAATTTTTATAGAAATCTTTTAAGCGTTTGTCCTGTTTTTTTATTATTTTAATTATAATCGGTACCGTATTCGGCTAACAGTGTAAGAATAACTGCGTGCTGTGGCCACAGGGGTCTGAAAAACATTCAACATTTTCTCCTTGAAACCTGAAGTCAGAGGAAAATTCTTCACTTCCTCTCAGTTCCCGACTGACCCAAATGGACCGAACGCAGGTTTATACACCCAAAGTGCACAATGCAGATGTCTGTAGAGCTGCAGCTCCGTTCCAGACGTCACCCACAAGGGTCTGGGTTCGAGGCCCCTGTGCACCAGCAGGCTCTGACGCGCTTGCTGAAGGTTATTTCAGCTGGGGTTTATTCTAAAGAGGTATTAGGACTAGAGTCCAGAAGAATTGGAACAGCCAGCAGTGAAGGAATCCGATTTACAAAGCGAACACGGCGCGGTTTCCATCCCGCTTCACCCAGGGAAGGGGCTCGGTTCGATCCCTAACGCGCCGCCCCCCCCCGTGAGTGCACTGCATAGGGCTCGTTCATAACCCCTGCGCTGAGTGGCCATTAGTTCACACTTTAATTAGGAATTCGGCTCCTTATTCCTACAAGCCAGAGCATGAGACGCGCCTTAGGCAGCCTCTGTAGTGCACTAGGGAAGTTCATCACGCAGTGTGATTAAGTATTGGCACCCAGGCTCTATATCCTGCACTGTGTCTGTCAGTAGGGGATTAATTCCGCTTTGGGGATTTTTGTGTTGATTGTGTGTGTGTGTCCCCTGTAGCGGAGCTGTACTCCAACCCTCTGGCTCCAGATGGGCACGATGTGGAGGATCACCGATCAGCACTGCAGTGAGTTTGGAGCACAAGACCGCTGCGTGTGTTTACACGTCTCGGAGAGAGCGAGTGTATACATCACACCAGACTATAAAACACACACCACTCACTTGTTCTCTTCTGTCCTGTTTGTCATTTTCAGATCGAAGCTGACCAATGAGGACTTCAGGAAACTCCTGATGACCCCCCGAGCCACGCCCTCGTCAGCACCACCATCCAAATCACGCCATCATGAGTACGTCCGAGGTTTTTTTCATAAATGTGTGTGATATATATAATATCTCGGTGATAAGTGTCAGCAGCATGGCTCTGTAAGTGCACTGCACCCTATCTAGTGCACTTATACAGAGACACGTGGTGTTGGGTCCACTCAGGATTTAACTCCTTTATATGTAATCAAGAATTGGAGCCCTATCTAGCGTACTACGTGTAACAGTGGAGTTATTGTTAGTAGTAGTAAAGTTTTAGTGCATTGTCGAGAAATCCATCACTCACTTCTGTTCCCTATAGGACTTTCCTGTCACCACTCCTATACAGTTTTAAAGTAAAAATCGACATGATGTAAACAAATAATGTGATCTCCATCCTGTTTGTAGTGTGCTATATGTCCAGTAGGGAACATTTTCCACACTTCTTTCCTCTCTAGGTGCCCTAGATATGTTTCTATCCCATAGGTGATGCACTGTGTGTGGGGTTTGTTATTGTGTTTTTAAACATTTGTAACACTTCTGTTTCACAGAATGCCTCGAGAGTATAATGAGGACGAGGATCCAGCTGCTCGCAGGAGGAAGAAGAAAAGGTGTGTTTAATTTTCCACTCCGTAATCATCCGTCTGTGTTTTTAAATCAAATTGAGTATATAGGGTTTGGATATCGGTCACTACCCTCTACCTATTGGACTAGATTTCACCTGCTTGTTGTGTATAAGTGCAGTAATTGAAACTGTGTGTGTGCGCAGTTATTACGCTAAGCTGCGGCAGCAGGAGCTGGAGCGGGAGCGAGAGTTAGCAGAGAAGTACAGAGACCGCGCCCGCGAGAGACGGGACGGTGTCAATAAGGACTATGAGGAGACTGAGCTCATCAGCACCACAGCCAATTACAGAGCTGTGGGACCCACCGCTGAGGCGTAAGTGTGTGTGTGTGTGTGTGCGCACTACTTCACAAATCGCACACCAAAGTCCAAAACACTCCACTGTGTGTAACAGATGCTGAGTTGCTCATCGTGCCTTTATCACTAAATCGCTGTCGTCCTGCACTGGATCGTGTTTCAGATTACACACACACACACACACACACACACACACACACACACATACATACATACAGGAACTGCAGTGAACTTCTGATTTACTTCCTGTGTGTGTGTGTTACAGGGACAAATCAGCAGCAGAAAAACGTCGTCAGTTGATCCAGGAGTCCAAGTTCTTGGGTGGTGATATGGAGCACACTCACTTGGTGAAGGGTTTGGATTTCGCCCTGCTGCAGAAGGCGAGTCTCAGCACAGAACCTCCCAAATCAGTCTAACGGAACCTTGCAGAACCGACCCGAGTTCCTGCGAGTGTAATCATGAGTCAGGGTTTAAAGGGTGACCAGACTGCACCCTAAACTCCTCAGCACACTGGAGATGGTCTGTTGTTTGGTCAAATGATACATTTACACATCATTGTTGGTCAGTACAATAAGCTCCACCCACAACAGCTCCTCATCCTCTGCGTTAGGAAGTAAAGTGTGTGTGAGGAAGCTCTCTGGAGTCCAGCGTAGTGATGTGGTGATTACAGATGTCAGTGTTGTTAGAACTTGGTTCTGAAACTGACTGTGTGTGTGTGTGTGTGTGTGTGTGTGTGTGTGTGTGTCTTTGTTCTCTGGTGTTCAGGTGAGAGCTGAGATCACCAGTAAGGAGAGAGAGGAGGAGGACATGATGGAGAAAGCACAGAAAGAAGCCAAGTATGATGCTCACTCACTCACACACATTACCGAGCGATAACTTTCATTACAGCGATGTGATTTTCTTGAATAACGCAGGGCTCGACATTAGCACTTGCCCGATGGCCCGATGGTGATTTTTACGTCTTTCGGGCCACTAAATTTGGCCAAACAGTGGCCCGGGCGGGCCAGTACGTTTTCGATACAAATTAACAAATTTTATTACTCATATTTTACCCAGAATTGTGAAGAAATTGTTCGTAAAATGCACCTTTTCGATACGAGGTCCGCCATCTTTGTTTTCATCAAGCTCCGCTCTGCGGCAGGAGTGTGTCGTCTTCGTGCATCTTCGGAGATGCTCGGCGCTGTTCGGAAGTGTCATTTTGGCGGGAAAATAGCATCTTGTAGACGAAGACGGTTGCGGCAAGGAGACCATCAGAACGGTGAAATTCAAATAGAAATATGTTCAAACTCCACGCTCCCCAACCTGGCCAAAGGCCAGGTAAACAGTTTAAATACGATCGTGCATAAATTAACTATCGGGTGTTAACGAACGGCTTCATTTTGAACTCGGCAGCCAATCAGAGCGTGCGACGTCCCGCTCGGTTTACAACTCGCCAAATCGTAAAACAGCATTTCAACACACGCACTTTAGCTTCAGATGGTGTAAAATCGTTCACACTTTGTATATTAATATCAAAATTTCAGGATACACTGCCAAGAAATATGGCTACATGTGTATCAACTTTTAGTGATTAAAGAATGAAGTATAAATGTTGGTTGCTATGACTGAAATAGAAGAACAGATAAAATAATGTGGTAAATTAGATCTGATCCCATATATTATATTATTCAAATATCCAAAGATGATGAAATCTATCAAAATAGCCAAACCAGGTCTACATTAGTTCATTACAACAAAAATAACTATTCTGACCCTCTCTGGTACAACCAGACCATGCTAAACCCAGTATGCCCCCAGTTGCTAGGGTATCTGCTGTTGCCATGGCAACGGTTTATGCAAATGAGCTGAATTTGCAAAAATGTACTACTAGTTCCCCCAAGGGCATATCCTGAAAATTTGGTGTTTATATCTTGTCTTATTAAAGAAACACAACATTTCACCCCTTTTTGGCTCACCTGAGCATACCTGTTAATTAGCTAATTAACAGGTAATTAGGGTTATAAATCACCCCCGAGCAGGTAAGGCTTTGCAAAGATCTCACTAGATTATTCCCCAAAGTCCACCCTTTCAGGAAATGTATGGTTTGTCAGTGATTCTCATGATATTTTATTAATTAAGAAATAAAACTTCTTCATGGGCAATAAAAATGCCCATTTAAATCCAGCATGATAAGGGTTAGTATGCCACCCTCACCTTTCATCCAGACTTGGGACTGGCCTGTGTGTGTCTTGTGGCTATTATATAAAGGTGTATTTAAAACGTTAATTGTACTTCTATTTCTATAAGAATATCTACAGTGGTGAGAATTCAATATCTACAATGTTGAGAATATATGAGCCAAAGTTGAAACCATGACAAAAAAGGGAAATATGTCTCCGTCACACAGGGTGGGTTACAGGCAAAGCTTATTCTATAAACAAGTTAGTTGCATGGTGAGGCAAAACTTAGCTTATTCTAAAACTTATACAAACAATCATTAATGTAAAACAGGAATCAACAGCATGTGTTAAACGAACAGAAAACAAGAAGAAAGGAAATTTTTAAATGTAACTAAGAAATTGATAGAACAAGAAATGCAAACAATAAAATATCAATGTGAACAAACAATAAAGATATAATAATGTTAGCAAAATATGAATAATCTTATTTTCATTAATTTCACCTTAAAATGCACCAGAATGCACGAATATGAATTGAAAAATCAAAATTTTCCTCCGGACCCCGCTCTTTGTGCCTGCGGCAGCCGTGGTTCGGGTACCGCGCGCATTCGGGCCACCACATTTTCCATTTGGGCCAGTAACTTTTCAATACCACTGGCCCAATGGGCCACCAGTGGTAAATGCTTAATGTCTAGGCCTGTAACGGCTGTGTGTTTTGTAGGAAAGATGAAGATCCTGAGCAGAAGATCGAGTTTAAGACTCGTCTGGGTGAGTGTGGGGGTGCAGTTGAGTCTCCACAAAGCGCGCTCCATGTTTAAGGACGTTTCAGTATTATGAAGTTCTGACACATCTGCAGTCAGTCGTGTTGTATAATTGTGTGTGTGTGTGTGGGGGGGGCTCTACAGGGAGGAACATTTACCGCATCCTGTTTAAGGGGCGTCAGGTGGAGAGGAATGAGCTTTTCCTGCCGGGGCGGATGGCGTACGTGGTGGACTTGGAGGATGAGTACGCAGACACGGACATTCCCACTACGCTCATCCGCAGCAAGGCAGACTGTCCCACCATGGAGGTACTGATGCCTGATAGGGGAGAGAGAGAGACAGACATAGAGAGAGGGGGAGACGGGGGGGGAAGACATAGACAGGCAGAGAGAGACGGAGACTAGACTGGTGGATTACTTGGTAATTGGACAGATGGACAGTAGAATCCATAGAGACAGGCTGGTGTGTTAAACATCTAAACAGCCTCTTTATCATATCTGTGCTAAACTAACCGTGTGTGTGTGTGTGTGTGTGTGTCCCCAGGCCCAGACCACTCTCACCACTAATGACATTGTGATCAGTAAACTGACCCAGATCCTGTCCTACCTGAGACAGGGGACACGCAACAAGAAGCTCAAAAAGAGAGATAAAGGTGTGCGATTCTGTTTCTAATTTCTGTTTTTAGCAGTGTGTGTACACACCTCCTCTGGGTTTGGTGTTTTATTATTATTATTATTATTATTATTATTATTATTATTATTATTGTCTGTGTGTTCAGGAAAGCTGGATGAGCGTAAAGCCCCTGAAGCTGACATGAAGTGAGTCTCGGTCTTTTCTCTAATACACTTTACAGTGTGGGTTTGCTGGTTTACTGTGTGTGTGTGTGTGTGTGTGTGTGTGTGTGTGTGTGTACGATGATGCTACAGTGTCTTTGATGATATCGGAGAGTACGTCCCCACCACGTCCAAACCTGCACGGGATAAAGAGAAGGAGCGTCACCGAGAGAAGGAGAGAGAGAGGGAACGAGAAGAAGAGAAACGACATCTCAGCTACTTTGAGAAACCTCGAGTTGATGATGAGGTGAGGAACATCACAGCACTCTCTCACTCACAGCTGAACATCTCACTGCATCACCACTGATAACACACTCGGGTTCCTCAGTGCAAACATAGAAAGGGGTGGAGCATGCAGTGCTTGATGTGTTCCTAATTTGCATATTTATACAATCTGGGTTCAGTGATGAGGATGGTGTTGGTGCTTCTGTTGGTTTTTCTAACTTTTTTTGTGGAATGGTGAAATCTGTGTGTGTGTGTGTGTTACTGATCTCAATCTCCTGTTTCTCTCCACAGCCTGTTGAAATGGATAAAGGTAAATAATTTTCCTCCTGATTGTGTGTGAGAGGAACAGTATAATATTCGGATCATTTATTATGAAATGAGTCTAGCGTTGCTCACAGCAGGTTGTTACTGTAATACTGCTGTGTCCAGCACTGCCCCCTGGAGGTCACTGTTAGTAACTACAAAAAAAATCCTGTGACCCTTTTTTTTTTTTTTCTCCCCCCTTTTTCTTTAATAAAAGAAAATGTCGTTGTCTTTGTTGGCTGAGAAGTTTCCTGAGCTCTGTTTGAGTTTGATGTTGGAGTGTTTGTTCGCTCACTCTCCTCACCCAGTGTCTCTCTGTACAGGTCCAGGATCCGTGAAAGACCAGCTGAAACTCATTAATGAGAAATTTGCAGGCGCAGCAGCAGAGTGGCAGCAAACATATCCTTTATTTATTTTTTGAGTTGACACACACGTGCACACCAACACACACACACACGGCTGATGTTCTGTCAGTTTGAGACGCCTTGCAGGGTGTTTGTCCTTAACTGCTCCACACAGCTGGGACGAGACGTGAGGAGAAGAAACATGTTGGAGATTTCTTCGGAATGTCCAACAGTTACGCTGAGTGTTACCCTGCTACGTGAGTGTACACACACGCGCGCGCACGCACACAGACATTACTGTATAGACACACCGTGCCTCTTAAATCCTGATACATGTTTTTTTTTTTGTGTGTGTGTAGGATGGATGATCTGGCTGTGGACAGTGATGAAGAAGTTGACTACAGTAAGATGGACCAGGTGAGTGTGTGTGTGTGTGTGTGTGTGTGTGAGTGTGTGTGTGTGTGTGTGTGCGCGTGCGTGCAGGTGGTAATACATTGTGTGTTTGTGTTTATCAGGGTAATAAAAAGGGACCTCTGGGCCGCTGGGACTTCGACACACAGGAGGAGTACAGTGACTACATGAATAACAAGGAGGCTTTACCAAAGTAAACACACACACACTGAGCTAATGGTGACTTGCTAACTCAAATACAGCTGAGGGTGCCAAAACTTTAGTGAAAATGCAGAGCTGTTTGATCATTCACCTTAGCAGATGTGCTTTTTTTTCTTTCTCTTCTTTTGGTAGCTGAACCTTCTATGGTGTTCTACACTATGTATAAGGGCACTAGGTAGTGCACTCAGCTTCATGATCTTATCCCTGTGTATGGGGAACAGGAAGTGACTCGAGCTTTATCCTCAAGGGAAGTCAGTGGAGATTACCTGTGCTCAGGTTCAGTGATGATGCTGTCGGTGTGTGTGGGTTTTTTTTTTTTGCTCAGGGCTGCGTTTCAGTATGGAATTAAAATGTCTGAGGGCAGAAAGACTCGCCGCTTTAAAGAGACCAATGAGAAAGCAGAGCTGGACCGGCAGTGGAAGAAAATCAGTGCTGTGAGTCTTTACACACACACACACACACACACACGTTATATTTATTTTAAACAATCTACATCCAAGTGTTGGATGTTGGTTTTGCTCTGCATGCAGCAGAATCTTTACTTCATTATCCTTGAAGCTCGTCTTCATGACCTTGAAGGCGTGTTCCATGCCCTCTGTAACACGCAGCACCGTGAGCAGCTGACTGTTCTTTTTAAAAGGAAGCTGTTTACCATATATGGCAGTTTGCAAATGAGTGCAGCTGTGTACGAGCGCTTCAGTGTAGAATGTGTGGCATTGATTAACAATCTGATGCACAGATTTAGAACCTGTTCTCTGCTGGCTTTGAGAAATGAGACTCCCTGGTGTTTTTAAGGTGGCGTTAATATTGGCGTGTAAACACTGGATTATTTATAATTTTACCTTTTAATCCTCAGATTATTGAAAAGAGGAAGAAGCTGGAGGCTGATGGGTGAGTGTTGTGGGGTGGGATGTTAATAAACTCGCAATAATCTGTTATAAATGATTTGTAAACAGTAGTTGGAGGTTGTCCATGCTGTAATTATATCAGTGCGTGTGTGTGTGTTTCAGGGTGGACGTGAAGAGGCCAAAATATTAAAACGTCTCGTGATTTACTGAAGTGTAGCTGTGACCTGTAGTCAGTCGTCTGAGTGAACACGTCAAATCACCAGTAAACTCGCGCACTGTGGCGTGTGCGTGCGTACACACACGGTTTCCCTATTCAGCAAATACACACGCAGCATTGACATCCTGGTGTTAATAGACAAAATCTTTTATTAAATACATTGTTTGTGCAGAAATGTTCACATCCAGATGATCAGAATAAAAGAAACCTAATAAAGAGGTAAAAATCAGTACAGTGAATCTGTTACTTTTCTCTTTTTACTCATTGTGTGCATCTTTTAAATTACACAGAAAACACCTATCTTTATAAACTAAAATCAGAAATAATAATAATAATAATGTTCAGCCTGCTGATGTTTACTGTAAATATGTATAAAAGTGCAGTAGGATACGAGAGAGGGGGCTCTGACTTCTTCACAGCACAGTGATCATTTCATCCTCCTGTGGAGCTTTGTTTTTACTCTATATACACACACACACACACACATTAAACACCTTTATTAAAGCTCAGCAGTGATTATTATATCTGATCAGTTCTTCATGTTTTAATCATTACCATATTTCTCAGACTATAATTCACTCCTGAATGTTCAAGTGCAGCCTTACAGGTGACGCTGTGGTGTGTGTAGTGAATTTAGAGTGTTTTGCAACTCACACACACCCCAGATCAGTGATGTTTGAGATGAATCTGAGCTCTCACCAGGAAGATGAGTGTGTGATGGATGATGAGCTCGCTCGTCACGTTCACCATGTTCCTGTTCATGGCCAACTCCTCAAACAGTGTGGGAGTGAACACCACTGCTAGGTTCTGTGCAGTCATCTTGTTCGTCTGACTGTAGAGCTGCACGCTACATACACACACCATGTCAGGTAAAGCAAACTGGACATGCGCAACTTAAAGAATATGGTTATACAATCATAGATCAGCAGACAGACAGACACAAAGACAGACATACAAGGTACACACTGGAACATGACAGACAGACAGACAGACAGACAGGTGAGGTGTTTAGGGTGTGGTGTTACGTGTAGAGGTGACTGAACATGGTGGACAGTAGGACCCTGTTATCAGGAGGAAGAAGTTCGACCAGTCTGCGATACTCCTGCAGTCGGGAAGTGACATCAGTGTGAACTGAAAAACACACCCACACACACACCACATCATCACCATCACACACACACCACATCATCACCATCACACACACACACCACATCATCACCACATCACCCCCACACACACCACATCATCACCACATCACACACACCACATCACCCCCACACACCACATCACCCCCACACACCACATCACCCCCACACACCACATCACCCCCACACACACCACATCATCACCACATCACCCCCACACACCACATCACCCCCACACACACCACATCACCCCCACACACACCACATCATCACCACATCACCCCCACACACCACATCACCCCCACACACCACATCACCCCCACACACACCACATCATCACCACATCACCCCCACACACCACATCACCCCCACACACACCACATCATCACCACATCACACACACCACATCACCCCCACACACCACATCACCCCCACACACCACATCATCACCACATCACCCCCACACACCACATCACCCCCACACACCACATCACCCCCACACACCACATCACCCCCACACACACCACATCATCACCACATCACCCCCACACACCACATCACCCCCACACACCACATCACCCCCACACACACCACATCATCACCACATCACCCCCACACACCACATCACCCCCACACCACCACATCACCCCACACACACCACATCATCACCACATCACACACCACATCACCCCCACACACCCACATCACCCCCACACACACCACATCACCACCACAACACCCCCATCACACACCACATCACCCCACACACCACATCATCCCACCACAACACACCACACATCACCACATCACCCACACACACCACATCACCCCCACACACACCACATCATCACCACATCACACCACCACATCACCCCCACACACCACATCACCCCCACACACACCACATCACCCCCACACACACCACATCATCACCACATCACCCCCACACACACCACATCATCACCACATCACCCCACACACCACATCACCCCCACACACCACATCATCACCACATCACCCCCCACACACCACATCACCCCACACACACCACATCACCCCCACACACACCCCACATCATCACCACATCACCCCCACACCACACCACATCACCCCCACACACACCACATCACCACATCACCCCCACACACACACATCACATCCTCCACACATCACACACCACATCACCCCCCCAGCACCACATCACCACACACACCACATCACCCCCACACACCACCACCACCAACACACACCACATCACACCACACCACCACACACCCACACACACCACATCATCACCCCACACCACATCACACCACACCACCCCACACACACCACATCATCACCACACACCACCACATCACCACATCACCCCCCACACACACAACATCACCACACACCACCACATCACCACATCACCCCACACACACCACATCACCCACATCACCCCCACACACACCACATCACACCACACACCACACACCATCACCCCCACACACACCACATCACCCCCACACACACCACATCATCACCACACACACCACATCATCACCACATCACCCCCACACACACCACATCATCACCACACACACCACATCACCACATCACCCCCACACACACCACATCACCACACACACCACATCACCCCCACACACACCACATCACCACATCACCCCCACACACACCACATCATCACCACACACACCACATCACCACATCACCCCCACACACACCACATCACCACATCATCACCACATCACCACATCACCCCCACACACACCACATCACCACACACACCACATCACCCCCACACACACACCACATCATCACCACACACACCACATCACCACATCACACCACATCACCCCCACACACACCACATCATCACCACATCACACCACATCACCCCCACACACACCACATCACCCCCACACACACCACATCACCACACACACCACATCACCCCCACACACACACCACATCATCACACACACACACCACATCACCACATCACACCACATCACCCCCACACACACCACATCATCACCACATCACACACACCACATCACCCCCACACACACCACATCACCACATCACACACACCACATCACCCCCACACACACCACATCACCCCCACACACACCACATCACCACACACACCACATCACCACACACACCACATCATCACCACACACACCACATCATCACCACATCACACACACCACATCATCACCACATCACACACACCACATCATCACCACATCACACACACCACATCACCCCCACACACCACATCACCACATCACACACACCACATCACCACATCACACACACACCACATCATCACCACATCACCCCCACACACACCACATCACCACATCACCCCCACACACACCACATCATCACCACATCACCCCCACACACACCACATCATCACCCCCACACACACCACATCATCACCACACACACCACATCATCACCACATCACACACACCACATCATCACCACATCACACACACCACATCATCACCACATCACACACACCACATCACCCCCACACACCACATCACCACATCACACACACCACATCACCACATCACACACACACCACATCATCACCACATCACCCCCACACACACCACATCACCACATCACCCCCACACACACCACATCATCACCACATCACCCCCACACACACCACATCATCACCACATCACCCCCACACACACCACATCATCACCACATCACCCCCACACACACCACATCATCACCACATCACCCCCACACACACCACATCACCACACACACCACATCATCACCACACACACCACATCATCACCACATCACCCCCACACACACCACATCACCACACACACCACATCACCACATCACACACACACACACCACATCATCACCACATCATCACCACATCACCACATCACCCCCACACACACCACATCATCACCACATCACACACACCACCACACACACCACATCACCCACATCACCCCACACACACCACATCACCACCACACACCACACACATCACCACACACACACCACATCATCACCACATCATCACACACCACATCACCCCCACACACACCACATCATCACCACATCACACACACCACATCACCCACACACACCACATCACCCACACACACATCATCACCACATCATCACCACACACACCACATCACCCCCACACACACCACATCATCACCACATCACACACACCACATCACCCCCACACACACCACATCATCACCACACACACCACATCATCACCACACACACCACATCACCACATCATCACCACACACACCACATCATCACCACATCACACACACCACATCACCCCCACACACACCACATCACCCCCACACACACCACATCATCACCACACACACCACATCATCACCACATCATCACCACACACACCACATCATCACCACATCACCCCCACACACACCACATCATCACCACATCACACACACCACATCACCCCCACACACACCACATCACCACATCACACACACCACATCATCACCACACACCACATCACCACACACACCACATCATCACCACATCACACACACCACATCATCACCACACACACCACATCATCACCACATCACCCCCACACACACCACATCATCACCCCATCACCCCCACACACACCACATCACCCCCACACACACCACATCACCACACACACCACATCATCACCACATCACACACACCACATCACCACCACACACACCACATCACCACCACACACACCACATCATCACCACATCACACACACACCACATCATCACCACATCACACACACCACATCATCACCACACACCACATCACCACACACACCACATCATCACCACACACCACATCACCACACACACCACATCATCACCACATCACACACACCACATCACCACCACCACACACACCACATCATCACCACCACACACACCACATCATCACCACATCACACACACCACATCACCACCACACACACCACATCATCACCACATCACACCACATCATCACCACATCACACACACACCACATCATCACCACATCTCACACACACACCACATCATCACCACATCACCCCCACATCATCACCACATCTCACACACACACACCACATCACCCCCCCACACACACCACCACACACTTACCACCAACTCTATCAGATGTGTTTTAATCACTGCAGCTTTTCAGCACACAGAGTGAAATGTCATTATGACATCACTGTGACATCACAACATTATGAAGTTTGCCTGCTGTTTAGTGGATATTTTTGACTTTTGAAATTTTCGAGCCTCAGGTGATGTGTGTGTGTGTTAGTTACCCAACACTCTGGCCCAGCTTTCTCTCTCAGATGATGGGATGAGCTGTTCCGAGTTGCGGAGGAAGTGCTTTAGCGCTCCTGCTACTTCCTGTATAGCAACTTCATTTGTCTCCAAAACAACGTCATTTGGAGCTTCACGCAGCTTCTCCACCAACTCCGAGATCTTAATGATCGACCCACAGCAGCGGTACAGACCCTCCACCTTCAGGCCTAACACACACACACACACACAGTGAGTTTCAGAACCAGGTTCGAACCCTTACCATAGCAACCTCACTGATTTTACCAAACAAAAGGAAGCATGTTATTAACAAAATTAAATACTGCAGCCATGGTGTAGCTGTGTATGGCTAACATTTGACCAATTAGTGACATGCTCCGCCCCTAAAGGCTCCTGACCCTGAAACAGGACGTGAAATAATCTAATCTGATTTACTGATTTTCTCACCATACAGTGTGATGTGAGAGATGCAGCGCTGCACTTCAGGAGGGACACACCCACTAATCCCAGCAGGAAGTGTGTACAAGGAGTAATCATGTGACTTCCTGTCACTGGAGTTGGCACTGGAGAGCAGAGTGTAAAATTTGCTGCAGCTCTCCTTGCGCTCAAACTGAAGATACGCCGTCCTGATGGGAGGAGAAAATACATGAATATGCATATCAAACATGAAATATGCAAATTAGAAATGCACTCAGGTTAGAATAGTGCTCACTTCTCTGCTGTAGTCACCGCCACTGTGTTCTCCAACAAACACATGTCTGCACACACACACACACACACACACACACACACCTTATTAAATTCAGTGTGATATGATGATGACAATATTTGTTTGTGTGTGTGTGTGTGTGTGTGTGTGTGTGTGTGTGTGTGTTTATGCTCACTGCAGCATGTGTGTTGGTTGATGATGATGGGGATCCGGTGTGTGTGTGTGTGTAAGGGATAGATTAAGATTTCTCCCGGTCGGATCATTGCCCAAACTTCAGCATGCTGAAGACCACTTCCCTCTCTTAGAGACAGCCGGGACACGCCCATCACCCCTATAAGCTCCTCCTCCAACAGGGGTCTGGGCATCACGACCTGAAAATGATAAGGTCATCAGTAATCTAACTGTCTGTCTGTGTGTGTGTGTGTGTGTGTGTGTGTGGGTGTGTGTTACCTTGATAATGTGCAGCATGTGATTGAGCAGCAGCTCTTGTGTGTCCCCATTACAGATGAGACTGTCTGTCAGTGTTAGAATCTCAAACTCATGGGTTTGACTGTAACACACACACGCAGTGAATATCTAACTTGCACAAAGTGTTCTGTAATGTTTGAGATGAAGCCCTACTCCGACTTCAAGTCATTCCATTCCATCCAAAGTGAGTGTAAAGCGTTAACACACACACACACACACACACACACACACACACACAGTCATACAGTTTCTCACCCTGTGGACTGATTGAACACAGAGATGACCTCTCTCAGGTCAAGAACATCACATGCAGCTGACTCGGTCTCTTGAGAGAAAAGGAAGCGCTCATCATCCAGCCTGCCATGGAGCTCCTCTAATCCTACACAGAGAGAGAGAGAGAGAGAGAGAGATGTAGTAATAGAAACATTCATTGTTTTAGTAAGTAATAAAACATGGTGTGGGTGGGTGTGTTTTTTTTTACTTGTCTGCTCTCTCAGCTCTCTCTGCTGGTCAAAGTCAGGAATTTCTGTAAAACACACAGGCAGTGAGCTGACAAACACCTTCTGGTCTACTGTTGTTGTTTTTTAATAATAAAATTGTGGAAAACATTGTTAATCTTAGAAAAAACTGTGACACAGCAGTTATGTTCAAACCTACATCGGAATAACATCCATGAAATGTATCAGTCAGGATTTAGACCCTTTTCCAGTCGAGAACCATGGCCTCGGACTTGGAGGTGCTCATTCTCATCCCAGCCGCTTCACACTTGACTGCAAACCGCCCCAGTGCATGCTGAAGGTCCTGGTTTGAAGAAGCCAACAGGACAACATCATCCACAAAAAGCAGAGATGAAATCCTGTGGTTTGCAAACAGGATTCCTTCTGGCCCCTGGCTGCGCCTAGAAATTCTGTCCATAAAAATTATGAACAGAACCAGTGACAAAGGGCAGCCCTGCCGGAGTCCAACATGCACTGGGAACAGGTCTGACTTACTGCTGGCAATTTGAACCAGATTCCTGCTCCTTTCGTACAGGGACTGGACAGCCCTTAGCAAAGAGCCCCGAACCCCATACTCCCAAAGCACCCCCCCCCACAGGATACCATGAGGGACATGGTCGAATGCCTTCTCCAGATCCACAAAGCACATGTGGACTGGTTGGGCAAACTCCCATGAACCCTCGAGCACCCTATGAAGGGTATAGAGCTAGTCCAGTGTTCCGCGACCAGGATGAAAACCGCATTGTTCCTCCTGGATCCGAGGTTCGACTATTGGCCGAATTCTCCTCTCCAGTACCCTGGAGTAAACCTTCCCGGGGAGGCTGAGAACTGTGATTCCCCTATAATTGGAGCGCACTCTCCGGTCCCCTTTCTTAAAAAGAGGGACCACCACCCCAGTCTGCCACTCCAGAGGCACTATCCCCAACCGCCACACAATGTTGCAGAAGCGTGTCAGCCAAGACAGCCCCACAACATCCAGAGACTTGAGATACTCAGGGCGGATCTCATCCACCCCCGGTGCCTTGCCACCGAGGAGCTTGCAAACCACCTCAGTGACTTCAGCTTGGGTAATGGATGAGTCCACCTCTGAGTCATCAGCCTCCACTTCCTCAATGGAAGACGTGATGGTGGGATTGAGGAGATCCTCGAAGTATTCCTTCCACTGCCTGACAATATCCCCAGTCGAGGTCAACAGCTCCCCACCCGCACTGTAAACAATGTTGGCAGAGTACTGCTTCCCCCTCCTGAGGCGCCGGACGGCTTGCCAGAATTTCTTCAAGGCCGACCGATAGTCCTGCATCCGCAGTGATGCAGTCGCTTTACGGGTCCTTCGTGGTGAAGAAGGAGCTGAGCCAAAAGGCGAAGCTCTCGATTTACCGGTTGATCTACGTTCCGACTCTCACCTATGGTCATGAGCTTTGGGTAATGACCGAAAGAACAAGATCACGGATACAAGCAGCCAAAATGAGTTTCCTTCGCAGGGTGGCTGGGCGCTCGCTTAGAGATAGGGTGAGAAGCACAGTCACTTGGGAGGAGCTTGGAGTAGAGCCGCTGCTCCTCCACATCGAGAGGAATCAGCTGAGGTGGTTCGGGCATCTCTTTTGGATGCCTCCTGGACGCCTCCCTGGGGAGGTGTTCCAGGCATGTCCCCCTGCGAGGAGGCCCCAGGGAAGACCCAGGACATGCTGAAGGGACTATGTCTCTCGGCTGGCCTGGGAACGCCTCAGTGTTCTTCCCGAGGAGCTGGCGGAGGTGTCTGGGGAGAGGGAAGTTTGGGCTTCCATGCTCAGACTGCTGCCTCCGTGACCTGGCCCCGGATAAGCGGATGAAAATGAGATGAGATGAGAGGATTTAGACCTCATCATAGCGCTGAGACAGCTCTGGTTAAAGTAGTAAATGACCTACTGTTGGCAGCTGATCAGGGCTGTGTCTCGCTGCTTGTGTTGCTTGACCTTAGTGCAACTTTTGACACCATTGATCATTCCATTCTCCTGGATAGACTAGAAAATGTTGTGGCAGTTAAGGGAACAACAATTGTGAAGCAAGCAACTAGAAAGTGTAGGGTCTATCCAGGGCAGAATGAACTGTTTGAGTCAGATCATCACATTGTTGTGATGCAAGCCCACTTCCCAACATGGAGAAAAGTCAAGCAGATATTTTCCAGGAAAGTTCCACCAGAAACCAACAAGGACATCCGCTACCTAAGAGATGACCCATCCATTCGAACTAACTACAGTGCCAGACTATACCAACTCATGGAGCCTGGACCAAACTCAAACCAAGTCGATGAGGTTGAGGAGTTTATTGCCAGAGTGATTGGACAGGCCTCTAAAGAAACCATCCCCTCTAGAGCAAGATGCGGTATTGAAAAACCATGGGTGAGCAAGGAATACCAAGACCTCTTGCTGAAACATTGTAACGAGAAAGACTCAGCAAAAAGAAAAGCTCTGGAAAAAGAGGTTAAGAAACTCCGCACAAAGCTCAAGAATGCCTACTTTAAGATCAAAGCAGACCAGATCAGCTTTGTAAGCAAGCAACGTAAAACTGAGGAGTTTAGATTGATGAAGCAGCATACATCACTGGAGAGATCAAGTAAGCCCCTTATACCACCAGCCAAACTAGAGGACCAAGCACTTTGGCCCCGTGTATATGAGCCCCAACCAGAATTAGAGTACCCAGAGGATTACCCATATGTTCTACCACCTGAGGATCTACCCGCCATTGATACATCAATACCAGATCGTGCGGAGATTGAAGCTGAGATAAAGAAACTCAAGAGTGGCAAGTGTAGAGGAACAGATAAGGTGTACGTGGAACACCTGAAGTACTTAGTGGTTCTGGTAGGGCTAGTTTGGACATACTTCCAAGTACCAGTCAGGTGGCTTACTTCTAGCATCACATGCCTTTACAAACAAGGCCTACGATCATGTGCAGAGAACTATAGGGGTTTGAATATTGTTGCTACCATGTCTGAAGTCATATTGGGAATAATCGTTGGGGGAGCTTGCGAGGCATACGAGTATATTCTACTACCATTGCAATTTGGCTTTTGGTCAAATAGATCAACCATTGATGCAGTCTTCATCCTCTGCTAAGTGTTAGAGAAGTCAAGTAAATCAAAAACACCACTGTTTTTAGCCTTTGTCGATCTGAAGGTGGCATATGACTGGATACCCTGCAAGGCCTTGATGAAGTGTCTTGAAACGTACCTCAGATGCCCACAACTAGTAGCAATTCTACACGCCTTGTATACCGGCACAAAGGCATATATTAAAGGATCAACTTGCCTGTTTGACACTCTAGTCGTCTGTCGGCAAGGTGCTATGGAATCCCCGTCCATTTTTAATATCTATATGGATTTTGTGGTCAGGGTTGCACAGTATGAGATAGCAAAAGTATATCCAGAAGCAGGCTTTGCGATCAAGTTCTGTATTCCGAAGGAGGTGTCCCCTAGAGAATTACACAAGAAAGCACCTGCAACAGGGGAGAATTGTATAACTGAACTACTATATGCAGACAATCAGCTTATCTTTGCCGAATCCATCAAACAACTGCAAACAATTCTCCAAACCTATGATGACACCTTTACCTGTTTTGGATTACAAATCTCATCTCATTACAGGAACAATGGCTTTCAATGTCAGTGAAGATGCTAAAGGACAGGAGAGCCTTGTCTCTCTCTGTAGTAATAAGATCAAGAATGTGCGCAACTTTAAATATCTTGGACACAACATCAGTAACTCAAATGCAGAAACCTCTCACTTCCTCGGTACAAGGATTGGTGTGGCGTTTCAGAAATGAAACGAACTAAAGCATGTTCTAACAGACCACCGCATCCTACTGTCAGTTAGGGTGAAACTCCTTGTAGCTTGTGTTCGATCCCGCCTGTTATACAGTGTACAAGCATGGCGGATGTCTGCTGACAATGTCAATAAAAGTGAGGTTGTATGGCACAGCTTCCTGCGTCAAATGGTAAAGGGTGTCTTCAAGCGAAAGAATGCTTCTGACTCACAAGATGCTGATGTTGAGGGGGACGTGGACTGGAGCTTCAGACTATCAAATGCAGACCTACGTGAAATGACCAAGACCCCATCTATTAAGCTGACATGTTACGAACAGCAACTTAAATACTGTATATAGTACACATCTGTAGGATGGGCAATGACTGCTTGCAAAAACAACTTCTCTTTGAGGTCAGATCACCAAGATAAGCTAAGGTTGAGAAATTGTTGGGTATGGATGCCCAGCAGATAAGACGGACAATGATGGATAAAACGGACTTCTTGCGACTGTTGGACAAAGTGCTAACAGAAGCACCCTAAGGGTTTTTTAAACCCAAATGGGGAAGATGATGATGATGATGATGATGATGATGATCATGATGATGGCCCTCTCCTGGCTCAGCTCTTATTTAACTGATCACTATCAGTATGTTGATGTAAATGGTGATTTTTCTAGACCTACTGAGGTAAAGTTTGGTGTTCCGCAAGGTTCTGTCTTGGGTCCACTGCTTTTTTTCTCTATATATGTTCCCTCTGGGTGATATTATTCGTAAACATGGTATTAGTTTCCACTGTTATGCTGATGACACACAGTTGCATGTTTAAGCAAAACCAGATGAGAGACACCAGCTTAATAGAATTGAGGAATGTGTAAAAGACATGTGGACATGAGGAATGTGTAAAGCTGCTTTATGACAATGTCCATTGTTAAAAGCACCATACAATTAAAATTGAATTGAAATAATATTAGTGTTAGTGGTCTCAGTAGAAGGTTTTGAGTTTAAATCCCACCATGTCTCTGAGTCTCACCTACAAACTCATTGTGTCTGAGCAGCTCAGTCTGTAGAGCCTGTCCGGCGTTTTCTGCCAGCGTGATGGCTGATAGATAATCTCCGCCCAGAATCTTCGCTCCTGAACACAGCAGTGAGAGTGTCTCCTCCACATCAGCTCCGCACACCACCTCACACAACCTCTGCAGTGAGGAAACACAGCACACTGCACTGTTAATGAACACGTGGGCGTACATGCTTGGCATTTCACTTTTTTAAAGCAGCAATGTGTGAAATATAGCTCCCTCTGCTGCCTGAAAATAAATGCTTATAACTCACTCTCTCTGTGTCCAAACAAACCCACATAGTGGGCGGAGGCGGAGCCAGAAAAATGTAAACAGAGCTTGAAATGAGGCTGCTGAACTGCAATATTACATGTTTATTACAGGTGTGTAAACAATTTAAAAAAACTAAAATATGCAGCTTTAAGTAATGCATGCTTGTATACATCACTTACAGTCCATTCACCATCAATCTAACCAGAACCCGTTAGAACCAAGTCTGAGGTCTAGCATTTGTAAAACAGTTTGAGTGACACTCTGAGACCGACCTGGTTGAGCAGCTCCTGGCTGCAGGTGAGAGGATGCGCTTTGCGGTAAAGACCACTGCAGTACTTAGCGTTGATGAACGCGGCCCGTTGTTCGTACTGAGCGTCAGGGAGGATCTGATCCACCGCCGGGACATTGTGACCCCACACGTTATTACCAGCTTTGTTCCCATAAAGCACAAACAGCTGTATAGAGAGAGGACACATCGTTATCTCCACTGAGCTTCTCAAACACCATTCCAGCCCTGAGATCAGGAGGAAAGGGAAACGCCTCTCTTCACCTTCTTAGACTTACTATCGTGGAAAACAGTGCTAATTTGTGAGTTTGAGAAGCTGTTAGTTAATGCACACGATTCAGGAGGCGTGGCCTCTATTACTAATACTGTGCATATCTTTTTATTCAACATTATGTATTTCTGATTATTGACAATCAGCTGGGGATTGGCTCCAGCTTCTCCCGTGACCCTGACAGAGAAGAAGGATGGATAATGGATAGATGGATGAATATTATATAAATATCACACACACTGTTGAATTCTGGATTCTGATTGGTTAGAAGGTGTTGATTAATTCTCTCTAACAGCAGCTCTGACAGTAGTGCAGGTTTATATTAATGCACTCACTGTAATAAGGTATCGTTTCTATTGTAACGGCTCGTTCACAGGGGCGTGGTTTGCCTTAAATCCTTGAGTTTTCTTAAATTCTTATTAACGTCAAGATAATCAGTTGGTCCCTCACCAGACTATCACTGCTATAATGTAATTACAACAGGAAATAACTTGTTCCACAACATTAAACGTAATTATAAAAGTATGATGTTTTGTTCTTTAACAAATTAAAAACGATTGTAATTGTTACTAAACTGCTGTGGCATAAGAGCTTCAGTAACAATGGACAAAAGATAATATAACCATATAATATAACGATATGAGCCAATAAACAAACGGTGACATGTACAGGAGAAGGGGACACTGAGTATTAAAAACAATAAGAAAAGATTAAAGACACTTTAAAATATAAAAGTATAAAAGTGGAACACTGCAGGTCTGTCGGAACAGAACCGTGTATTTGCAGTGTTGTAAGGTTCTATCCAACATTAACAGTGTTCATTCTTTATTTATACATTATTAAAGCACAGCTCTTTAACTCTGTGTGTGTGTGTGTGTGTGTGTGTGTGTGTGTGTGTGTGTGTGTTGTACAGTTCCTGTCTGTCTGGTATTCTGACCTGAATCAGAGGTTCAGTCCACACTTTACTGTCCAGTTTCAGACTCCGCACTTTGGACCTGTTCACCCCCATCATACGATGAACTCCTGTGAAACAGCACAGGGAGATAAATGGAGGAAAGATGGTCTCACTATTTCCTTCGAAATCTTTAAATCTTCATTAAAATCCTTTCAGGCAGCTGCTAAAGCTGCCAGAGCTAAGTATCTCATCTCATCTCATTATCTGTAGCCGCTTTATCCTTCTACAGGGTCGCAGGCGAGCTGGATCCTATCCCAGCTGACTACGGGTGAAAGGCGGGGTTCACCCTGGACAAGTCGCCAGGTCATCACAGGGCTGACACATAGACACAGACAACCATTCACACTCACATTCACACCTACGCTCAATTTAGAGTCACCAGTTAACCTAACCTGCATGTCTTTGGACTGTGGGGGAAACCGGGAGCTAAGTATTTCTCTGATATTATTAATCAGCACTCTAACAGACCTAAAATTCTGTTTAACACTATAAACTCAATCATAAACCCAGCACTCTTACCAGCTCCTATCACCAATACTGATGCTTGTGAGAAATTCTTGGAATTTTTCATTGACAAGATTAAGAATATCAGAGCTCAGTTCCCCCTCTCACCGCCAACCCCCCTTTATGTCTCCCCTGGCCCTATACCTAGATTCAGTCAATTTCATAATATTCTCCTTGCAGATTTGAAGGACCTAGTCCTAGGCATGAAACCAAGCTCCTCTTCTGGTGATGCTGTCCCCTCTTATATTATTAAAGAAGCTTTTGATGTAGTTGGTCCCTCCATACAGGTAATTATTAATTCGTGTCTGTCATCTGGTGTTGTTCCTGCATGTTTTAAGCATGCGGTTGTCCAACCCCCGCTTAAAAAGCATAACCTGGATGGTAAATGCTTGAGTAATTACCGCCCTATCTCTAAGCTCCCTTTCATTTCCAAGGTGCTGGAGAAAGTCGTGCTGTCCCAGCTGCTTCCCTTCCTGTCTGAGTACAACATTCTAGAGCCATTCCAGTCAGGTTTTAGAGCACTCCACAGTACTGAAACGGCTCTGCTCAAAGTGACTAACGATCTACTGCTCACTCTAGACTCAGGCAAGAATGCAACCTTGGTCCTATTGGACCTTAGTGAGGCCTTTGATACTGTGGACCATGACATCCTCCCCTCTCATCTTGAGGAGTGGGTAGGCATTAATGGGACAGCACTGCATTGGTTCAGATCCTATCTAAAACACAGAACCTTCTCTGTATCTCTTGGTCATTTCTCCTCTTCCTCAGCCCCAGTCTCCTGTGGGGTCCCGCAGGGCTCTATTTTGGGTCCAGTACTTTTCTGTTTGTATATGCTCCCCCTAGGTAACATTATTAGAAAGTATGATATATCCTTTCACTTCTATGCAGATGATACACAACTGTACCTCCCCTTTAAATCTAGGGATTCCATACAGCCATTATTGGATTGTCTTGAGGACATTAAGTGCTGGATGACCAAAAACTTCCTCCAGCTAAATAATGACAAAACTGAGGTTATCATTCTTGGTCCTCCCAAATCTAGATCCTCAGCAGCTGACAAGCTTGCCCATCTCTCTCCATACATTAAGTCATATGCTAAAAACCTAGGTGTCACTCTTGATTCAGAACTCTGCTTTAAAAAGCAGATTAGTACTGTTATTAAGAATAGCTTCTTCCAGCTGAGAATGATCTCCTGTCTCAAACTTTCTTTATCCTTTGAAGACCTAGAAAAAGTCATTCATGCCTTTATTACATCCCGGCTAGATTACTGCAATTCCCTCTATCTTGGTCTCCCCCAGTCTCAATTAATGCATTTACAGTTGGTGCAAAATGCAGCTGCTAGACTGCTGACAGGTACCAAGAAGAGAGAGCACATTACCCCTGTCCTGGCTTCTTTACACTGGCTTCCCATTAGTTTTAGGATCCAATTTAAAGTCCTACTAATAGTCTACAAGGCGCTGCATGGTAAAGCCCCTACTTACATCTCAGATCTCCTGAAACCACCCCCTGCACCTAGGTCCCTCAGGTCTGCTGATAAAGGTCTCCTCCATGTGGCCCGGACTCGCCTCAAACATAAAGGCATTTGCAGTAGCGGCTCCAAGTCTGTGGAACTGTTTGCCCCCAGACATTAGATTCGCCCCCTCCATCTCCTCTTTTAAATCCAGGCTCAAAACTCACCTCTACTCACTGGCTTTTGCATCGTCTTAGCTGCCCATTCCCTAGTTCTTTTTGTAGTGGGTGTTATTCAGTGTTGTTCATTTGTTGTTTGTGTAATTCTGGCCTCTTTGTCTATCTGTTAATCTCTGTGTTTGTAATGTGTACTTTTGTTGCAGCTATTAATGCATCTTTTCTTTTGTGTTGTGTTTGTTTGTGTATTTTACTTCTGATTTCCTAGCTACCCTATGTACAGCACTTTGGTCAGTGAAAAGTATTTTAAATGTGCTTTATAAATTAAATTTACTTACTTACTTACTTACTTACTTACTAGGTGAAGAGACACGAAGTGTGTGTAATACAGAAACACAAGACACACTCGAGTGAAAAAGAGAAAATACAGGAATGTTGGAGAACCAGTGTACACACTAAATACATCAACGTGTAACTATAACCAGGACAAACAGCAGGATAATACACTTCTGTCTTTTTCTTTTTTTAAGACAAATGGACTTTCAACAGCAATATGATGAAACCTGTTGTAGTATTCATGCCCTTTCTTGTTTATCCTGTTTTATGGCTTTACAGTGCCGTGGATTTTATAGTATTGTATTTATACTGTGTGTGCGTGTGTGTGTTGACTACTGCTTCCAACCAAATTACTCCTCAGGGACAATAAAGATAATCCAATCCAATCCAATCCAATCCGATTTTTAACAAAGAGCAACAGAGACAAGGCACACTTTATTTTAACATGTTTACTGTTTGTATTATGTTTGCTCAAACTGTAGTACGGCGCCTTTCTTTGCTTCTCCAACTTATACCCTGTTTTCACTGTCATTAATAATAATAATAATAATAATAATAATAATAATAATACATTTTATTTATAGGTACCTTTCAGGACACTCAAGGTCACCATACAAAGACAATAATAAAAGCAATAGATAAAATGAAAAACATAATCAAAATAGTGGAAAACATAATAAAATAGAAATAAAGTGCAACGGTGGGGTCATTCCAGTCCCAGATTAAAGGGAATATGCTTGTCGGAAAAGGTGGGTTTTGAGGTGAGATTTGAAGGAGATGATGGAATCAGAGTGTTGTATGTCCTGTGGCAGGGAGTTACAGAGGCGGGGGGGCTGAGCGGCTGAAGGCTCTCGACCCCATGGTGGACAAGCGAGCAGGTGGAAGGGTGAGTTGGATGGAGGAGGAGGAGGACCTAGTATGGCCGGGTAAGTTGGTGTGGAGGAGCTCAGTAAGGTACTGGAGGGCGAGGGTGTTGATGGCCTTAAAGGTAAAAAGTAGGATTTTAAAGATGATGCAAAATTTGATAGGAAGCCAATGGAGTTGCTGCAGGACAGGTGTGATATGACTGAAGGAGGGAGTTCTGGAAATAATTCTGGCAGCAGAGTTTTGAATCAGTTGCAGTTTATGGATGGACTTGTCAGGTAAACCCAAAAGAAGGGAGTTACAATAGTCAAGGCAGGATGTAACCAGGGTGTGGACCAGGATAGCGGTACTGTTGGGTGTGAGGGACAGGCGCAGGCGTGAGATATTACGTAGATGAAAGTAAGCTGACCGAGTGACATTATTTATGTGGGACTGGAATGATAGAGTGCTATCAAGGATGGCACCCAGACTCTTAACCTGGGGGGAGGGGGAAACTGAGGAGTTGTCAAAGGAAATGGAGAAACTATTTATTTTTGTAAGGGTGGATTTAGTGCCAACGAGAAGGACCTCAGTTTTATCACTGTTAAGTTTAAGGAAGTTATGGGAGAACCAGGATCTGAGTTCCTGTAGGCAATCGGAGAGGGAGGTGGGTGGGACAGAGGAGGTAGGTTTGGTGGACAGGTAGAGCTGGGTGTCATCCGCGTAGCAATGGAACTGGATGTTAAATTTACGGAAAATACTGCCAAGAGGGAGGAGGTAGATAATGAATAAGAGAGGTCCAAGCATAGAACCTTGGGGTACACCAGAAGAGAGGGGGAATGGTTGGGATGTGAATGTTTTCAGTTGGACCAACTGAGTGCGGCCAGAGAGATATGATTTAAACCAGTCTAGGGGCGTGTCAGATAGTCCAATAGCGGCTAATCTGTCAATGAGGGGTGTGGGAGATTGTGTCAAAGGCCGCACTCAAGTCAAGGAGGATGAGGATGGTAAGGAGTCCAGTGTCAGCAGCAATGAGGAGGTCGTTAGTAATTTTTACAGGAGCTGTTTCTGTGCTATGAAGTGGGCAAAAGCCAGACTGGAACTGTTCATAGAGATTATTAAGAGAGAGGTGATCATGAACCTGAGATGCAACAGTTTTTTCCAGGATTTTGGAAAGGAAAGGGAAATTGGAGATGGGACGAAGGTTGTTGAAATTATTGGGGTCAGCACCAAGTTTCTTAAGAATTGGGGTTACTATGGCTGATTTGAAAGATGAGGGGACAGTACCAGAGGTGAGAGAAGAATAGACAATAGCAGTTATTAGAGGGGTCAGAGAATGGATGGAGGCTTTTACCAGAGAAGTAGGGAGAGAACAGGATAAAGCGGCTAGAGATAATGAAAGTACGGAGAGGATCAAGCTGGCAGGTAGATGGCTTGGATTTGTGGATGAGGTCAGATATATCAGCAGCAGAGGGAAGTTTGAAGCTAGAGAGTGGGTGGGAGAAAGGGATTTGGAAAGCTGGGAAGGGTGAGGTGGCTGAGATGTGAGGGGCTAGTTGCTGATGAATACTGTCAAGCTTTGTGTTGAAAAATGCCACAATTGAGTTGAAAAAATCAGTTGAGTAGAAATGGGGAGGGAGACAGTCAGGTGGGCGTAGTGTTTTCTTAACCAGAGAAAATAATGCTTGTGTGTTTCCATTACCTAGTCTGATTAAGTCTGCATAGTAATTGGATTTTGTGATGGAAAGAGAATCCTTATAGAAGAGAATGTGATTCATGAACATTAATATTCATGAGCTGACCCCTGACTGTCATCGACATGCAGATGTTGAAGCATGGCGCTCAGCTGTATAGATGGCTTGCACCTGACATCCCCGTAGGGGAAGAGTCACTGTGTTTACACCCACTGAGTGGCAGAAAGACTAACTGACTGACTGAGAGCGTTAGCGTTCAGCTCGAATTCTGTAAAAACGTAAAAAAAAAAACGCATCGAAAATAGGAAAGAACTGTTTTATGATTGATTGTATAAATAAATTCAACAAGAAATCAGACATATCCTTTCACAGAATGCTGACGGCTAACAAAAAGAGAAGCAAATGGATCGCTGCCATTTCGCAGAAATATCTGGAATCCAGATTCCGAAATGTGGATTTGCAGTCAGCGTGTTGTTTCGGGTGGCTCTGTTGGATTTTTGCATAAAATTATACCTCAAGTTATCTCCAAATAAAGTGATACTCTGCAAGATGTGGCTTCCTGAAACTTTTCTCCTCATGTTTTGACTATTTTAGTAGTTTTTACACAACTGTCAGGTCGGTGTAGATGTGCTAATGTCTCACTTTCCAACTTTAGACATGAAAACCGTGTGGGGAAACAGAGCCTTTAAACCCAACACTCTAAACAGATACATTCCAGATAAAATGTACAGACCAACAGATGACAAGCGAAAACTCAACACAGAAAACACTGTAAAACATGGGTTTAGAACTGCAGTGTAAAGTTTTCACAAACTTTAATTGTGTTTTATCTTCTACTCAGTGTCCATGCACCACTGGGTCTTTGGAAGATTGTAAGGATCAGCGTCGAGTCCAGCTGCCTTTAATTTTAGTCAATAATTGTTTGATTTTCTCACAGTTTCCCCAGTAAAGGCAGCCATTTGCAGTATGTTTTGCCACTCAGTCTGAGTGAGGGGGCGTGTCCCAGTGGGAAAGTGACATCAGTGCATACCTTCTGTTTGTTGTTAATCTGTGTTTAAATAGTTTTCTCTCCAAAGCAGTGATGATTCCTCAGTTTGAGACTTCTGCTCGATATATATTCCCAGAGGTGGACAGTAAGGAAGTACATTTACTTGAGTTCTGTACTTAAGCACACTTTTTGAGTATCTGTACTTTACTTGAGTATTTTTTTTGGAAACTTATGACTTTAACTTCACTACATTTGAAAGACAAATATCGTACTTTTTACTCCACTACATTTCTAGCAAGGTCCTCGTTACTATGAAGCAGCTTTGAAAGTGGATGTTTTTTTCTTTTCTTTTCTAAAACGTCATTGTTTTTTTCGCAGGTGACACTGAGACAGACCATCAGTAATCACTAGGGTCACGTCACGTCCATAAACTGTATAGACCCTTTTCAGTCACGTGACCTTCGTAACAGCGACCGCCATTTTGGACATGTAGTGGACTTCGGCTCGAATCGGTTTGAATGCGAGGAAGGCGACAAACATAAATGTTTTTCATTTATGTTTGTCGCCTTCCTCGCCTTCCTGGAGCGAGATGCAGAAAACTGTATTTACTAGTTTACTGTAATTATGATCTGGCAGCTATTTACACCGGATCCAGTGTAAATAGCTGCCGGAGCCAGCGCTGGCTCCGAGCCCCCGCGAGCCAGCGCCGCGCTTCGAGCCGCCACGCGCCAGCGCCGGCTCCGAGCCGCCGCGCTCCGAGCCGCCGCGAGCCAGCGCCGGCTCCGAGCCGCCGCGCTCCGAGCCGCCGTGAGCCAGCGCTGGCTCCGAGCCAGCGCTAGCGAGCTAGCTCAGACGTTCTAGTTTACTGTAATTATGATCTGGCAGCTATTTACACTGGATCCGGTGTAAATAGCTGCCAGATCATAATTACAGTAAACTAGAATGGAATGTTAACAGCAATGTAATGCCTTTTCTGGCTAATTTTATTCGTCTTACCTCCAACAAAGTGGTCACTACACAAGCGTTGGTATGCCGCTATCCATCTTCTCCGTCGGTCAGCATCTACCGGGATCCGATAAAATGATAACCCTTGCCTTGTTTGTTGATGGTTACTACATCCAGGTGCACAACAATATAGTGGCATGATGGAAGTCTTGCTGAAAGTAAAAACTTTCTTTGCTGCCGTTTCTCAATGCTGGCTGTGGTAAACTACTGGTAGTACATGTCCAAAATGGCGGCCGCGTTTGTCGTGACGTCACGTGAAAAGGGTCCATAAAATCAAGTTCGATGATTTCTCAGCAGCATTATTTAACACGATCAGTTGATGTCAGAATGGAAGGAGGCGGTTCTTCTGGCGAATGCACGCACACCCATGGCTTTACCTGGAACCCATGTTTCAGTTTTCTGAAAGGATTAACAATTCATTTCGTTTAAATGTTTGCTTTGTTTGCCGAAAACGAACCACATCACGGCCTACAAAAACTCACCGTCCAACCTGCAGAAGCATATTGAGGTATATAAATGTTTTATTCCAAGAGAAAGCTTGCAATGAAGTTGTCTGTGCTTTTAGAGTTAGTGATAACATTGCAGTAGCTGTGCAGTCTGGTTAGTCAAAGGACTTTCTATGGATTTGCCCAGCAAGTTGCCATCGGCTTGTCCACAGCTAACGTTTACACATAGCTCGTTAACTTGGACACTGTTAGTTAGCATGTAAAAATGGTATTATGCTAACATGAATAACATTAACTTATCTGAAGTCCTTTCAGAAATATGTTTTAGCATAATCTTGCCAAATAAACAATGTAGAAATCTTTATTTTCTAGTAACATTAGCTACCCAATATGATTTCAAGTTTGAAAAGAGTTTGCTAACATATCAGGAGCGTCACTGACTAGCTAGCTTAACGTTAAACCACCATGATGGCACAGCATGTGTTCATTTTGTGAATTTACATTTCTGTCTTTGGTAATGTTAACACTGTAGTGTTTGTGACCTTGCATAATTACTATAGCTACTATGCATTTTTTACCAGTACCCAAAGAGAAAAACTAGCGAGCATCTTATTGATGATTCTGACACTGCCAGAATACTACCATGCTGCTTTGTGGGGGTGGGTAAGAGTGTTAAAAATAAAAAAACTGAAAATCACAATGGATCTTTTCTGTTAGTTCAGTTGTTTCATTTTGTAAACGTTCTACCTGGCATTTATTCTACAAGTTCGTCAGTAAATCCAGTCGGTTGTTTCAGAGGCATTAGGTTTTGCAAGCGCTGTGGCAATAATACAACAATGTATTGACAGAAAATGTACTTTTAATACTTAAGTATTTTTAAAAGCAAATACTTAAGTACTTTAACTTAAGTAAAAATTTGACTGGACAGCTTTCACTTGTATCGGAGTAACATTTGACCAGTGGGATCTGTACTTTGACTTAAGTAATGAAGTTGGGTTCTTCGTCCACCTCTGTATATTCCTAATAAAACCACAACCAGGAAGTCCAGCATACTTCCCATTTAAAACTACAGGAAGTGTCACATATAAACACCCCTGCAGATATTTCCTCACCTGCGCAGGACTCACAGATGACCATCAGCAGGTTGATGGAGGCCCACTCTGGGTTTGGACTGCCGCAATCAGCACACACTTTATTCCAGGAATTCGACCACAAACGCCGCGCCACCTCGCTGCAGGACAGGGCACTACGGATCATCTTGTTCAGATGATCCAGCCACGTCGCTAACTCTCGCGAAGAGTCCACCGAGAAACTGTAACACAGAATGATGAACAACAAGAAGAATGATGATGATGCTGTTTTTTCAAAAATGCAGAAAAATGGCAGATATGGTCTTAAACAAAACAAACCCACAGCTGGAGAACAGGAAGTACAGCATGAACAGGAAGTGACTCACTTGAAAGTTTTATAAGGTGTAATGAGGCTAAAGCTGTGGCGTCCAATCTGTTTTACTGATGCCGTATTCATGGACACAAAGGTCATCCCCAGACCCAAATTAAAGTCCTGCAAAACAGGAGGGATTCAAAATACACTTTATAATAAAACTCACTCTGCTTTCTATAGCATTATAACGTTGGAAGCCAAAAGAGTCAAAACCAGAGTCTATACCAGGCATATGAATTTAAAATTAATTTATAAATGTATAATGGTGCATCATTTCCTCTTTCCTCTCACGGTTCTACCTGTTTGCTGTTGTAGATCCACAGGTTGTGTCCGCAGATGGCGCCATAAACTTTGCTCCATGATTCCTTCATCGTCATTGAGCCGTGATATTGAGGAGGTGCTGGTGGTTCTTGTCCTCGGGAAGCGAGCAGTGATGTAACCCATCCCGTCTTCACATCTGTGCACAAAACATCCCCCAAAACTAATTAACAAGCCACCCGTGTTTATCACTGGTTCACTGTTGGTGTTTTCACAAAACATTTTTCACTAAATGGAAACAACAGATGATCAAGAGAGATTGTGTATCATTGGTCTGTGGCCTAAGCTGCTAATGCTAATATTTATGCTAACAAAACCTCCTTTGAGCAATGACACATTCAACACAAATAAGTTCAGATGGACAAAGACGATTCTTCAGAGAACCAAACCAGAACAGCTGCTGAAAGAGCACTGGGAGCGGTCCCAGCACAGAACCCTGAAGAACACCTGCATCATTCCCACCTTCACTGTGAGCCATGAACTCAAAGTGCTTCTTGCGGAAGTAAATGATAAAGCGTCCTCGGTCCTGCTGGCGCACATTGGTGATGCTCGACACATGGAACACGTACTCAGAAAACTTGTCCTGCATGAAAAGAACGTGAGGATTTCATGGCACGCCTCGTCATAACAAGAGTGAAACTGAGACTGAGCAGAGAGGCACTGCGTAAAGACGATCTGAGCACACAGCACACACCAATTACTCACTTTGTTTTAATTCGGTTACCAAACAGTACTATGATTACATCTTCCCTAAAGAGACTCAATCATTCCTCACTAATAGAGTAGCACAGTGCTAAAGAACCTGTCTCCAGGAAGGAGAATAAACACGACACAAACTCTGAAACTCTGAAGATAGAAATAAAATACAGGAAAGAGGATGGAAGGTTTGAAAGAAAGAAAGAAAGAAAGAAAGAAAGAAAGAAAGAAAGAAAGAAAGAAAGAAAGAAAGAAAGAAAGAAAGAAAGAAAAGGCATGATTAGTGTGTAATGAGTGCGTGTTCAGGTGAAAACTGGTCATGTGTGTTTTTCATTAAACATCAATCAAAGGCAAAGCTGTTTGAGGAATTTACTGTGCAGTGGTCTAATGTTCTGATCTTCACACATTTGACCTTTTTTATAAGTAGTTTTATAAACTCACCAAGCGTTTCTTCCACAGAGACATCACCTGACCATCAAACGTGGTCCACAGCACATTGTGTCTTTAAGAATAAGAAATACACTGTATTAGACTGAACTGCAGTGGGAGGAGTCTGAGTGAGGGTGAGGGCGGGGCAATACTCAAATCATCATATCACGGTATATAAACATTAACATAAGACCGGTTCTGTCACGATGATTCCCCTGTTGGTGTTGGGCTTTATCAACTCCATAGGCATTAGATCTGGTTGAGTGTTGAGCATTTCTGGATCAACGGCCAATCATAAACTTGATCGTAAACTTGATCATAAACTTGACTGCTAGCCTTTCTGTTTATGTTTTCAGCTATTTCAGCTTTTTGAGGCAATTTCTTGTGATATTGAGATGACATGAACTGATTGCCCAATCCTCAGGGATGTGATCAGAAGAACATCATGAAAATGAAACCGCTAAAGTCTTAGTTACTTGCGGCCCTTCCAGACATCCAGCCAGCTGGAGCGTGATACAGCACTCTCTCTGTAGAAGTTCTCTTCAGGCTGGATAACAAGCCCTGCTGCCCCTGAAGATTTCCTCCGGCTCACACGGATGGTAGCAGCACTGGAGAACCATGAGGAACAAGGGCATTATTGAGGACCTTAACAAGAGGGTACAAACAAAATGAGCAGTGAGCAGCCCTTAACCACAACCCAACCTTAACCCATAACTTCTCATCCCTTACTCTGGACCATGGCTAGCCCTGTGACCAGAAATAGATTCTTCTACCAGGATGGGTTCAGCCCTAGTAAAAGGAGCGAGGTTAGCTCAGTGGATGAGCAGCGAAATCTGTAACTCAAAGGCTTTAAGTCCCACAACTGGCAGAGTTTAATGGCGAGCACCTGCTGACGGAGGGGTTCCAAATGTTCCACCCCTCTGTCCTGATATAACTAGTCCTGAATCCTAACCTTCCAGGTCCTAACTGAGCCAAAGCCTGCAACCCTTCACTTTCAAAAGGTGTCACAGAGGTGCTCAAGGATGTGTTTCTGCACCTGTAACCATAATGTTGTGAGCTCAAGTCCCAAGTCAGACAGAGTCAGAGGAGGAATCAATGCCACTACCCCGTCCTGTACCAGAGTGTGACCTGTAACCTGTGCCAGAAGGTTCCAGTGTCTCTGCTTTGTCCTGTCTTGCATAGAGCCTTGAGCAAGACCCCTTACAAACCCTGAACCGAACTAGCCCTGAATCTTAACCTTTAGGGCATAACTGATCAACTTAACCCCTGACTGTTTCATAGCCTTTAACCTGTACAATGGCTGACCTTGTATTTGGATTCAATTCCATGATGAGGAAGAGTTTAGTCATTGTGACGGAGTACCCATCACTACAGTTGAGTATGTGCTCTGACGGCCATGCCAATGAGCCTGGCTCTTTGGTGTTGTGGTCAGGGTGCAGGTTTGGTATCCTGTAGACCTGCTTCAAGGCAGGATAAGGTCACTGTTCTCTTGCTTTGCTACAGTCATTTAGAGTGGTCCTACATTTATAGCCAAAAGGTTGTGAGTTCAAATCCCATTACTGGTAGCAGAGTGAATCTGCAGCCAGATGAAAAACCAATTCAGTTCTTGAGCAAGATCTTTGACCTCCAACCAACCCTTAACCCTAATCCACCAGGGTCATACTGATTCAGAGCCCATAACCTGCCTGAGCTCTTAACCACTCGATTAATTCTTAACCACTAACTACTCCATAATCATTAACTTTCACAATGACTGATCTCATGGCCTGCACCAGAAGATTCCAGCACCACCACCCCATCCTGTCACACCTGGGTTCCTGAGCAACACTTAACATCTCCAAGACCTGAACTTCCTTTGGTGACATCATTAACCCTTAACTTATTCTGTTAGGAATCCAGATCTTCATCTGAATGTATTTTGTTTAATGTGCTGTAGAAATAAAACTGAACTGAAGTAAATAGCTCCTCTTATCTGGGTCATGAACCCCTAACCTCCTTCCACTCATACAGTATATACACTATGGCTCTTCTCTCACCGTGGTTTCTTCAGGGTGGGAGGTTGGTTCAGTTTCTTCCGTACTGGTGGCTTTAATGGAGCGCCGTTTTTAGACTGGGAATTAGTCACCTGAGGAGCACTGTTGACAAAAACAAAGAGAAAAAAAAATGGATCTATGCACTCTTAGTGAGATGTTTTACAGTACGTATGGTTTAATTTTAATACAGCAGTATTCTGGTATCTTACCCACCTTTCTGTGTTGGTGGAGTTGTAACAATCTTCAAGAGGTTGGAGGTGAAAAGATTTGTCTGACCGTGGGGTCAGGGGCGTCATGGGGCCCTCATCAGCCGAGGAGTCGGAGGTGACGCACTCCTTCACCCATTCTGATAAAATTTTAAATTCCTCATCATCAGATGGTGAGGGGCTTCGAGGAGGCGAGGCAGGACACACGTACTTCTGCAACATGCTGCCTCCGTGTGTGTCGTCTGTCTCTTTACACTCAGGAACATCAGCAGGAAAGAAACACGAGCTGCTGTTCAGTTCTGACAAAGCAAAAACAAAAACTCGCTCTTCATGCCCTACATTATCAGCAGGAGGACACGGTACATTTCCATCTCACACGTCTCACTGCAGGAACACTCTGCTGTCTTTCACAGCTGTAACATGTGTTGTGTGCATAATAAACACTGTGAGTGATGCTGTAATGCAGCAGAGATACTGTTACCACCCAGGAGTTAATTATTTTCCAATAACATCAGTGTTTTATTCCTCTGATACAACAATTGACAAGCTACAGACTGTTTATTTTTATAATGGGTGAGAGCTTCGTTCACAACCTGCTGCTGACGTTCGAACCCATGGTGGAGGAATTCTCATTCTGTACTGAGTTATTCGCCATGATGTGGTTTAATCCACATCACAATGTTGCTGACTTTGTAACGTCATTTGCTTTCAGACAACAATAATATCGAATAATAATCTCTTTCCAAACAGTGCGTGTGGTTTTTCCGGTTCTCCCCATAAACACAGCCACATACCATACAGCAGCTGTCACTGTTGTGCTGCGGGTTTGGTTTTTAATAACACTTAAATCATAAAACATACCTGGGCTGCTCACATCACATATATTGTCTGTCTGAGCCACATTACTGCTGAAAAACACAAACAGCAAATAGTTATATAATAATAATAATAATAATAATAATAATAATGGTGATGATGCAGTAACACAGCTCTATGTGACTGTAGCTCACCTCTCTGAGGAATCACTCGGTAAAAGCTTCCTGAGCATGTAGCAGGTTCTCGGCCTCGGTACGGGAGCCGTCATGGTGGAAGGTGACACAAGTTACACTGACGGAGCAAAAGTTCATTTTATTTACACTATAAATCAACTTCACTACAAAACCAGGTCATGGGATATTTTGCCATAAAGTGTGTTCCCAGTCCCAAAATTTATGGACATAATAATAATAATAATAATAATAATAATAATACATTTACATTTAACAAAGGATAGAAAATTCTGTAATGCTAGTTAGAGAAAATGGGAAAATAAAACTCAGCTTGCACACAGAGACTCGAACCGACTCAAACCATCTCACACTACTTTTACTCAAAAAAAACCCTAAGAACAAAATGAAATAAAATGTAAAACATGTTCAGTAGGAACTCTGAGGATCGATCTGATTCTGGTGAAATATGTTTTTTATCTCCTTCCTTTATCTCAGGGCTTGTTGTCACAAACACAGCGACTGTCAAAATAAAGTTCATTCATTCACACAAAGCTGATCTGAGCAACTGAAACCAACAACAATAAAAATCCTGAATTACAATAAAACACTAAATGTAAAGATTACAATCTCACACCTGACTTACCCGAGCTGTTTACCTGAGTTGAGAGACACTGTGGAGGTCATCGCAGGACTGAAAGCATCTGAGCTCCTGCTCATAATAAACCAGCTCCTGTTCCGGTTCCACCTGTCTGACCCAGCTGTTGTCCTCTCAGACTGTCTCACTCTCAGCCTCAAAACTACAACTGTCTCACTCTCAGCATGCCAATGATTTACTGAACACACAGTCACAAACAAACCTTTAACCTGCCTAGCTGTAATCAGACTCCGCCCACTGATGATGTCACATGTACAGGTCACAAGTTTATGATTTTCGCCACACACACACACACACACACACACACACACACACGGGTTCAGCTGTAAGTGGTTCAACGTCACACAGCACTTTTATACACCAAAAACTCACAGGATTAGTGCGTACATGACTAAACTTATTATTTTACAGGATAAAAAAAACAGTACATTATGTTCACGTAGTCCAAATGCTGGAGCTGTTTTTTTTTTTTTACATTAATAAAGATCTTTAGGGCGGCACGGTGGTGTAGTGGTTATCACTGTCGCCTCAAAGCAAGAAGGTTCTGGGTTCAAACCTCTCAGTCGACTGGGGTCTTTCTGTGTGGAGTTCTCATGTTCTCTCCCCGTGTCTGTTTGGGTTTCTTCTGGGTGCTCAGGTTTCCCCCACAGTCCAAACACATGTGGATTCAGTCAACTGGCTCCTCTAAATCCCCCAGAGGTGTGTGTGTGTGTGTGTGTGTGTGTGTGTGTGTGTGTGTGTGTGTGTGTGTGTGTTAGACAGTTGTTTGTCTCTGTGTAGCCCTGTGATAGATTGGAGTCCCATCCAAGGTGAACCCCGCCCTCACCTGAACTCAGCTGGGATTGGCTCCAGCTTCACCTGCGACTCTGATGGATAAACGGCAGAGATGACAGATGGAAACAAAAATCTACTGAGAGGGAGAGATTCAAAGGCTTTACTGTCACACACACAACAACATCACAAGGCAACACTGTCTGCATTGTGCCGCACTCAGTGTGATGTCATGCTACCTGCAGATGGTGATGTTTGTTCATTTTGATCTTTTAACAAACGATACAGTCTCCTCTCAAAGTATTGGCCAATTCTTTTGTTGTTGCCAAACACTGATTACATTTGGGTTTGAGATCAAAACATGAATATGAGACAATAGATCAGAATTTCAGGTTTTAAGGCCAGATTGGAATTCACAAAGAAATACAGAGAAGAGCCACAAAAGTTTCGGAACCAAGATGAACCTCTACCACAGTAATGAAAAGGCCAAAGTGTGGAGAAAGAAAAGATCTGCTCATGATCCAGAACATGAGCTCATGGGTGAAGCATGGTGGTGGTAGTGTCATGGCTTGGGCTTCATGGCTGCTTCTGGAACAGACTCACTGATCTTTACTGATGATGGAACTCATGATGGTATCAGCAGAATGAATTCAGAGTCTACAGGAACACTGTCTGATAATTTACAGAGAAATGGATCCAATCTAACTGGGAGGAGCTTCATCATGCAGGAAGATCACGACCCAAAGCACACTGCAACACAACACAGGGCTTCATCAGGAGGAACAGTGGAAGGTTTCAGACTGGACGAGTCCATCAGCAGACCTGAACCCAACTGAGTAGCGTTTCATCTCCTGAAGAGGAGACTGAAGGGAGAACCCCCCCCAAAACACACAACGACTGAGAGAAGCTGCGCTACAGGACTGGGAAAGTGTCACACAAGAGGAACATAACAGGGTAATGATGTCAGTGGAGCACCAGATTGATGCAGTTACTGCAAGCGATGGATACACCCCCAAGTATGAAGTGTTATTTACTTTAAGATGATCTGTTTGATTGATTGATTGATTGATTGATTGATTGATTGATTGATTGATTGATTGATTCCGAACAGTAAAGAAGAAAGATAAAAAAATTAAAAATACAAAATGCAATAATCAAAACATCGCCATCAACAAACAGAATAGTGTAGCCACAAGGCAGTAACATAATAATGTTCGGAAAGGATTAGGAAGAAATAAATAACTTATCAAATCCTAACCCTCTATACCACCGCTAATCAAACGTCACTTTCCGCCATAATAAACTATATATACAAAAGAAAACAAAAGCAACAAAAAAAAAACATACCAACATGGTATAATATCGACCAAATCAACAGATACTTATGTTATACATATACACACACACATACAATACATATATACAGTACATACATATACACATACCTATAACTATATACATATCCATACATACACAGACACCCATAATATCATAATTATGCATATGCATATATATACATACACACAATACTCATTATGATATAAATATAGATCCGTACGTACCCATACACACATCTATACACTTATATTATCAATAGAATGTTATTGTACTGTTCCAATACTTTTACTCACCTAAAGATTGGATGGTCTTCTCTGTTCTCAGCTGTTTAACATATTCAGATGGGAATATCATAAATATCCAGAAATGAAAGCTGAAACTCTAATCTGTCTCATTTTCATCTCTTGATCTCAAACACATATCTCTTGATCTCTTTGAACAAAAAAGGGGGCACTCACCTGACTGGAATGTGTGGGTGTGGCTCGGGCAGTGTGCCTTGTGGTTATGTTCAAATTACATGAAACACAGTGGAAATGAACAGGGGTGCCACCATGTGGTGGCCAGTGGTGGCCGCGGCCACCCGAAAATCATTCTTGGCCACCACATAGGCCACCCCAAGAGAATTTTATTATGCATACTAAGTGTAAATATATAATGTACGCTAGATTTTTTAAAATTCACAACAGTTCGTAATGTGAAAACAATTTTGTAGCAAGATACAGCAGTGCTGCTCTTGCTGACATCCTCCCTCCCCTCCCTCCCTGACGTTGCTGGTTGGTGATTGCTTTGCTGACCAGAGGCAGCATGAATCAGATTTGAACGACGCATGGAAGACCGCAGCACAGTGCTTGCACAACACTTGCATTTCCGAAAAGAAAACTTCTAGCAAGTATGTATATCACACAATCGTGAATTCCCAAAGGACATATACTTCATTCTTAAAACTCAACTGACTCATTACGTTTTTATTATTAATATTTTATTAATAATTTATTATTGTTGAATTCACGCTAGCATTGCTAAGTGGGAAAGTTAGCATAGCTAAGAACTAATACTGAATATGGTGTGTCAATTTGCAGAGGATGAAAAGAAAACGTATGGACATTTCAAATTTTTTCGACAAGAAAAATGCCAGGACAGGGGAGATACAGCCAGGGGAGAATGAGGAGGAACCAGATGATAACCTGACTGAGGTAGAGCTAGGCAATGAACTGGAAGAGGTGTCCAGGGATAGAGCAGGGACAGAACACAGTGATGCCATGTCAGCAACGGTTCCTGGGCCAGCAGGTAAAGTTACAGATAAAATAGGTATCCTTGCTACTGAAATGGATATTTCAGATAGGCTAACATCAGTAATGTAATGGCATCATGTTTCGATGTCCCGCCAACAAGCAATGCGAAATTTTGATAGGAATGGCTGAGGATTCATTTCGGTTGAGAAGAAAATGAATCGCAATAGGCTACATTTATTTTTTTTATTTGAAAAGCAAACCATAATTTAGGTAGCCTAGGCTACTTTCTGTAGGCTTACTGAGAGACGGACAGAACCAGAGTAATAGGCTGAACAAACTCCTGTTCAGTGTGAACCTTTTGGCTAACTAAAACAGGCGTTTGCTAAACCTTGGACACGGTGGGCATGTAGGTACATGCATGCAAAACGGTTAAGGATAGACTGCCGGCTATCATGTGCCTACTGAAACGACTCTCTGAAGAGAGAAATGGTGACAGGGCTACCGAAGCAAGAGGTCTGTTGGCACAAATAGATCTCCAGTTCATTGCCCTCCTTCTGACAATGACACAAGTCTTTGCTGAGATTAAGTATCTGTCTGATGCTTTACAGTCCCCTCAACTGAATTTGGGTGTAGCGCACTGGCGGCTCGTTAATAGGGGCGATTTGGGCGACGCACTCCCAAACAGGGAGGGAGATTTTTTTTATCTACTCCTACTACCAACAGTAATGTCATTGTCCAATCAGACTAAGGTCGCGCCTGGTGTAGCCACGCCCTTTTGGGGCGATTTCTGTCAGGTTCAGATTTGCCCCAAAATCTCCCATTGACACTAATGGTACGTACGTTTTTTTCGAAAATCCGCTCCCAATGCATTTTCTATTAGGTTTTATGTGCTCACACAAGCAGCGTGTTTACGCCATACGCCTGTTGCGCCGCACAAGTGTTGCCAGATTGGTTTTAAGTGCATTTTGGCGGGTTTTGAAAATAATTTTGGGCTGGAAAACGCAACTTGCGCGGGAAATGTGTGAACATTCTATGAAGATGGCGGCGAGTGTTGAGTGCAACAATACGATAGCGACTCTAAAAGAAGTTCCCTTTAGTCGTCGTACCAATGAGGAGAAAACGGCAATCAAACAGCTAGGACCTCCTAGACCGAATTTAAACATCAAGCAAGTGTCTACAAAGGGGGAGAAGACCTACTCAAGAGGTTTTAACAAGAACTGGTACCACCAGAAAACTTGGCTAGCTGGCTGTGATGTAGTCAATGCTCTTTTTTGCTACCCTTGCGTTCTCTTCCACCCTGGAAGTAGCACAGCAGACGGTACAGTGATATCTGATATTTAAATTTACTAGGCAAAAGTTGTTTGTGTGTGTGTGTGTGTGTTACTAATGGAAGTTGTTTTACCAATGGCAGTTTAACATTGCCATGCTTGGAATATTTCAGTAGCCTCAAGTTCTCTCTGACTTGGTGTAAATTAAGCATATTTTCAGTTTTTATATATTGTACAGTATGTGTTCATTGGAGCCAGCAGCACCTTACCTTTTTTCCAACTTGTTAAGCCAAGTTGCACTGACTACAAAACCTTGTGTAACCTTGCGTGTATATAGCTAAATAACTAAAGCCTTTTGTGTTCATTGACATGCTTGTAATACTTTAAATTTCCTTTTAAGGCATGGCTTTCTGGAGGAATTCTTGGGGGGAAAAAAACTGCAGAATTTATTTAGAATTATTTGTTGTTAAAATGGTGCAATTCCATATAACAAAAACACATTAAGCTGCACATGTTTGTTTGATGGTTATGCTTTTCTTCATCTTTTTCAAAACTTAAATAAACACTTGTTTTGGATTTATATCCTGCCACTTTAATTGCATTCTTTAGAATGAAGAAATTAGAATATGTTTATAATTAAGAATTTGTGTCTACTTATTATAGAATACTGGAATAATATGAGAAAATAAATGAGTAATGTAATATTAATTGATTGTGATGCCAAATGTTTTGCTTTGAAGGCTTCACAATGAATCTTCCTTAGTTTTAGCCTGGCAAGCCAGACTAAATGTGAATATTTGCCACTCGTAGGCAAAAATATTTTTGGCCGCTAGGCGGGTGGGTCTAGTTTACTAGGCTACCTTAGTTTGCCACCTTTAACTTGTTTAGTGTTGCCACCTAGTGGAGAGAAGAGATATTGTCTATATTGATATCTGAATTTACCAGGCAAAAACAAGTTCGGCCAATTGATTTGCTACCTAGGTCAATTTACTTCAGTCCTGTGGACATTTACGGTCCGTGTAGACATAACGGGGGAAAATTGCCCCCCCTGAAAAAAAATTCAGGAGCCGCCACTGGTGTAGCGGTTACCCTTGTGGATTCACTTGTTGACACATTAAACAGTTATCGAGAAGGCTCTGTCTGTAATGAAATTTGGGACAATGTGATGGCCCTCGCTGAACAATGCAGTGTCAGTGTTGCATCTAGACGTCAAGTCACACCAAGCTCTAGGCTTGAAGACTATTACATATGCACACCGATAGCTCAGAGACAGGTCAACACAGATAAGGAGTCTTTTAGGACGGGCTCATTCATTCCAATTCTTGATGTCCTTCTCTCAGAAATTAAGAGAAGATTTTCTAAGGAGAGTTGTGTCATAATGGAAGGCGTACAGGCCTTGAATCCAGGGAGTTCCACATTTTGTGAGAAAACTGTAATATTAGCTTTGGCATCACAATACAAATGCAACACTGAGGATCTTGGATTTGAAATCCCTCAACTTAAAAGGATACTGGGCAGGAAGCAAACTAGTGGCTTGGAAACACCATCCAGTTTACTCGACCTCACAGTCTTTCTTGAGCCATATGGGGAAGTATTTCCTGAGATGTTTAAACTTTGCAAAATTGCACTTGCATTACCTGTGAGTCCTGCTGCTTGTGAGCGTAGTTTTTCTGTTCTAAAATTGATCAAGACTGTCTTAAGAAATTCCATGAGTGATGAGCGACTGAGCAACTTAGGGGTGCTAAGTATTGAGTCAAAAAGGTCAAAGGCCTTCAGTCTTGATGACTTTGTGGATGTGTTTGCAAAAAGACGCAACAACAGGAGAATAATCCTGCTTTGAAAAGAGTGTGACAGGTGCAGGAATATTAGTTGTGAATAGTTCAGATGCAAATCCCTCTCTAAGTCCATCTTCAGAAATATTACAAAATTATGTTGGTTTTTATAATAATTTCCAAAAATCTCAATCAAAGTGCAATCTTAATTTTATTTTCAAGTAAAAACAAAGCGATCCAATTTCTGTAAATTCATTGCAAATCGACTTAGAGGGTTTTGTATCTGAACTGTTCATGTATTGTCCATTGGTTTTTCAGTGTTTCATTTCTGTTCATTCAGATTTTGATGAAAATTACAAGCTTGTCAGTATATTTAGGCAATATTCTGCTGATGCATTCCTTTAAGATGGAACTGTTTGATAGTTTTATATGTCCAATTAAAATGTTAACTTCTATGCATAGCTGTAGCCTAATAATAAAACTGAAAAGAAAAAAAAACATTGTAAGATGTAACCACACCAGATCAACACATTAAGCTTAAGTTAAAAGAAGGATTTTTCTTTTTTTAATATATAACACATATTATACTATATATAGTAGAGTATTAAATTAGGTTATGTATTTTTGTTTGGTATGCCACCCTAAGATTTGCTGTGGCCCCCACTGGCCACCCCGGAACAATTTTCTGGAGGCGCCACTGGAAATGAATAAACCCTTTAGTGTAATAGTGTGTTCAAGGAAAGGTTCTGATCTCATGCCCTGAGTTGCATTATGAGTCATCTCTCCCACTCATGGTGATGTGGTGACTCAGTGTCTTCACTTTCTGTCACTTTAAGGCAAGGCAAGTTTATTTATATAGCGCATTTCATACACAGTGGCAGTTCAATGTGCTTTACAGAAGTAAAAGCAAAACAGTAAACAATAGAGAATAAAATTACATAAAATAAATGGGAAAAATATAATAAGAATTAAACAATAGTAGAAATAAAATAATAAAATGAAGTAGAAGTTCAAATAGGGGAAAAAAACAGCAGAATAAAATAGAATAAAAGTTAAATAAAATTTGAAACATGCAGAGACTGTAAAAGTAAAGATTATAAAACATGTAAAGAAGACAATATTAATTATTTAACAGAAAGCATCTGAAAACAGCTTGGTCTTTAACCTAGATTTGAAGCTGCCAACAGCAGGAGCATTTTTAATGTCCTCTGGCAGTTGGTTCCATAGCTGCACTGCATAGTAGCTAAAAGCTGCTTCACCACACTTTGTTTTAACAACAGGTTTTACCAGTAAATTTTGCTGCTGCGATCTGGTAGATCTGATTGGGTTAGGCCGCTGCAACATATCAGAGAGGTAATTGGGCCCTGTACCATTTAGAGATTTGTACACCAGCAGCAATACTTTAAAGTCAATTCTGTAGCTTACTGGAAGCCAGTGAAGGGACCTTAGAATTGGAGTAATGTGCTCTGTTCTTTTTGTTCGTGTGAGAACCCTCACCGCCGCATTTTGAACCAGCTGAAGTCGTTTGATGGTCTTTTTTGGCAGGCCTGTGAAAAGGCCATTGCAGTAATCAACCCTACTAGAGATGAAGGCATGTATTAGTTTTTCCAGATCATTTTTTGACATAAGTCCTCTTAGTTTGGAAATGTTTTTTAGGTGATAAAATGCTGTTTTAGTGATTGCTTTCATGTGACTGTCAAAGTTTAGCTCGCTGTCAATGAAAACACCAAGATTTTTAACCATATCTTTTGTTTTAATCCCCTTTGTGTCAAGAATAGTGGTAATCCTGAGTCTTTCATTTTTTTTCCAAATAGAATTACTTCTGTTTTATCTGTGTTCAGCTGAAGAAAGTTTTGTGACATCCAGCTATTGATTTGATCGATACACTGGTAGAGACATTCAAGGGGGGCATAATCATTAGGTGATAAAGCAAAATAAATTTGGGTGTCATCTGCATAGCAGTGATACAAAATTGAGTTGTTATTGATAATTTGCCCAAGTGGGAGCATATAAAGGTTGAATAGTAATGGTCCAAGGATCGACCCCTGGGGGACACCACAGGTCAAGGACATTGACGCTGAGGTACAATTTCCCATGGTAACAAAGAAGCTTCTATCTTTGAAGTATGATTTTAACCAATTGATAACTTTACCAGTCAACCCAACCCAATGTTCAAGTTGATATAGCAGTATGTTGTGATCAACAGTATCAAAAGCTGCACTGAGGCCCAGTAATACCAGGACCGATGTTTTGCCTGCATCAGTATTAAGACGTATGTCATTTATAACTTTAATCAGCGCTGTTTCAGTGCTATGATTGGCACAAAATCATGACTGAAAATTATCAAAACGGCTGTTTGATATTGTAGGTATCATGCGGCCATCTTGTGTCAGAACTACAATTCCCAGGCAACTTCCGCGTGACCTATGTCACGCGTGGGCGGGATCATCTACGTCAGTCCAACATGCGCGCATAAGTTCAAGCGGAAGCTCTGCCATTTTGTCTCTCGCGTCTGGCTTTCAAGAAGTCTAGACGCATAAAGGGATGCTCTCCACCATAAAGACGTCTTTTCTTTCTTTCTTGCAAGATTCACCATCCAGCGCGTTCTGTGCCTAACCACTGGCCAAGGTAAAAGTCCAGAATAGCGCGATCTTTAAACTCAACCTGAGTTACAACCGGTTTACTTGTATTAGAAGTGACGTCACGACTGCAGCCCAGGCAGTTAAAAGTTAAGAAGCGATTGAATCCTTTTTAACTCAAAAGCGCTGTGCATCTTATTCTGATCAGAGACCTTTTTTTCCTCACGAACGCTGAGGTTCGGACCAAGAATCCTCTGCTTTCCACGGGAACCACCCAAGTGCTCCGCTGGACCCGAAAGTTCTCTGCGCCTCCATCACGAGCGGCTCACGTGCTCCCACGGCGAGGCCCGAAACTACACCGGCGAATAGTTCTTCATATCTTGCTAAAGGCAGGATTAAGTAAGATTTTGGCATTTGGGCATAATTAAGATAGTCTTAGGAATTTGCTTTTATTGAAATAGTGTGAATTTAAACCCAGGTTTATTGTTACACTGTTAAACACGCAGTGTGTTGATTTATCTTGGTTCTATGTTCTCTCAATTGTTTAATAGATAGGCTGCGCATGCTTCTCTCTCTTATTCTGACTAACACTAATTTCCTTATCATACATTTTGATCTTATCAAGGTTTCAGTGAGTTTGGTAATGTTATGAGTGTGGAATATTTTTGTTACTGAGAAAACACGTGCTCAACAGGCCTGACCAGGCCTGATACACTTTAGATAGCTTCCCTTTGTCTTTAGCAACACGTGCTCAGTAGGCCTCACCAGGCCTAACAAACACACTTTAGCTAGGCCATAGGGCCTTTCACAAACACACAATAGCAACACAAGGCTAATCTAGGCCTCCACCACGTGTAGTTAGCTACACGAGGCTAAACACAGAGCTAATCCTTTGTTCTATTTAGATAACATTCTTTTGTTTTAGCTAGCAACAAGCTAGGCCTCCACCATGTGTAGTTAGCTACACGAGGCTAAACACATGGTCAAGTCCTTCTCACACACACACACACACACACCTCACTGCTTGTATATATTGATTTATTATTTTTATCTTTGTGTAATAAATTCATTTATTAAACAAACTGTGTTTATTTGTGTGAACAATATATATGAAGTCCCCAATCTCCCTCGAATTCAAAAGGATGCATATATATGTTATATAATATGGTAAGTGATCTTAATAATTTGGAAATGTACCATAATTTAGCTGTTTGGTAATTTATTATTAAGCACCAGGATTAATGGTATGATTCACTAAATGATTCACTAAACGATTCATTGAACGATTCACTAAATGATTCATTGAACGATTCACTAAATGATTCACTAAACGATTCATTGAACGATTCACTAAATGATTCACTGAATGAGACTGATTCTATGGTATGATTCAATTCAAACGAGTCAAAGTAAACGATTCAATGGGATTGATTCATTTTAATTATTGACCTTCAAAATTTAATGAGACTGATTTAATGAGATTGATCACTTAATTTCAATAATTAACTGATTGCACCCACAATATCAAGAAGGCAGTTAATTGATTGAAGACAATTTTTTCAAGGATTTTCCCGATGAATGGTAAATTTGATATTGGCCTGTAGTTATTTAATACTGAAGGATCCAGATTATTTTTTTTAAGTAGGGGCTTTACAATGGCTTTTTTCAGGGACACAGGAACAACGCCAGTCTCTAGGGATGTATTTATAATTTGAAGCACATCTGTAATTATAAGATGAAGAACAGACTTTAAAAAGTTGGTGGGCAGAATGTCCAATTCAGATGTTGAGGAACTGAGATTTTGTACAGTTTTTTCAAGAGTCTCGTAATCAATTAAACAAAATTCTGACATTGTGTTGAAGTTATCTATCTGTGTCATTGGTGATTGCAGTTTTTCAATTTTTTGCAACTGAGATATATTATGAGCAATATTATGTCATATTTTATCAATTTTACCTTTGAAGAAGGAAGCAAACTCATTGCATTTATTAACTGAGAGAAGTTCAGGTGCTAATTGTGGTGGGGCATTAGTTAGCTTCTCTACTGTTGAAAATAGCACACGGGCATTGTTCATATTCCTGCTGATGATGTTGGAGAAGAAAGACTGTCTTGCTTTACGAATTTCATAATTATATTTACAAAGCATCTCTTTATGGATTTGATAATGGATGTGAAGTTTAGTTTTGTGCCATTTTCTTTCAGTCTTTCTACATTCTCTCTTTAGCAGTTTAACAGCTGGGTACTGCTTCCATGGTGCTTTCTGCTTATCATTGACTCTTTTGATTTTGAATGGAGCAATATCATCCATAATTTGGGTCATATTTAAATTAAAAATTTCCAGTAAATCATCTACAGAGTCTGACATTTTGGTTGAGTTCTGAGAGAGAGATTGCTCAAAGAGAACACATGTTGTCTTTTATGACTCTCCTACCCATAGTCGTTGAGCTGTTCTGAATGTGAGGAGACATAGAAACATCAGAAAGTGGAAAATGTATTGAGTTCAATGATGTAAAATAAAATCTGAGTGTGTTTTCCATGTTAACATTAGACACATTTGATCAGGAGCAATTAACAAGGAGGTGTGTCTTGTGGCATTCTAAGGATGTGTCCAAACATAGACCACCTGAGTTGATCGACTTTTACGGAGAGAGGTGTTGTGTTGCAGATTCTGTATAAGGTGTCGTTTGTTACCATACTCTTAGGCCACTGATGAACTGTGATAGCACGCAGGTGTTTACGGTGGCAGATGCCAAGCTTCTCTATAACTGCCTTTGGTGTTGCCCAGCTATTGCAGTTATATAGCATGATGGAGACACAACAAGCATTGTATAGTTGTAGCTTCTTTGCCAAAGGAATCCTAGATTTTCGAATCCAAATCTTCCAGAATGATCAAAATGCAATGTTACCCATGATGCAACGTGCCTCTACATCAGCAGAGCTACAGAGGAGGGAACCCAGGATTTTACTTTTCCTCCATTCCTCTTCTCCTCGTAGTGATTTGTCGTTCTCATCCTTCTCTGATGTATCAGCCAGGTAGACATGAGTGAACTCTGTTTTACCTTCATTCATGAACAGGTTTGAGTCCTTTAGGTTTTTGGCAGCAACAGGTAGAAGTCTTTCTAGTGGATCTTTTTCTTCATCTAGGAAATCCACATCGTCTGCATACTCCATTTCTAGGGGCATGCCTAGTTTAGAGAAGGGTGGATTAGGTCTCGTAGAAGATCTCCGTACAGTTTCTAGTGCAGCTGCAAGGTAGCAGGCGAACAGCACTGGGGACAGGCTGTCTCCTTGTGGCGAACCAATGGTTGTTTCAAAGTCTGCCGAGTGTGTTGATCTGACTCGTACCTTCAGCTTAGTACCTGACAGCAGTAGCCTTACCAGTCGCACTTCATCGTCGCTGCACCCAGCCTGGTTTAATACTTCTAGGATTTTCAAACGTTTTATAGTGTCAAAGGCACGTGACATATCTATGCCCATTTTGTGGAAGTCCCAGTGTTTGGACATGACAACAGAGACAAGCATGCGTTGGGCCCACACAATGTCTGCACAACTACGTCCCCTTTTGAATCCACTCTAATATGGCCCGGTGAAGTTGCCAATTTTGTCTCTGATGCGGTGGAGTGCGACAGTGGACAAAATCTTCCGGATACTGTTCAAGAGGGCAATAGGACGCAGGTTTGCAGGTGGACCAGGTGGTTTTTTGGGTTTGGGCAGAGCAATGAGTGTTCCTTCACCGATGGCTTCTACTGGATGGTGGTGTATGAAGGCATAGTTCAAGATGGATGTGAGAACTGGGGATATAATGTCACTCCCATATTTGAATAATTCATTGCTGACTCCATCAGGTCCTGGTGAACGCCCATTTCTCAAGGATTTTATGGCCTTTTTGACTTCGTCCTCTGTAATTGGGGCTACAAGAGGCCTAGGGTTATCTCGGAAAGGTTCTAGTTTTTCTCCGTTTGGGTCAGTGAATTGCTGTAGGAACCAGTCTCTTATTGCATCTGCCTTGCCCTTGTCCGTGGCAATAAAGTGACCTTCAGCACTGTGAACTGAGAGTGATGGAGAAGTTCCAACTCTGAGGGCACGGGTTGCCCTGAACATTTTGCTGCAGTCATTTGTGGAAGAAATCTCATCTACTAAGCCATCTGCTCTTTTTATCTAAAGTTCTTTCAGTCGTTTGTTTATCTGCCGAAGGATGGTGTTACATTCCTTTCTCAGGACACTTTGGTCTTTGCTCTTTCCTGTTTGGTATATGCATAGTCTTAGGGCTTTTTGTTTCTCTGACAGCTCTGCAACTTGGGGGTCTTCAGTATGTTGTCTGGGCTTGTTGCTCTTAAGCACTCCTAGGGTGTTGGCAGCGGATATATGCATGCACTTCAATAAGGTATCCAATGCTTTATTTGGGTTGTTGTCATAGTGTGCGTTGGCCACTTGATTTTGTAGGTCTTCCCTATATTGTACTTGGGTGGTGGGGTCAGTTGTGAGCCTTGTGAGGTCATATCTGACCTGGCCTTTCTCTCTCTTCTGTTTATAGACCAGGTAGGTGTTTTCCATTCGGATACGTGTTACTACCGGCTTGTGGTCTGAATTGAGGTCCGTGCCTCCATAAGTGCGGGAGTCTTCCAGGAGTGGTTTGCAGTTCAGTTTGCATAGAACAAAATCTATCTGGTTGAAGACTGCAATTGTGGATTTTGAGTCTGCTGTTTTCTTGGGAGTAGCAATATGTCCAACCCAAGATGTACGGTGGCGGACAGGATGTTTAAATGCTGTGTTGGTGGCGAATAGACCATGGGCACTGATAAAAGATGCTAGTGCTTTGCCATTGTCATTTCTTTTACCCATTCCATATGAGTCTATGCACAGATTTAATCCTGCATCGTGATCTGTCTTGCTTAGTTTCCCCAAGTTTGGTGTTGAAATTGCCACATACAAACAACAGCCATCTTGAAGGGATTTTGATAGCATTACTTAGTTCATCATACAGTGATTCCACAAGAAATGGATTTTCTTGGGCTCCTTTTGTTGTTGGGCCATAAACATTTACAATGCGGCATTTGGCAGTCTTGCCATTTCTTAGTGGAAGGGACAGGTCCATTGTGGCAATGCAGTCACTAATGCGACCGTAGTTGAGGACGTGGTTTTGTAGCCTTGGTCCTGTTACAAAGCCTAACCCGTGGTGGATGGTCTTTTTCTGTTCCATAAAGATCAGTTTGTGACCTGTTTGAAGTTGTTGTATAGATTGACTGGTTACTTTTGTCTCTTGGATGCATGCAATATCGATGTTGTAATATTCACAGTCTGTTCCTAGTGTCTGTCTCTTTGTGGCTGATGTCAGACCTCACACATTCCATGTAGCAAAAGCTGATGGTGCCCGAGGATGCCAGACACAGCTTCTTGGATGAAGAAAGGTAGACATTATAGAGATAGTCCTCTTTATGCGGTTGTCAGCTCGCAATCCTTGACGACATTAGCTTCCCAGCTGCGTTGGTACTAACGGGGGGGACCTCGTAAAGGTGTCGTCTTCCTCCCCACGAGACACACCTGCGCAAAAAGCTTTGGAATTTGCAGTATTAGGCTCCAGCAGATACAAGGCCCGTAAAGGAAGGCATTGTGTAAATCTGCTCAGCACGCTGAAGGCAGACCTCAAGCACAGAGGACGAGGTCCCCCTACAACAGAAAAGAAACTCTGAGAGCTAAGGGAGCTTGCAGGATGTGAGACGCAGTGGAAGAAGATGAAGAAAGACTGAATGCAGCTGCAGGACGCTTCCATTACTGTAGCTGCAGAAAGCCAGTGAATGATGATGAATTTACAAGGAAAAATTAGATGAGCATTAATGTAACATTTTTTAATGAAAATGTTTGTCCCCCCCAAAAAAAAGTGATATTTTTGACCATTTTCAGCTGTATGACAAAAAAATAATTAAAAAAAAAAACACGCACAAAAAAAAAAATAAGTCTGCTCTGACCCTCGGGGAAAGAGCTGCTGCTGCTCAGTGTTTTATTGAAGCTGTAGACGACAGAAACATTTGTGTTATTACGTGCTGTAAATAAGAGGAAGAAAGTAAACTTTTGTACTGTAAACGTTTCTAGTATCTACATCTTTACTAAACCATTTCCCATAAAACTGGACACACGTGCACTCAGTTTCAACGTTAAAAGTTAACAAAGGTTAAAAGTGAAAGGACTGCATTGAAAATACACCGTTCCCAAGAACCCCAGTGGGACTCCACACTGGGGGCGTGAACACAGCAGAGCAGAAGGTTTGTCCTTTTTAGAAAGTTTTACAGAATCCTTTAGTGAGTAAAGAACCCATGAACAACCACACAAAACTGGCATGTGCAGTGTTCACGCCAGAAAATTTGGACCTGTTATTGTAACAAAAACAGACACTAAAACACTAGTGTGTGTGTGTGTGTGTGTGTGTGTGTGTGTGTGTGTGTGTGTGTGTGTGAGAGAATAGTGGCTCATACTATGTGGGATGTGACCTTCCTCACGCACAGCACGGCACGGCACTCAGTCTCACAGTGAAGCACTGGATGCAGCCTGAATGTTCACCAGCCTGGCGCTGTGTTACAGACCAGATCGGACCCGACCCGTTGGGGCAGCGTGCTCCGAGCGGCTGCAGCTCTTCCTGACAGGAACACACTGTTACCCACAGTGGCAGCAGGACATGAAAAGCACAGTGCGATTAAGGAACTCTCAGAACTGAAAGTAATCTAAAAACACAGCTAACTCCAGAGAGCTGAAAGGATTTTTACATCAACCAGAAGAACTGCTTGTTGATTTTATACAAAATCATAAACCTATAAAACATTAGATAAACACTTGAGAAATATTCTGTTCAGTCCAAACTTTTCTTGGTCCAGCAAATCTGGGTTCAACAACACCTCATCTACTCTACATACACTAGATGACCAAAAGTATGTACCCCCTTACCATAAACACCCACGTGTGGTTCTTCCCCAAACTTTTACCACAAAGCGCACAGTTGTACAGAACGTCCGTGTGCTGCAACATTACAGTTTCCCTTCACTGGAACTCAGAGCCCAAACCTGTAGGCATGTTGTGTAACTCAAATGGTGCCAACTCCCCAAAAATCCTTTTTAATTCCAGCTTGGGGGGGAATACTTTTGCAAGCCACTGTAGTGTCTCTATAAAGTAGTGAACAGGCAATAAAACAAACTACACACTGAGTGTTACACACTTTATTGGCTGTGTTTAAGCAAAGCAGAGCAATAGATCAAAAAACATTTAAAAAACTCAATTATCATCAGGAAGGCCATAGAGCACACGAAGAAGAAACAAATAAACAGTTAAACTAATTCAATAAAAGATCAAAATTCCAGTGTAAAAATTAAACCATCTGATCAGAAAGAAGCCCAAATCAAACACTATCACTCACTCCACGCGAGCGGTGTTCGACTAATTCTACTGTTCCTCTAAAACTACTACTACTAATAATAATTATTATTATTTCATATTAAATTTATAATATAGCCAGTCATTATTATTACTATAATATAAGGTTAAGTGATATGCTAGCAACATTGCATGCTATCAAACCAAATGAATGAAACCCGGAAGAAGGGAATAGAACATTTTTATTCCATTGAAAATGTGTCCTGGATGGATCATAATTAATTTTATATATGAGAGCGAGAGGATATTACACAGTTGTGCGAAGATATGAAGTTTATCTTCGAGTGGTGAATGCACAAAATATTTTCAACACACAAGAAGATAAACTTCATATCTCCACACCACTGTGCAATGTTCTTTATATTATATGGACACACCCAAGAAAAAAAAAGCAAGTTAATCAAAATGATTTTAATTTTGAACCAGTTCGCCATTTTGACGACGCACATCAGTGGGAAAACACTGGGAGTGACATCATTGAGTAAAATATCGGGAATTATGTCGCTCAGATCCGTGATGTATTTCATATGAAAAATGTGAGATTTTCAACACGAGAAGATAAACTTCATATCTTCAAGACAACGTGTGATTTTCTTTTTATTATATCGACACAAACAAAAAGTCCCCAAATTTATCAAAACCATTCATCGATTTCCTCTCGAGTGACAGATAGAGATTTATGTCCCGGTTTTGGTTCTCCGTGTCCCGGATGGAGCTCGGATGAAAAATACCAGTGGTGTATTTCACACTAAAACACTCGTGTGTGTGTCTGTGTGTGTGTGTATAATATATATAAATATAAAATTTAATATAACATCAATAATCAGTTCTACGTTTAGCTGTGTGTTCAGAGTCATGTTCGTCTCTTAGTGAGGATTAAACCCTGAAATTACACACATCAGGATTGAAGTTAAGAAAGCTAAGCATTCATTAGCCAGATTAGCCCGTCATGTGACACCTCCAGACATTCACAGGCCCTAGATTATTATTATTATTATTATTATTATTATTATGGCCCAAGCACTGAGGTGTAGGCCTACGGCCTGCATTAGAGGTGCAAAGCCCTATTGTTTTCATCCTGTTTTTCTTCTTATTATTATTATTTTTTCCTTTCTCCACAGAAGAATTCATTTTTGAGGCACTTGTGATGCTCAAAAACTCACGAATTTTGGCACACTGATCAAATGTGGATAAAATCACAAAGTTACACTGAGCAAGGGACTGGGCGTGGTCCCGGAGCTCTATAGTCCCCTAGAGAACAAGCTACGGTTGAGATGAAGTTGCTCGGATCAGCACGAGATTTGCTGTGATCGATACTCATGATACAGGACAAAGTTCACTAATGGCCCTTTTCCACTACCCTTTTTCAGCTCACTTCAGCTCGCTTCAGCTCACTTCAGCCCGACACGGCTCGCGTTTCGACTACCAAAAACCAGCACGACTCAGCTCGCTTCAGCCCTGCTTAGCCCCTAAAACTCGCACCGTTTTGGAGTGGGGCTGAAGCGAGCCAAAGCGAGCCGAGTGAGGCTGGGGGCGTGAGCAGACACTCCCCTGTGCACTGATTGGTGAGGAGGAGTGTCCTCACATGCCCACACACGCCCCGCGAGCACGCTGGGATCTGTAAACACCGTAAACCCGGAAGGAGAAGAATTACGAATTACGAGAATTTCTGAAGCCTTATGCGCCTCGCCTCATCTATACGCTCTTGCCAGTATCTGTCCGCGTTGTCGGTGACAACAAGCCACAGCACCAAGACCAGCAACACTAACGACTCCATGTCCTCCATGTTTATTGTTTACTATCCGGGTCGTGAGACTACCGCTTAAAAGATCACTGATGTCACTGTTTGCGCTGCTTAACGACATCACCTGACGTCCACCCACTTTCGCTAACTCCACCCAATGTGTCCACCCACTTCCAGCCAGCACGGTTCAGCGCGGTTGTAGTCGAAATGCAACTCCAACAGCCCCGCTCAGCCCGACTCAGCACGGCACGGCTCAGCCCGACTCAGCCGCGTTTGTAGTGGAAAAGCAGCATTAGTTGTATTTGACTCCTTCCAACAGGAAGTCAGCCATGTTGGATGGAATTTGGGATTTTGAAATTTTCCCGTGCTGTTTTGAGGGGCTTACGATGGCTAAAAGCTCATGAAATTTTGCACATCCATTTGTGCTATGATTTGAGGTGATATGGTAAATTAGTCTAGGTGGGCTTCATTAACTCCATACCACCACCTAGTTCAAAAATACAGATTTGGCACCTTGTACATACTCGAAAACTCATGAAATTTGGTCCACGTCAGTCACGCACACTGAAACTCATCCATAGGGGCATGACCCCAGGTGTGTCCAGAGGACTCCATAGCGCCCCCATATGTCATGGAGACTCCTGCCCAGTCTATAGTTTCACCTATCCGTGTCAAATTTGGTAGGTGTGTGGAGTGTCCCGAGATGAACAAAATTGCCTATACACTGCATCAGCCATACTCAACAGGAAGTGAGGATTTTTTTGGTTTTGTGCGTTTTGACACGTTACGTTTTAATAAACTCCTCCTAGGCAGTTTGTTGGATCCATGCCATATTTGGTTTAGGTCATGCCAAGATGTTGCTGATGTTAAACTGCAAAGGGATTTGTGATACGTTGCAAGATGTTGAAATGGCGAACCAATAAATTTACACATTATGCTACGCAAATAGGAAGAGAGTCATAAATTCACCATGCATTGCCTGATACGGCTCAAACTTCACAAGTTATAGGATATCATGGTTCTGAAGATAGCCACATACCCAAAGACACTCTCTGGTATAGCACCACCATTTGGACATCGACAGTAATGACTCCATTGCCAAAACACATGTAACATTTTGATGTACTCTTCCTAGGCGGTTTGTTGGATTCATGCCATATTTGGTATACATCATGTCAAGACGTTGCTGATTTTAAGTTGCAAAGGGATTTGTGATATCTTGCAAGATGTTGAAATGATGAACCAATAAATTTAGGTTATGTCACACAAACAGGAAGCTGGTCAAAAAGTCACCATGCATTGCCTGATATGGCTAAAAATTCACAGGTTATACGATACGATGGTTCTGATGATATTCACATGCCCAACTTGACCCTCTGGTATAGCGCACCATTTGGACTCATGAAATTTGGTACACACATCAGTCATGGCCACTAGGGATAGAGGCTTGGCCCTGGGTGCAATGCCCTATTGTTTTTGGCATGTTCTCCTGTGCGAGGGCCCTTTATCACCGCTAGCGGCTAGATTTATCATCATTAGTAGTAGCAGCAGCATTATTAGCATTGTTATTATTTGATTTTTTAGATAGTAAACAATTAGGTGTTTGAAAGAGTGGCACTACGCTAGCTTGCTAGTTACTGTGAGCTAATATTTGCACAAACATCTGCCTGCTCCTGTTACACAAACCCCACTCTTACGGACCACTCTGGGGGCGTGTCCTGGAGAAAGAGAGAGAGAGACCAAGCAAGAGACCTTGGACTGGATTTTACTCGCTGGTGAGAGCTAAGAACGATAAAATACTGTGAGACAGACGGTGAGCTGGGCTTCTTTCTGTAATGAATATTACAGTAGCTGCCCTGCTGTGTGTCATGTTGCATTTGCTTGATGTTTTGCTGTTAGCAAAGTTGTTGACTCGCTAGTTTTTTCCATCATGAGCCAGTTCAGTTCATTTCCACAGCAGTTTAGCCACGAGCTACATCTCCAGGTGATGTTACAAAACCTGTGAGATAACCCTCAGAGATGGGGACTGATCATCAGAGTTCTTGGGTTGGTTCCTGTTTAACTTTGTTGGCAGCTGTAGGGGCCAAGAGCAAAATACACCAATTCTCACTTAATGTTGCTTTAAAAAGGAGAAACAACAAGCATGAAGTGTGTACTGTAAATGTTAACGTGTGCCTCGGCTTTGGGTTATATTAACGTGAAATGCAACTGATTTTGGTTAAGTATACTCTATAGATTTTCTGAAAGGTATGAAAGTGTACACGCGTGTTGTAGGTCGAATTGGGATTAATTAAATTATAAATTATGTAATAATTGATAATTAAATTAATCAATTTATAAATAAAGATCAGTCTCATAAAATCTTAAATTATTAATCTTAATACTCACCGTGAATGGTTACATTCAAGATTAATGGTAGCTCTGTATTAGATGGGAAACCCAGTTGTATACAAAAGCTAAATTCTGAAGGAAAAAGGAGTTCTAAATAGTTGACCTTGTGAATAAACAACAGGAACAAGTAAAATGCAATTCAATTTTATTAGCTTTTATTTGTCTACTACTCACTAATAATAATAAACTCAAAATACATTCAATGTCAGCAAAGGTAATAACAAGACAAAACAATGGAACAATTACACCTGGACTATAAATTTGAGGGAAAGAGAGAGAGAAAGAGATAGAAGGAAAAAAAAAAGAAAAGAATCCCTTGTGTGTGCGTGTGTGTGAGGCTAGGGCAAGCCGATGCGTGTGTGTGTGTGTGTGTGTGTGTGACCTAGCTTGTCGTTAGCTAAAACAAAGGAATGTTAGCTAAAACAAAGGAATGTTAGCTAAATAGAACAAAGGATTAGCTCTGTGGCTAATGTGTGCTTTGTGTAGGTATCTGTGGGCAGATGCTAATGCTAGCCACTCTGGCAATGCTTAAACAAAATGGCGGTCAGTGCCTAGGTGTCGTATCACAGGTAACTCAATGAGGAAGGTATCAAAATGGCGTCGGAAAAATGGCGCCTGCAGGCCTAGTCGAGAACACAAGCCTACCAGCTAGCAATAAGTTGCTAAGGAGAATCTGACCACGCTACAGCTGGATCCAAACACTGCACTTAACAACAATTTCCAACAGACTATCTAGGCAAAGAACTCAACGCGAGAGAGAGAGAGAGAGAAAGAGTGTGAGAGAGTGTGTATATGTGTTGGATGGAGAGAACTAGGCCTTGTAGCGGTCTAGCCTCGGAGCTTAAAATAACAAACTTGTCGCTGCGCTGCTAATCAGATAGGGAAGCTAGCAATGGAGTTAAGGAAAGATATCATGCAAGATACCCTGTCTAACAAGTTCAAAGAAAAAAAACAGAACCAAAACAAACAATAAAAACAAACAAACAAACAATAAAAACAAACAAACACCTTCCGTGTCTGAGCGGGTATGCTAAATAGCTCAAAGCTTAAACATGACCCTAACAACCATCTGAATAAGCTACAAATTAAAAATTTGCCCAAGTGCCTACTCAATGCGATGGAAGTTCTTTCTCCGATGTCCGCGCTGAGGGTCGCAGTCCGAGGAGAGGAGGTTAGCGGCGCGTTGCGTCCAACCGCGGCTAACGAAGCAGGGAGATGAAGGCCTAGCTGGCCCACGGTGCTTCAGGAGAAACCTCCGGTGATGCGTCGACGAGAAAAAGGCTGAGAGGAGCGAAGCTGTCCGCAAATGCCTCTTAGCGTGGAAAACTACTTAACTGTAGTTAAACTTTGCAAAGGTTTAGAATCGAAACCACTATATCGCTGAAACTTAGCGGGTCGTTCAAAAGTTCGGCCGAAACTAATTTGAACAGGCTGTTCTCAGACAATAGCGGTTAGTCTCAACACTGTAGGCGAGCGTGCCTACAGTCCGTCCGACCACTCCAGTAGTCAGAACATGAGAGGGCGAATCGAGGCGCTCTCGATACAGTTAAAGCAGTTCCACTTCACGTCACATCCGGGTGGAGCGCGCAAGGAAATTGTGGGATCGTTATAGGGGGCGCTGGCGAGTTACCAACATCCCCCCCTTGGCCATAGGCGCTGAAAGGAGTGATACCCTATGGGCACATGGTGTTTAGTCTGCGACCCACGGTCCCTAGTAATCCACAATGAGGTAGTTCCACAATGAGGTAGTTCCAAGGGTCCTTTCTGTGAAAAGTCTTTCAGACACAGTTCAACAGTTCAATTCATTTCATACAGTCCATAAGATGCATAGGCACTTGGGCATGAAAGCATAGGCACTTGGACATGAAAACAATTACACTATGGCTACTTAACTACCTTCTACATACAATATTTCACACAGCAAACAAAAATAATCAAAACTCCATAAAGGAAAATGGAAAAGAGGGGTTAGTTAGCGTGTTAGCAAGCCTACTCTTCAAGAAAGTTAGTGGAGGCCTTAGGCCTGATGGAGAATCGGACAATGCCACGATCTAATTTCTCAGGTGCGTAGATCGTTTTGTCCAGTTTGCGGTGTAGTGTCAGTATGTACCTGTGTAGAGTGATGGCTATGAAGACTGTGATAACCCAACCGCTAGCTAGAAATCCCAGCGCAATTCGGCTTATTAAAGATCCTTGATCGGACGAAGGGTTTGCGCGGTTATTCAAGAAAGTGGTAGCGATGCCAGTGGGCTTAAGATCGAATTGCACGGTTTTGGTCCCTTCCAGCAGTAGTTGTGCTTGGAGGGTGGAGTTTATCTCAAGTTCGTGACCTGGGAAGGCATCGGGCATTTCTATCTCGGTCTCTACTGGTCAGCGCTAAGGTGATGGAGGGTGATGTCACCCACGTGAACAGTGGCTCCTAGTGGGACACTTAGGAGAGAGGTTTCGTTAGGGATCTTCATTCTAGTGGCAGTGTTATGTTGATCATATGATACCAGAATCTCAGTTTGGGGAGTGTTGATTAGCCACCGATTACCAGCTCTTTCTACTCTAGTTCCTATTCCTTCATCTTTAATAGACAATTTGCCTGCACACTTCTGCTCGGGGACTTTTGTCAATCCACAGAGACGGTCTGTGGTGTCTCGGATAAAGGGATTGCTGGGGCAGACCCAGTGGATATCTTTGGTAGAGGTGCACATGTCTAAATTAGGGACGAGGTAGATAGAGGGGTTGTCATCGTGATAGGCTATGGTGGAAGGTGTCTGCAAACGTACGTGTACGTCGTTGTTCCAGAAACCTACATTAAGGACAGATTTGATTCTGTATATGTTTTGCCGTTCAATAACGGGGAGATTGAGGATGAAGCCTATTTCTAGGTTTTGAGGGTTCACAAAAATGGGGATAGCACTGCCAAGACTATAAGCCAGATGAATCTGTGATGAGTAAACGTTAGTCGTGGTAGTAGATCGGAGTATGCTGTCAACCATGCTGAGGGGTATCAAATATGGTGGGATTTTACCTCCACTCAGGGTGCTGAGAGAGCTACTTACTTCTCTCATCAGGTCCTGCATTAGGTCTCGGATTACTCGGACGTACTTGACTTCGCTTCTCATGATTGCTGCTAGCCTGTCTACGGCATGTACTGTGTTCTTGATTAATGTAGAATGCATGTTAACGGTTAGTATGGTTCCCTGCAGGGTTTTGCCTAGGCCCTGCAGCTCCTCCTGTTGAGTTAGTAGTCTACCCTGGATTTCTGGCATCTCTTCCTTAAGAATGTTCATTTCTCGTTTGACCGCGGTTAGGCTAACGGTGTTAACGGCAGAGAGGTCCATTGAGAACAGAGAGCCAATGGCGGATGCAGCAGTAAGTAGTCCTCCGAGGAACCGTTTAGGGCGTGTTTTGCCGCTGAGTTCCTCCTCAGTGACTATGAACTTCTGTAACTGTTCGAGCATGTGAACTGTGGTACGCTTGGCGTGTTCGATGTTGGACCCAATCTCGGAGTCAGGCCCGGTTTCGAGGTTTGTTTGTGTGGGCGATCTAAAATGCTTACGGTACACGTCCCAAGGATCGAGGCGGGTGTACACGCGCTGGGTATGGACGCGGCAATTGGTGAGGAGCAGTCCTGGGGCATCTTGGAGAACAATGCCACTCGGCGGACCTGGTTCCACTATGTTACCGGCCAATGTGGTCTGCAGGACTAGGAAGATGCCGAGGATCCAGAGAGGGGCCATTCTGCAACATACAGGAGTTTGTTATTCCGATTTGAGTGGTAACGAGGGTGGTTACTTATAGATGCACGCTTATGGATTGAGAGGCATGCAACTAAGTTGGGCAGGCTATAACTTATTGTTTGTCCACCCCCCTATGGAGTGTGGACTGCTCAAAAAGCTTTATTTGGTTGCTATGGGCCCATCTATACGAAGGCGCCTGGCTGGGCTTCGAAGTTTTGATGCGGTAGGCGACGGGGGACAGTTTACCGACGATTTCGAAAGGGCCGGACCAACGGGGTAAGAATTTTCTGGCTACTCCTACCGGTTTGGTGAAATTGAAGTATAGGACTCTGTCGCCTACTTCGTACTCACGGTGTGTCGCCTTTCTGTCGTAGTAAGCTTTCTGTCCTTTCGCACTCTTTTCGAGGTGTTCCTGGGCCCACGCAAATGTGGCCTGCAAGTGGCGTTGCAAGTCGGTGACGTACTGGTGTGCGGTGTACGCAGTGGCAACGCTTAGGTCCTCTGGTCGGTAGAGGAGGTGTAAGGGAAGAACCATTTCACGGCCAGTCATCATTTCGAACGGGGTGACTCCGGTGGTGCGGTGAGGAGTGGACCGAATGGCCATCAGCACCAGAGGGAGTTTGATGTCCCAATCTTTGCCATGGTGACTCACATACTTGCGAAGCATGCTCACGATGGTTTGGTTGGCGCGTTCGACCTGACCGGAAGACTGAGGATGATACGCGATGTGGAATTTTGCCTCGACTCCGAGCATCTCCCACAACACTCTCATGACCTCTGCGGTGAAATGAGTACCTCGGTCGGAATCAATGGATAGGGGCAAGCCCCAACGGCTGAACACATGGTTCATAAGAAGGAGAGCGGTGGTCTCTGCGGTTTCGTTTGGGGCGGGCAAGCATTCCACCCACTTCGTGAACGCGCAAGTGACGGTCAGGAGATACTTATTACCTCGAGCTGATTTCGGCACCGGTCCGACCCAGTCTATCTGGAGATTAGACCAGGGGAATGAGATGCCTTTGCTTTGCAGTGGGGCGCGGTTCAACGGTTGGGCTGGTCGGAATTGGCAGCAAATCAAGCACCCTTTAACATACTCGGTAACGTCCTGAATCATGAAGGGCCAATAGACAATCTGTTGGAGTGTCTGGTAGGTCGCCTGAGCGTTCCTATGGCCCCCGCACGGGCTGTCGTGAGCGTACTGCAACATGACCCCCCTATGATCTGTGGGCACGACCCACCGGGGAGGTCCCTGGTTGCGTGGTGTGTACACCAGGAGTCCTTTCTCGAGTTTTAAGCCGTTTTTGAGATTGTGAAGGTGGTTTAAGTCTCGGGACTGTTGCAACTCTTGTGGGGAAATTGGGGACGCCACGGGGTCCGCAAGGAACTTACGGATTTGGTGGATCACGGGATCCCTTTCCTGCATAGACACCAGGTCGGCGTCCTGGGGCAGTCGGCCGAGTTGCACGGTTCCTGCTTGGGGTACTGCGTCAGTTTGACCTGCTCTAGCCTGTCGGCGAGTAATCGCGGTTACGTTATGGCGTGGCGTCTCGGGAAGCCATGGCGGCTGGAATTCCCAAAGGGGGCCGTCTACGGCTCCCGCTTTGGCGAGGCCATCTGCCTCATCGTTACCGACTTTGTCAGGTCCTGGGACTTGAGAATGTCCCTTCACCTTCTTCCAATAGACGCACATTCCCTGTTCGGTTACGAGTCGATCGCATGCTAGGAAGAGTTCGGAGTGTTTCACTTCCTTGCCCCTTGCATTTTTCATGTCCTGCACCTTCCACGAGGGAAAGTGTGAGACGAAGCTATGCCTGGCATAATTTGAATCAGAGCAGAGGACTAACCGCTTGATGTTCTCACGGGCAGCTTGTTGCAGGACGATGAGCACGGCTGCTACCTCCGCATATTGGCTAGTCTTAGCCCCGAGTCGATGTTGGTATTTCCCTTGTATAGGGCCGTTCGCCCATACGATACCGACACCGGCTTGGACTTTGCGTTCATGATGGAATGAGCATCCATCTATGTAAGCGGTGGGGAGGTCTTTGCAGACGTTCTCGTCATAGTAGTGGTGGTCGGAGGGGAGAGCAGGTACGGTTGTTAGTTCGGTTTGATCCGGACTATTCTCGCAGTCGCAATGCTGGCATTCCGCCAGCCCTCGGCCAAGCACCATCTTGTGGTTCTGGGCGTACTTCACCTCGACGTCGTAGCCCTGTAGTGCCATCATCCAAGCTGCGATGCGACTGTTCGAAACTCTTCCCTCTCTCAGCCTCTGGCTGTTCAAGAACGAGACCGGTTGATGATTGGTCTCTATCACCACCTTCTGGCCACCAATGTAACTGCGAAAGTGTTCAACGGCCCAGACCGTGGCCAGCAGGGCTTTTTCGCAGTCTGAAAATTTCAACTCCACAGCACTGAGGGGCCGACTGGCGTATGCTACGACACGGCGATCTTTGTCATGCTGCTGTGACAGTGCAGCGCTCAGGCAGTGGGTGGAGAAACCAGCCTCCAAGAAGAACGGTTTGTCTTTGTCGGGATACGCGAGGCAGGGAGCAGAGCAGAGCTTCTGCTTCATGCTCTTGAACGCGAGTTCTTGAGGCTCACTCCACTGGAAGGGTTTATCCTTCCGGAGGAGCTCGGTGAGCGGTCGTGCTATCTCCGCGTAGTCCTCGATGAACTGTCGGGAGTAGTTGCAGACCCCTAAGAAGCTCCTGAGTTCAGGTACGTTGGATGGGGCTTTGATGTCTTGGATAGCCCGCACCCTCCCTGACTGGGGTTCAATGCCATCTGGCCCGACGCACAGTCCAACGTATTCAACTTTGGTGCGACACCACTGCCCTTTGGTGACAGAGAGCTTCGCTCCTGCTCTGGACAGCTGAGACAGAACATGGCGTATCTCTTCGAGGTGTGCATCAAAAGTCTGTGACCTAATGAGGATGTCATCGACATAGATCAAGTTGCCACGAGCTGCGGCATCGCTCATTGCCTTATGCAAGAAGATGTTGAATTCAGCGGGGGAGTTCGCGTAGCCGAACGGACATCGGTTGAAAATTAGCTGGCGGTTCCCAAAAGAAAAGGCCAGCTTGTGCTGGTCAGCTGGATCCACGCGCATGGTCCAGAATCCACTCGCCACGTCGGCGGTGGAGAAGAACTTTGCACCCTTCACCTTGGCAAGTTCTTGATCCAGATGGATCATGGGCCATCTTGACAAGGGCACTTGCTTGTTCAGCTGCCTATAGTCAATGGTGAGACGCCACTTGCCGTTCGGTTTCAGCACTGGCCATAAGGGGGAGTTGTAAGTCGAGTTACACTCACGAATGATCTGCTTTTCCAGCAGAGTGTCCAGTGTTTCTTGTATTGAGTCGTATGCGGCTAACGGGATTTTGTATTGCCGCACGAACGTCGGTGGAGCGTTCGGATCTGTTGGGATTCGGACGGTGTGGATGTCCGTGACTCCGCAGTCATTGGAATCTCGCGCCCAGATCGCCTTGAAGTCGTAGAACAGTTCACGGAGCTGTCGTCTCTGGGCGTCCGTGGTCAGGCTGTCAGCTTTCACCAGCTGTTGTTGAACTTCTCGTTCAAAGCCTGGGTACGGTTCACCTAGAGCTGAATCAACGACCTCAGTTGCAGGGGTGTCGTTGCTCGATTGCGTGGCAAGAGCATACACCAGCATGTGTTTCGGGGTGTCAGTTCTGGTCATGACTATGCGCTCGTCGCGAAGCATGTCGTGAGGTTCGACGTGGATCATGTGGAAAGGAAGAGTGATCCAGGGAGGTTCCACTGGATCGGAATGAGTGTCCGGCGTTGGCAGCTCACCGATGACTGGAATGGTGAGTTCAAAGTCATGGAATGCCTGGTCTATCAGAAGGCCTAAAGGCCGACGGGCGGGGATCGTGATGGCGTCCCGCGTGGAGTTTTGAACCAGGAGGTAAGCGGAACGATGACTCACTTCAAGCAGCGGAGTCCCACACACGGCTAAATCGAGCTCCATGAAGAATCTGAGAGGCTGGAAGAACGCCTGGGAGCTACGAAACTGTTGGTCTTTCATGATGACCAGCTTAAGAGGGGAACCAGCAGTCCTAGCGGGAATGACAATGTCAAATTCGCTAGCGACATGGCAGGCTTGGGGAATCGTTTGTCCTGACCGCATTTGTTCCGGGTCAGCTTGGAACGGGTGCTTAGCAGCGTCGGCTTGGGTCCAGATGACCCGGTTGACTAGGTCCAGTTGGGCTCCCAGTCTGACCAAGATGTCTGCCCCAATGACCAGTGGGTCAGGAAGTCCGGGGACGACACTCAAGAAATGAAGGAATTCTCTCTGACCGATGGCGAGCGACACGGCGCAGACGCCTGTGGCTTTGATGGGGCTCTGGGGTTGTTCGGCTGACAGTAGCCGGTGGCTCTTCTGCACAAAGACAGGGGAAGGAGTGCTCTGACGCACTATGTCGAACCACGTTTGGCTGATGGCTGACTTCTCTGACCAAAGCGCTAACCTGACGCCAGGTGCCGTGACGCCGTTGACAGCAATGTTGCCAGATATCCAGGGGTAGTACCTGGTTGGGGCAGATTCGCCAAGAAAGCAAAGGAAAGACGGGTGGCCATCAAGCGCGTTGCGGTTGAGAAGAGTGTCGGTTGAGTTTGGTGCGTCTTGACTCGGCTCAGGGGGGAGCGGAGTGGTCTCGAGGTTCTCGGGGACCTGCCCTGACTCAGCTATCGGTGGAGTAGCCTCCACGCTAACTTCATCGCAACAGGCTCGATCGTGACGACGAGGATCTGGGGTCTGTGGGGACGCGACCTGGGCCCACAGTTGCCCACGACGACAGTCAATGAGGGGCGCTAGCCTATCTAGTAGGTCTTGGCCAATGAGGAACGGTTCTACACCGACAGAGCAGATGTAAGTGGGGTGAGTGATGGACATGCCCTGGAAAGTGAGTTCTAACCATGCAATGGTTGTTACTGGGGCTTGATTCTGGGTGAAGCTAACCAAGTTGACGTCACAACGTTCGGTTCTGATGGGTCTACCTTGCGCGCGCCGCGCATCAGAAACCTCTGCAAAGACTTTGGAACACATCAGGGTGATTTCTGACCCGGTATCCAAGAGAGCTTGGAGGGAAACGTTGCCTTCTACCACCACTGGGGTATAGATACGCTTGGCGTTGCCTTTCCTAACCAAATCTCCAAGAAACTGCGTCAGGGGTGCATCCTGCGGGTCAGGCTTCACTAACGGAGGGGGTGGTTTCAACTCATCGCTGCCTATTGGGCAGGGGTCCTTTCCCCACCCCACGAGGTAGACACGCGGTGGTGGTGGGGATGGGTCCCGGCCTAGTCATGCTGACGGTTCGTCCCTGTCCTTGCTCGGCTTACCCTTCCTGTTCTTATTGCTCAGCAGTTGTTTAACTCGTGCTAATTCGGTCCTCAGTTCTGCCATCCCAAGCGGCTCTTGGTTGGCTTGTTTAATCCGTGCTAATTCAGCCCTCAGTTCTGCCATCCCAAGCGGCTCTTGGTTGGCTTGTTTAGCGGTAGCTAGCTTAGGGCTCCGCTCCCTTCGAGAGGAGTTGCGATGGGGCCTTGACTGTCCGCTATTCTGAGATTTAGGGCCGTGACTGCCAGGTTTGCGGTTACCTTGTCCTTTGGCGTTGGAGCCCTGTTCCCCCTTGGCTCCAGCTTGTCGAACTTTCCAGTTACCTTTGGGTTGACTCGACGTCTGGTGGCCGGGGTTTGGGTTCGCCCAAGGGGGCCCGCGGTTTGGGGCTTCACCCCCTTCTAGGCCTAAGGACTGATCTTCCTGCTCATATAGGCTGAGGACTCTGGGATCGTCCTCGTGGCGGTCCGTGGGTCGGACGAACGTCTCCCACGTTAGTTGTGCGGTGCGACGCATTTCTCTCATAGTATGGGGGCGCTGGCGACACGCGAGTGTTACTTGGTTACGGATGCACGGGTGAAGGTTATGGAGGAAGAGGGACTTGAAGTTGCGATCTTCCTCTAGCCCGGGCTCGCTTCTGCCCTGAAAGTACGCTGCACGGAGCCGACGGTAGTACTCGCGAGGGTGTTCGCTTCGTTTCTGTCTGATCAGAATGGCACCCATCGTCGCAGCAGTCTCGTCCTCGTACAACGAGTATTCCTCTTTCAAGTACTTACGTATTTTCTTGTAGTTGTCGAGGACTGACTGCGGTAAGGTCTCAACGAATGCTCGTACGCCACTACCTAAAGTTTTCCAGACTAGTCTGGCCTTTTCATGCGACGTAGCCTCTGGCAGGTCCAGGAGGCTACGCTCGATTTCCCGGAAATAATCATTAACGCTTCGGTGTCTATGATTTTCCGGCTCAAAACGCTCTATGTCTTTCGCAAGGGCGTCGATTTGGCGGATCCTAGTTTTGCGTTCTGCGACGAGGCGTTTTGATTTTGACCCGTAGGGGTCCTCGCTGTCTTCGCTATTTGAGCTGCTCTCATATCGCCTATGTCTGCGTTTCGGCTTGGAGGCGGCCTCTCCGTCAGAGGAGTCTGAGGGTACGTAGCGCGGCGTTTTCTGCGGGCTAGAGGCTGCAGCGATATTGAAGCGCGAGGGGGTGTAGTGGGGAGTAAAGTAAAAACTCCCAGCGCCACGAGGTGGCGATCGCGCGACTTTCACGCGAGTTGAGCTTGAGTGCGGTGTCTGATCTACCGTTCTAAGCTCAGGTTCTTCCTCCTCCAGAGCGGAACTCTGTTCTTGGGAGGGTTTGGCCGATCCCTCATCTGAGCGACGTGCTTGCGTCACTTCTTCTCTGAGGTATTCTATTTCGCGCTTTAGTTCATCTTGTGTGGCTCTCAGGCCCACGAGGCTACTCTCCGCGCTTTCTGCTCTCCTTTGAGCTTCGGCCAGTTGTCGTTTTAGTGTTCTTTTCTCTTGTTCGAGGGTCATACACACATGTTCCATTTCCTTATAGTAGATCATGAACAATTTGGGTAGCCCTTCTGGAAGAGTCATAGTACGCTCCTTAAGTTCCCTAACGGCTATGTGTATTTCATCAAAGCGAGCCTTTTGGTCCAGATCACAGAAGTAATTTCTCCTATCCTCCGGGACTTGGCCTAAATCGCCTACAACGTCGAAGAGAGAGAGGAGGGGCCCTTCTGACTCCCTTGATGGGGAACGCGACATTTTGTTCGAAATGTATTAATTAACTTAAAGGAAATTAATACTAGGGGTTGATTAGGTTAGAATTTAATTTAATCCAAGTTGCTAAATAATTGATGTGGTTTCTTAGCTACTTTGTTTTCACTAATGTTTCACTTGTATTAATTAGCTCAATTAATAATTAGTTAACAATAATGATTATTATTATTAATAATATTAATTAAGTACTTGGATTAGATATTACTCTAATGTACTAATCAATTAAACCAGTTTATCAGCTAACTGTGGTTGGCAGCTGAATTTCAGTTCTGTGATTAACACACTGTTAATGATTCACCATTAAAGTCATCTGTGTTATACCTTGGCAGTTGATTTTGGGTATACAGCAGTTTACAAGTTATTGTTGAGAAATTCACAAGGTCATTAAACTATGCCTCACACGGGGCACCACTTTAATGTAGGTCGAATTGGGATTAATTAAATTATAAATTATGTAATAATTGATAATTAAATTAATCAATTTATAAATAAAGATCAGTCTCATAAAATCTTAAATTATTAATCTTAATACTCACCGTGAATGGTTACATTCAAGATTAATGGTAGCTCTGTATTAGATGGGAAACCCAGTTGTATACAAAAGCTAAATTCTGAAGGAAAAAGGAGTTCTAAATAGTTGACCTTGTGAATAAACAACAGGAACAAGTAAAATGCAATTCAATTTTATTAGCTTTTATTTGTCTACTACTCACTAATAATAATAAACTCAAAATACATTCAATGTCAGCAAAGGTAATAACAAGACAAAACAATGGAACAATTACACCTGGACTATAAATTTGAGGGAAAGAGAGAGAGAAAGAGATAGAAGGAAAAAAAAAAGAAAAGAATCCCTTGTGTGTGCGTGTGTGTGAGGCTAGGGCAAGCCGATGCGTGTGTGTGTGTGTGTGTGTGTGTGACCTAGCTTGTCGTTAGCTAAAACAAAGGAATGTTAGCTAAAACAAAGGAATGTTAGCTAAATAGAACAAAGGATTAGCTCTGTGGCTAATGTGTGCTTTGTGTAGGTATCTGTGGGCAGATGCTAATGCTAGCCACTCTGGCAATGCTTAAACAAAATGGCGGTCAGTGCCTAGGTGTCGTATCACAGGTAACTCAATGAGGAAGGTATCAAAATGGCGTCGGAAAAATGGCGCCTGCAGGCCTAGTCGAGAACACAAGCCTACCAGCTAGCAATAAGTTGCTAAGGAGAATCTGACCACGCTACAGCTGGATCCAAACACTGCACTTAACAACAATTTCCAACAGACTATCTAGGCAAAGAACTCAACGCGAGAGAGAGAGAGAGAGAGAGAAAGAGTGTGAGAGAGTGTGTATATGTGTTGGATGGAGAGAACTAGGCCTTGTAGCGGTCTAGCCTCGGAGCTTAAAATAACAAACTTGTCGCTGCGCTGCTAATCAGATAGGGAAGCTAGCAATGGAGTTAAGGAAAGATATCATGCAAGATACCCTGTCTAACAAGTTCAAAGAAAAAAAACAGAACCAAAACAAACAATAAAAACAAACAAACAAACAATAAAAACAAACAAACACCTTCCGTGTCTGAGCGGGTATGCTAAATAGCTCAAAGCTTAAACATGACCCTAACAACCATCTGAATAAGCTACAAATTAAAAATTTGCCCAAGTGCCTACTCAATGCGATGGAAGTTCTTTCTCCGATGTCCGCGCTGAGGGTCGCAGTCCGAGGAGAGGAGGTTAGCGGCGCGTTGCGTCCAACCGCGGCTAACGAAGCAGGGAGATGAAGGCCTAGCTGGCCCACGGTGCTTCAGGAGAAACCTCCGGTGATGCGTCGACGAGAAAAAGGCTGAGAGGAGCGAAGCTGTCCGCAAATGCCTCTTAGCGTGTGAAAACTACTTAACTGTAGTTAAACTTTGCAAAGGTTTAGAATCGAAACCACTATATCGCTGAAACTTAGCGGGTCGTTCAAAAGTTCGGCCGAAACTAATTTGAACAGGCTGTTCTCAGACAATAGCGGTTAGTCTCAACACTGTAGGCGAGCGTGCCTACAGTCCGTCCGACCACTCCAGTAGTCAGAACATGAGAGGGCGAATCGAGGCGCTCTCGATACAGTTAAAGCAGTTCCACTTCACGTCACATCCGGGTGGAGCGCGCAAGGAAATTGTGGGATCGTTATAGGGGGCGCTGGCGAGTTACCAACACGTGTGTAAATGCAATACATTTTAAAAAGAACATTAGAAAGTAAGATTTAAAATCCACTTGTGAAAGTGTACACAACTGAACTGAATTTCTGGCCATTAAAATTATGACGAGCTGCGAATCCAATTAGAGATTAAGCTCTTTCAACACAGGAAGTGCCAAGTGCTGCAGAATTAGCGAAGCAGGTTAATGATATACAGCCGGTGTAACACTAAAGCACGCAGGTCAGTCAATCACACGGGTGTGCCAGGAACAGTCGAGAACCCAGCAACTTTCCTTTAACAGAGACAGAAACAGTGTGCAGCTCGTTCAACATTCATCTTTAAAATATTTTTTTAAAAATGCAAGCAAATTATACAATATAAAAAAACACAGATATTCTTTCATTGGATATTAAAGATGCTCTTCCAGTGTCTCTTCACACCAGTGTGTGTTTGTGCGTTCATCTGCTTTTTTTTTTTTTAAGTGTGGGGGGAGGGGACGGAGAGGATGGGGGAGGGGCACAAACCTGTAACATTTTGTCTTCGAGATGATGCTGCTGCCGCCAATGACGAGGACCACAAGGAGACCAACTCCAAGCACAGAGGCAGTGGTCAGGCCAGAGTCTAAGAGAGAAAGAGAGAAGTGAGCGAGACAAACCATCCAACAGAGAGGTGTGTGTGTGTGTGTGTGTGTGTGTGTTCCAGCTCCTCTAGTGTTGTTAGTTTGATGTTGGTGTTTTGTAGGAAGCAGTTTAACTGTTCCACATTCCAACATTATGACTTTCCTCCAAGTGTGAAATCATCAAGAGCCAGAGTCCGAACAGTAACACACACACACACACACACACACACACACACACACACACACACACACACTCCGCAGTGTCTTTCCTCCATAAATCACTTTCTGCCCATGGTAATCAGTGTTTATTTCCTCAGATTTAGTTTTGTTTTTATTTTTGATGTGGATAATATTAAAATCTGGAGCCTGTATTAAAGTATGATGTGAATTGTACGTAACGAGGTGGAGATGAAACTGCAGCGTGTCTCACCTTCAGTCAGATGATCAGCTTTTCCCAAATCACACCGATCTGCAGGAAGACAAACAGAAAACCTTTTACACTCTGGAAAGGAGAAAAGTTTTACAACCGCCGATCAGAGTTTGGCCAGATGAAGCAGGAAATATCTGGGGTTCGTTCTGTCTGCAGTGAAACACAAAGTACATTTACAAATCATTGCTTTCTTTCTTTTTATCCGCATTTTCCGCAACGCCCCGACTCTTTCTGATCCGGGGTTGGATTCTGATGGTGTGAAGCTCAATAAACAGACAGTTCTGCAGAACAACATTTATCAACAGATCTGCAGAAGGTAAACACTGCAGGAATAAAGAATACAGCTCTGTGTGTGTGTGTGTGTGTGTGTGTGTTACAGCAGCCTTCAAATATGGCTACCACGGACTACAACAACCATCCTGCACCTCACCACTGAGTTCTAATCCCACACCCCTGTTCCTGATCACAGCCTCATTACAGCTGAAGTATGAAAGGACTCTCAGTGAGCTCAGTGTGCTGATGTTCTGGTTCTGATTTTGTTTTGGACTTTGCCTTTTCTGATGTTGCCTCTGATAACCTGTTTGGGTCTCGCCTGACCATTGCCTGTTTTTTTGTCTAATATTTTGGATTTGTCTGCCACTTTGCCTCATTAAACTTCTTTCTGCTTTTAAATCCATCTGTCCTTCATTTGTGATGTTTTCAAATATCAGGTGATTACAGGAATTTGAGCGTTCTGATTGGTCGAGAGATACGGACTATTTTTTGATAATCACCTCGAGCGACTCGGCAAAATGGCTCCAATCACTTCGTCACTGTAAGTGAGGAAGAATTACAGATGAAAGAAAGTGCTGTTCCTAAAAGCACTAAAGATGCTCTGCAGTTTGATCTAAAACTATTCAGAGGTAAGGAGGGATTGGGATTTATTTTATCGATTTCAGAACAAAGCGTTTTTTGTGACTCGGCGTAGATCAGTGGCAAGTCTGCGCTGCAAAGTTATTGCATTTACATGAAGCTTCTGAAGTTTGAAATATTTTTTGAATCAGGGATGTGATTTGGGGCTGGTGAAATTATCTGAAAATTTTAGCCAGGGGTCTGGGGGCCACAGGCCCCCAGCTGGTCCAGGGCAGTGCCCTGGTGGGGGGACAAGGGAGGGCGAAGCCCCCCGAAGCTCCTGGGTTCTGGGGTTTTCTGACTTAAAAATTGTACTAAAATGGCAAGCAAACACACAAGAAAAAACTTGTCATGATTAACAAATTCAAGCCAATTTAATGGTCAACATGCAACTCTGAGCCCCTATAGTAAATTCAATGATTCTTAACTGACAAAAAGCCAAAACATGAAACCTGAAAATGTCATTCTAAATTAAATCATCTGCATTAGAATAAATAGAAAATTGTATAAGGAAAAACAAAATTTATACTTTCAATTACTGTAGAAGTTGAACATACCTAAATGTGCCTTTTCAAACAAACATGATGCAACATAAGAATTCATCCACCATTATTTATTAACCTCTATTGCTCCTGGTAGTCTCCCGGTTTGCTTCTTATGTATGGCAACTTCTAATATTTGATTAAGTTACTGCACACCCCGTTTAGACAGGGTAACAGGATTGACACAAAAAAAAATTAGTCATGCATAGACTACTTACCAAAACTGAAATTTTTAAGTAAATATTCTCAGATTCAGTTCATTCTGCCATCCATATAAAAGGTGAGAATATGTAGATCCTTGGCAACAAATAATTTCAATAATAGCTTTTGGGAGCATTTATTTTTGTTATGCGATTAATCACAGTAACAGAACTGACAAACCTCTGGGACAGGTACAAAAATTAACAAAAAAATCGAAAAATATATTTTCTTAATGGCATTTTCAATTTGTGACATCATATGTCCATTGTGGTTTCCACAGTCTTTTCGTTGAACATGAAAAAGTTTCAATTCCACCTTTGTCTAACATTAAGAATCATGTCTGAAAAAAAAGTCTCTTTTCAGTGGAACAGCCATTTTTGCTCATTTTCAACCCTAAAATTTGCTATAAAATGCACATTTATGAACCAAAGTAGTCAAATTTTGAAATGCAAGGTAGAACTGATAATGTTTTATCATATGAGACCATAAAAAGGTTTTAGAAATCTCAAAATGAAAACAAAACACGTCCGGACAAAAAAAAATACGTTTTCTGTGAAATTGACTCCTATACAGAACTGTACAGTGTTCACTCACTTGAGGATTTTCATATGCGAGAATAAAAATCACTTTTTCACTAAACAACATTCACAAAAAATGTGTTTGCAATTAATTGGGCTCCACTGTTTTTATCATTTCAACCGCGCATCAGACCCTCGGCCAACTGAAAATGTCTTTCATGCACTTTTCTCCCTCATGAGAATTTTGAAGTTGGTCAGTATGTATTATTTACACCAACATTTTAATATTGAATAAACAAATCAAAATTGTGTATAATTACCTTACATCCACGCTGTGGGAAAAGTTTTGAGCGAAAATTAAAACTAACTTGGAGTGAAAAAGGTGAAATAATCTGTGATGAAGTTGGCAGAGACTCTGAGGTAAAGTGAGAGGAGGCGGGAGGGGGGAGGGGTCAAGCATCACTGCCGCCTCACAGACTCACTTTCCCGGGTTAAACTCCCACCGCTCCCCCGCTCTCTACACCACTCCCCCTCGCTCTACACCACTCCCCCTCGCTCTACACCACTCCCCCTCGCTCTACACCACTCCCCCTCGCTCTACACCACTCCCCCCTCTCTACACCACTCCCCTGCTCTCTACACCACTCCCCCTCACTCTACACCACTCCCCCTCGCTCTACACCACTCCCCCTCGCTCTACACCACTCCCCCTCTCTCTACACCACTCCCCCTCTCTCTACACCACTCCCCCTCTCTCTACACCACTCCCCCTCGCTCTACACCACTCCCCCTCTCTCTACACCACTCCCCCTCTCTCTACACCACTCCCCCTCGCTCTACACCACTCCCCCTCGCTCTACACCACTCCCCCTCTCTCTACACCACTCCCCCTCTCTCTACACCACTCCCCCTCGCTCTACACCACCCCCCTCTCTCTACACCACTCCTCCTCTCTCTACACCACTCCCCCTCTCTCTACACCACTCCCCCTCTCTCTACACCACTCCTCCTCGCTCTACACCACTCCCCCTCTCTCTACACCACTCCCCCTCGCTCTACACCACTCCCCCTCGCTCTACACCACTCCCCCTCGCTCTACACCACTCCCCCTCGCTCTACACCACTCCCCCTCTCTCTACACCACTCCCCCTCTCTCTACACCACTCCCCCTTGCTCTACACCACTCCCCCTCGCTCTACACCACTCCCCCTCTCTCTACACCACTCCCCCTCTCTCTAGCTTTTGTTTTGTTTTCACTGAGGAACCATTTTGATTTGTAAACTAGAGCCGTGATTTAAACTGCTGTTTCTTCAGACGTAACTAAAACAAACTGAAATAAAAACCGCCCCTTCTTTTCTCCTCAGAAGGTTTAGCCTCCGATGCTAACCTTTTCGCCACAGCTTTCATAGCGTGCGTATGCGCATCCAGGAAGCAACAGATGGCGTGAGGCCCCATTGCCACGGCAACCTTCGTCACTCCGTCGCACGTGCAGTGACACCATCACCACTCGCAGGTTCATTATGGGGAAAGAAATGAGCTGGTTGTTTTTTCTTCTTCCCCATGTTTATTTACTTTAAAAACACACACCAAACTGATGATCAGGTGCATCTTTACGCTCGATCACGGAGGCTGCCATCTTTCAACTCTTTGTTTGAAACGAGCTTACGTACAGCTATCTAACAAGTGCGTTCATTGGTTGTTACAGAGCGATGGGCCAATCATGTACCTCGTTTCATCTCAATGACGGAATTACTGAAAGTCGGAACGAATAGGATATGAATGCGGATTTTTGAGCGAAAAATCGGAAAAAAAATTTTTTTTTTAATTTTGAGGTGAAAAAAGCAGAATTCCGCGAATTCGCGGAAAAATCACATCCCTGTTGAATACAATTTTTTTTAAATAATCACCTGTGTATTTATACTAAAACTATTATCTGCCTCAGACTCAGTGAATATCGATGAATTATAACCTCGACTTCACCTCGCTTATTACTCACCGATCTTCACTTCACCTTCAGTGAATAATTGTTAACACCATGTTAATCAACACCTTATAACTAATCACAATCAATAATAATAATAATAATAATAATAATAATAATAATAATAAATACGGCGGCACGGTGATGTAGTGGTTATCACTGTCGCCTCACAGCAAGAAGGTCTGGGTTCGAGCCCCGCGGCCGGCGAGGGCCTTTCTGTGCGGAGTTTGCATGTTCTCCCCGTGTCCGCGTGGGTTTCCTCCGGGTGCTCCGGTTTCCCCCACAGTCCAAAGACATGCAGGTTAGGTTAACTGGTGACTCTAAATTGAGCGTAGGTGTGAATGTGAGTGTGAATGGTTGTCTGTGTCTATGTGTCAGCCCTGTGATGACCTGGCGACTTGTCCAGGGTGAACCCCGCCTTTCGCCCGTAGTCAGCTGGGATAGGATCCAGCTCGCCTGCGACCCTGTAGAACAGGATAAAGCGGCTACAGATAATGAGATGAGATGAGATAATAAATACATACCTGTACACTGAACTTCTTGGAAATTCTGTTGAATAATATGAAGTGTGTGAGTGTAAGAGTGATGGAGTATTTTTAAGTAAATTAGTAAATAATAAACACACCTTCAAATCTTGATGTTCCCAACGGAAGTTAATGCCTGAGATGTTCCGATTTAGTCTGATCCAGTTCTCTCCAGAGCCCTCGACGATGCTCTTGTTCTCCTGTCCATCTGCAGCCTTTATGGGCATCTCCTACACACACACACACACACACACACACACACACAGCAAATTATTCTGTTGTACTCGCAAGTAGAACTTTCTTGAAATGTAGGAAAATGTCTGTAATATTATTTAGTTTGTTTTTAGAAGATTTTACTCATGTTAAACACTAAAATTGTTAATGTTCTATTGGTCGATAATTTTGATTCTTTATATATTTAAAATATATTTCTAAGATTTCTTTAAAACTAGAAAAAATATCTGCCAATAGAACAAGACCATTTCAAGCTTGAAATTAGTAGAAAATGTCTAGAAATGTTTCTTAATCTTATATTTTGTTTATCGTAATGTTGTAGTAGGAAATGAGAATTACAACTTTATTCACAATCGATTCACTCGTTTTTGCAGTTCTGGGCTCAGAATCCGCAGCATGCCGTGACTGTGTGGCTGTTCATGTACAAGAGCTGTGTGTTTACAGGCACAAGACGTTCACACTCCTCATGACATTAAAGTTCATCATTTCCTTTTTAAAATCAAATGGTGTTAAATAGCAGTGACATCCCGTACTTGGGCATTTAAAACATGTCTAAGGTCATGTTCAGACCGTCAGTCCAAATCTGATTTGTGCTCATCCAATTGGAATCTGATCTTTTGTAGCAAGTTTGAACAGCCGAAAATCACAAGATGCGATTTTTACAAATCAGTTTCAGACTCCGTTCGTATGTGGTTTGAAACATGATTCAAATCACATTATTGCAAATCCGCTGAGGTCTGACTCCTCTGTGCAGAGTTTCCCAAAAGTATCGTAGCACAAAGATTGTTAAATGGTAGAGCAAGCAACACAATGAACAGTCTCCTAGTTAAGATGCTCTTAGGAAACCCACCCTGATTGGATTTCAGGTGGGGTTGGTTTTTTTGTTTTTGACGCCATGTAAAGTTTGTGTTTACATCACACACACAGGACACATGCGAGTTTAGTGGTTTATGAAATAAAGCAGAGCAGGCAGGACGAGAGCCTCCTCCCTCTGGCACCGGCTCATTATTTTAATCAAACCTGCGCTGAGGCTCCACATCACCGGGCAGGAGATCAGCAAGAACAGTTCATTACCCTCCATTCTGGTTTATGTTCACTATTACTACTTCTGGGTGTAATATTACTATAGCAACCAACGTGAACATGACTGAAACCGAGGATCGACGCACAGATTGGATCTGATCACTTGCAGTATATAACAAACATGCTCAATCAGGAAGATCGGATTCAGACTGGACCTGCAAAAAAAAAAAAAAAGGATTTGGACTGACAGTCTGAACACAGCCTAAGAGTCGAGTCAAGTTTATTTATCTCGTGCTTTTAACAACAGAAATTACTGCAAAGCAGCTTTACAGAAAAATTATTTTAAATAAAATGTATTTATCTCTGATGATCAACCCTGAGGCAACAGTGTTGAGGAAAAACTCCCTCAGATGGCACGAGGAAGAAACCTCGAGAGGAACCAGACTCTAAATGGAACCCATTCTCATCTGGGTGATAACAGACAGCGTGATTATAAATAACTCACTTCTATAACTGTGTCCTATAGAGTCAGAATACAACTGTGGAACCAGGAAAGAGGAGCTTTATTAGGGGGCGGGGCTTAATGGAGCAGAGAAAGTTCATGTTTATGCTGAATAAGGAGTAGTGAGTAGGGAACATGGGTGGCACCACAGAGGGGCGTGGCAGTGCTGGTACTGCTCAGAGCCATGTCAAGGAACCCCAGAGCACCAGCAAAACACAATCTCTGAGGCTGTCCCGCTGAGGGAACAGGGAGGAGGGAACGGTGTGTCAGTTTACTCTGAGAAGCGCCGTGTTCCTGACTGCCTCATTGTTCAGATTTAACATGATGGCGTATTTGGTGTAAAGTGTTGTAGGTATCATGCCGCCATCTTGTGTCAGAACTACAATTCCCAGGCAACTTCCGCGTGACCTACGTCACGCGTGGGTGGGATCATCTACGTCAGTCCGCCATGCGCGCATAAGTCCAAGCGGAAGCTCCGCCATTTTGTCTCTCACGTCCAGTTTTCAAGGGAGCTAGACGCACCAAAGAGATGCTCTCCGCCAAAAAGACGTCTTCTTTCTTGCAAGATCTATCACTCAGCGCGATTTTCTTTCTTACCCTTGGCAAAGGTAAACTCTAGAGTCGCGCGATCTTTAAACTCAACCTGAGTTACAACTGGTTTACTTGTATTAGAAGCAGTGTTGGGCACGTTACTTTCAAAAAGTAATTAGTTATAGTTACTAGTTACTTTTCCCAAAAAGTAACTGAGTTAGTAACGGAGTTACTTTGTCATAAAAGTAACTAATTACCAGAGAAAGTAATTATTCCGTTACATTTTGTTCCCCCTCAAAAAAAAAATCATTCAATTAGTGTAATCATAATAAAAGTGAATGTTAAATGTGTTTAATGACTGAAATGGACACTTAACAGAACCAATTAGTAAATGTTATCTACACTATATTAATATTTTTGTGGGACAATGTGAGAAGACATCTATCAAATGTAATATATTTCTGTAGTTATTAAAATTGTTACTAATTACTGGCCACTGACGAGGACAAACGCTTTGTTCCTCGACATAATGTGCATTGCACGTAAACACTCTTGCCTTTTATTTCAAGTAATGAAAAGTCCTGTCTGTATTTCCAGTGTGAAAGCGCAGTGCTGGGCTGACCGCTCGCCATCGCTGGGTCTTCTGATTGAAAGAGCGCGCAGTAGTGCAGTAGGCGTGGCCTACCTACGTATGTTGTCCAAATCTACTCTGATTGGCTTACTGTGCCGTTGTCTCGTGTCTCCCCGCCCCACACTAAAGCAGAGTAAAGAAAGGCTGAATGAGCAGCGTGCCAGATGAGAACAGCTTTAATAAAGTAACGCATAGTATTTTATTGTAAGTAACGGGAACGGCATTATAACGATTTAAAAAGTAATTAGTTAGATTACTCATTACTAAAAAAAGTAACGCCGTTAGTAACGCCGTTTATTTCTAATGCCATTATTCCCATCACTGATTAGAAGTGACGTCACGACTGCAGCCCAAGCAGTTAAAAGTTAAGAAGCGATTGAATCCTTTTTAACTCAAAAGCGCTGTGCATCTTATTCTGATCAGAGACTTTTCCTCACGAACGCTGAGGTTCGGACCAAGAATCCTCTGCTTTCTACGGGAACCACCCAAGTGCTCCGCTGGACCCGAAAGTTTTCTGCGCCTCCATCACGAGCGGCTCACGTGCTCCCACGGCGAGGCCCGAAACTACACCGGTGAATAGTTCTTCATATCTTGCTAAAGGCAGGATTAAGTAAGATTTTGGCATTTGGGCATAATTAGGATAGTCTTAGGAATTTGCTTTTATTGGAATAGTGTGAATTTAAACCCAGGTTTATCTGTTACACTGTTAGACACGCAGCGTGTTGATTTATTTTGGTTCTATGTTCTCTCTGCGCATGCTTTTCTTTGCTTACTAACATTTTAATTTCCTTATCATACATTTTGACCTTATCAAGGCTTCAGTGAGGTGGTAATGTTATGAGTGTGGAATCTTTGTTACTGAGAAAACACGTGCTCAACAGGCCTGACCAGGCCTGATACACTTTAGACAGCTTCCCTTTGTCTTTAGCGACACGTGCTCAACAGGCCTGACCAGGCCTGATACACTTTAGACAGCTTCCCTTTGTCTTTAGCGACACGTGCTCAGTAGGCCTCACCAGGCCTAACAAACACACTTTAGCTAGGCCATAGGGCCGTTCACAAACACACACTAGCAACACAAGGCTAATCTAGGCCTCCACCACGTGTAGTTAGCTACACGAGGCTAAACACATGGTCAAGTCCTTCACACACACACACACACACACACAAGCACACATTAGCAACAGAGCTAATCCTTTGTTCTACTTAGATAACATTCCTTTGTTTTAGCTAGCAACAAGCTAGGCCATACACACACACCACACATGTATATACACACCTCACTGCTTGTATATATTGATTTATTATTTTTCTTTGTTATAATAAATTCATTTATTAAACAAACTGTGTTTATTTGTGTGAACAATATATGAAGTCCCCAATCTCCCTCGAATTCAAAAGGTGCATATAAAAGTTATGTGATGTGGTAAGTGATTGTAATAATTTGGAAATATACCATAATCTAGCTGTTTGGTAATTTATTATTAAGCACCAGGATTAATGGTGTGATTCACTAAACGATTCACTAAATGATTCATTGAACGATTCACTAAATGATTCACTGAATGATTCACTTCAAATGAATGATTCTATGGTATGATTCAATTCAAAGGAGTCAAAGTAAACGATTCAATGGGATTGATTCATTTTAATTATTAACCTTCAAAATTTAATGAGACTGGTTTAACGAGATTGATCACTTAATTTCAATAACTAACTGATTGCACCCACAGTGTGTGTGATTCAGCTCACGTCTATGTTCCAGCTGGTGTGATTGGACTCCACAGTGTTGTTCAGTCTGTAAACCACAGAGCTGTTAGAAAACTCCTCAAAGCAGCAGGACAGGAGTTCGGAGGTAGAACCTGCAGCCAGACCCCTGTTCGCCATGAACAGCAGGAGCACACCTACAGAGGGGACAAGATCAAAGCACAAGCAAGAAAAATACACACAAATATTTCATTATACACACACACACACACACTTATTACAGATTTATTTTAATGAATTTATCCCACTGTTCAAATCCTCAATTCATTATTTATTTAAATGTACAATAACTGTGGTGCTTCACTGGAGCTTTTCTCTCACAGAGCAGATGAGACTGCAGGAGAAGTTTTAACCGGACTGATTAGCTCCAGAGTTAGTGAGATATAAATGAAACCTGTTTAAGTGAGGAGTCAAACAGGCGAATAATGACAACTGAAGCGTAAATATAACCGCTGTGATAATGATCATGGTGCTTTGTGAAACTCACGCTGTAAATAAATTTGGGGAGATTTCCGAGCCCCAGGCTGAAGTGCACAGAGCCAGCGAGGCGGTGAACGCCACCTGCGGGACATTTCTGAGCCGATTTCTAGGCGCTGAATGATTCGGTGCAGGAATCTGCTTTACCACAAGCCACGAATACAGTGATGGAGGAACAGTGACGTTCATCTGCAGTCACGGCTCTCACAGGAAGGTGTTCTGTTGTTCGGTGGATTGTGGAGTGGGCGGTGCTCTGAAAGTTCACTAACAGAGGCTCTTCATCTAAAATGGCGGCTGGAACGGAACCAAGTGTCCAGCAGCAGGGGGAACTCTTCAGGAGGTGCATTCAAAAGCTAAAAAAAAAAAAATGATGTGACTAGCTGTGGAATGTTTTTGTAGACGCTTTCACACACATTTATCATACAAGTAACTTTATTCCAGACAATTGAGTATTTTATCCCGAGGAACTCTCAGCTATTTTCAGGCTCCTTTCACTACCGTTACTCTTCAGCTCTTATCTCAATCATTATAAAGGCTGTACCTTGTTTGGTTTTGTTTTTCCAGAATGGTCTCGTCTCTCCAGATCCTCCATCATTTAATATGATAAAACTTACATCTTTATATTAACCTTTATATCAAAGGAAAAAAAAGACCCTGTCTTATGAAAGTTATTTTTTACACATCTCTCGCTGTAAACTGCGGGCAGTCGAGAGATCGTTTCATCACGGTGTCGAGGAGATTGTGTGGAACCTGAAATATCAGAACCATGATGATGGGAAACTCTACGAGTTATAAACATACAGAAATGTGTTCAAGGTTTTATTTGCTGTGATTTCAAAACCAGATTACTCAAACACTATATCACACAGAGAAACCCCGAGGTGATCAGAAACGGGAACGCCTGCTGCTTATTCGGACATGCGGAATGTTGAAGTGATTCAGTCTTGGTGATTTAGTCCCCTGAGAAACAGGAGAGTGAACACAAGTGAGAATTTAGTAAAGATATTACTGTGCACGGCGGCACGGTGGTGTAGTGGTTAGCGCTGTCGCCTCACAGCAAGAAGGTCCGGGTTCGAGCCCCGTGGCCGGCGAGGGCCTTTCTGTGTGGAGTTTGCATGTTCTCCCCGTGTCCGCGTGGGTTTCCTCCGGGTGCTCCGGTTTCCCCCACAGTCCAAAGACATGCAGGTTAGGTTAACTGGTGACTCTAACGCTACGATCACACTGCAAGGCTTAATGCTCAATTCCGATTTTTTTGTGAAATCTGATTTTTTTGTGAGGTCGTTCACATTAACAAATATATGCGACTTGTATGTGATCCTCAGTATGAACAAAAAGCGACCAAAGTGTTCCGCATGCGCATTGCAGGATACGACGACATCACACGCAGTGAGCATGGCCAGTGTTTACGGAAGTAAAACCGCCCGGTTGCGGTATGACCCATCCAATCTAGCTTGAATAGCTGCATCCCCCCAAATGGAAATCAGCTCCCTAACCTCTGCGTCCTTCCATTGAGAAGATTCAGAACCTTCACAGCCCGAAGCGTCCCTCGCATTGATGTCATGCGCAGGGGCGCAGATACGTTTTTTGAACTGGGGGAGACAAAGCTGCCAGCAAACCAACCCCAACCCCGATATGCCTGTCAAACTTGTTGTTAGTAACCATAGCAACCAAGCTCGAGCTCGCAACCTGTGCAGTCTGCGCAGCTCAACCAACCGAATATCAGTCTTTGTTTTATGTGAGTTGTTGCAACTATGTATACACTGCTGTGCACCTCAATAAACCGAATGGTAATTAGTCTTTTGATTTTTCCGTGAGGTTTGCCTTATGCAAAGAAAGACAGCATAGACGTTTTTTCCTCCCTATAAGTGGAGGGGACCGAACGAGGTGAATTTAAATCTGGGTGGGACGAGTCCCACCCTCTATCTGCGCCCGTGATTATGCGCCATGTTGTTGTAACTTTTTTTGAGAGACCCGCCGCCTACTTCAGCGCAGAATAGTGACGTTTGTGGCTTGTTGATGACATGTAAGTCGGATGAATGCGACCTGGCGGTTCGGACTGAAGTCGCATATGAAAAGAGCGGATAGGGATCGGAATTAGGACCACGTATCCAAACGGCCTGGGTCGGATTTGAAAAAATCGGATCTGTGTCGTTCATATTGTCAATAAAAGATCGGATACAGGTCACATATGGGCGAAAAGATCAGATTTGAGTCACTTCAGCCTGCAGTGTGAACGTAGCCTAAATTGAGCGTAGGTGTGAATGTGAGTGTGAATGGTTGTCTGTGTCTATGTGTCAGCCCTGTGATGACCTGGCGACTTGTCCAGGGTGAACCCCGCCTTTCGCCCATAGTCAGCTGGGATAGGATCCAGCTCGCCTGCGACCCTGTAGAACAGGATAAAGCGGCTACAGATAATGAGATGAGATGAGATGAGATGAGATTACTGTGCACGAGTTTGAGCTGTTTCCATACCGCGAGTTTGACTCACACTGTACAAATCTGACTCACATCATTACAGGGAGGGATTGGATCAATTCTCACACACACTGCTGATCACCACTCACACTGCTGTGTCTCTGCACAGTGGACAATAATACACTGCTGTTTAGTGCTTACAGCGTCTCACACACGGATTACATTTATCTATTCCCTTTTCATACACTGCCTCAATACACACTCAGCTCTGCACCTTCCGTCTATTGTGTCATTTGTCTGTCTGCAGTGTTGCATTCATTGCACTTTATGTTGTATTATAGATCTGTACTCCCGTGGTGTTTAATGTACCTCATGCTTCTGGAAAAACACTTTTTTGCTTTAACTGTGTACTTTACCAACTCCATATGTTTGAAATGACCAAAAAAAAACCTTAACAAAGCTCCGGTTCTGCTCTTTCTTCTGAAATGTGTCTCATACAGTGGGGCAAAAAAGTATTTAGTCAGCCACCGATTGTGCAAGTTCTCCCACTTAAAAAGATGAGAGAGGCCTGTAATTTTCATCATAGGTACACTTCAACTATGAGAGACAGAATGGGGGGAAAGAATCCAGGAAATCACATTGTAGGATTTTTAATGAATTAATTGGTAAATTCCTCGGTAAAATAAGTATTTGGTCACCTACAAACAAGCAAGATTTCTGGCTCTCACAGACCTGTAACTTCTTCTTTAAGAGGCTCCTCTGTCCTCCACTCGTTACCTGTATTAATGGCACCTGTTTGAACTCGTTATCAGTATTAAAGACACCTGTCCACAACCTCAAACAGTCACACTCCAAACTCCACTATGGCCAAGACCAAAGAGCTGTCAAAGGACACCAGAAACAAAATTGTAGACCTGCACCAGGCTGGGAAGACTGAATCTGCAATAGGTAAGCAGCTTGGTGTGAAGAAATCAACTGTGGGAGCAGGGCTCTACAGTGCGCACGTTTCACTTGCATTTGCGAGCGAATTTTTCAGCATGCGAACGACGAAAAAAAAACACGCGCATTCGTGCGAGGGCTTCTTGCGGCCGACAATTTAGGAAAGCACTGAGCACAGACGCGACGAGTTTAACATTCTAAAATGTATCAAACGTTAAACTGCAAAGTATGTAAATCCAGCGCTGGATAGCCGACCGAATATAGTGTAACGAGTAACGGCCTGGATTGTTGTAAGTGTATGTGTTCAGTGTTGTGTACGTGTGTGTGTGTGTGTGTGTTCTGCCTGCGCCTTGCTCCCTGTCTGTAGTTGCGTACATTGCCTCTGTCTTGCGCTGCGGTGGTTCCCATGACAGCTGGGGGGGGGGGGGGGGGGGGAGTGAAAAAGTTACCTTTTTTTGCCGTTCTGCCCCATCTTTCTGTGATTGCCCCTCTTTCCCACGGTTGTATGTTGTGGGTGTGGCATTAGGTGGGAAAAGTGCTTTTCAGGGATTCATCAGATCATTCAACTGAGAGATAACTGAGAGCTGGTTCGGACCGAGCTGAGAAATATATTCACCATGCAGAGAATAACTGCGTTTTTTAAAAGCAATGATGGTGGAAACAAGAATAAAAGAACGGACGAGGAAGAAAGTGTAGTGAAGAAAGCTAGAACGACGGGAGAAGGTGCGGGAAAATTATATAATGAGATGGAAAGCACACACCCCAGTGCAAACATTTAGATGGGAACATGCAACACAGCAGAAAAACAAAGAATATACAGTATATACAAATGGTGCATGTCACAACACAGCAGAAAAACAAAGAGTATATACACAACTGGGCGTGATGAGCTGCAGATGTTAATTGCACATTAGTTACAGAAACTCAGTTCAGCTACAAAACTCAGGATATTGTACTGTATTTGGTATTGCATTGTATTGGGTATGGATGTAAAAGTGTAGAAATATAAATATAAAATATACAAAAACTATAAAAACTAAAAAGTTGCTCTGTGAGGTTGCACTGTAATAAGTATTGCACTGTATCAGGTAAGTGTGAGAATATTGTCCTTTTAGGTCCTTGTTGGCGCATTGTTGCACCTGCCAGAAGTGGCAGCAGTCAGTGCGTGTAATTAGCCTTTTTCACATTACGTCACTTGCAGAAGAACCTCACATCCGTTTTCAGCCTTTTGAATAGAAGAAGAGGCGGCATGCTAATCTGCTGGCTAACAAGTAGCAACCATAGAAAGTCAGTAAACTTCCTTTCCAAAACAAGGCAGATAGGTGACTGGAATGGTCGCTAACAATACGTAATGATAAACAACAATGCGCAATATTATTATCAGACTTATCTGTGAATGACACAGTTTTGTTAACGTGTTGCCGCCGTATACCTCTTCTTCCATTCAAAAGGCTGAAAACGGATATGAGTTCCCCTGCAAGTGACATAATGTGAAAAAGGCTAATTGTTCAAGGTGGTTATGGCCTGTGGGGAAAAAACTGTTTTTGAGTCTGTTGGTCGTTGCTTTGCTGCACCTGTAACGCCTGCCTGAGGGCAGCAAGTCAAAGAACTCAGAGCCAGGGTGGGAGCTGTCCTTGATGATGTTGTTAGCTCTGCTGAGCTCTGCTCTCTGTTTAGCTACTGTTTGTTCATTCATTCAGTTGTTCGTTATTCATTTGTTTGTTCATTCATTCGTTCATTCATTCATTCTCAGTTGAATTTTGCATTTTATGTGTTGGTGTGTCTAAGGTTTGCACTGCAATAAACCTTTAAAATGAAAACCTACTTGTGCTTGTGCCCCCATTTTTTTCCCTGTGCTCCTAAAATTTTTAATTTAGGAACACGTGTGCTCCTGAAAAAAAAGTTAGTGTAGAGCCCTGTGTGGGAGCAATTATTAGAAAATGGAAGACATACAAGACCACTGATAATCTCCCTCGATCTGGGGCTCCACACAAGATCTCACCCCGTGGGGTCAAAATGATCACAAGAACGGTGAGCAAAAATCCCAGAACCACACAGGGGGACCTAGTGAATGACCTGCAGAGAGCTGGGACCAAAGTAACAAAGGCTACCATCAGTAACACACTACGCCGCCAGGGACTCAAATCCTGCAGTGCCAGACGTGTCCCCCTGCTTAAGCCAGTACATGTCCAGACCCGTCTGAAGTTTGCTAGAGAGTATTTGGATGATCCAGAAGAGGATTGGGAGAATGTCATATGGTCAGATGAAGCCAAAATAGAACTTTTTGGTAAAAACTCAGCTTGTCGTGTTTGGAGGAGAAAGAATGCTGAGTTGCATCCAAAGAACACCATACCTACTGTGAAGCATGGGGGTGGAAACATCATGCTTTGGGGCTGTTTTTCTGCAAAGGGACCAGGACGACTGATCCATGTAAAGGAAAGAATGAATGGGGCCATGTATCGTGAGATTTTGAGTGAAAACCTCCTTCCATCAGCAAGGGCATTGAAGATGAAACGTGGCTGGGTCTTTCAGCATGACAATGATCCCAAACACACCGCCCGGGCAACGAAGGAGTGGCTTCATAAGAAGCATTTCAAGGTCCTGGAGTGGCCTAGCCAGTCTCCAGATCTCAACCCCATCGAAAATCTTTGGAGGGAGTTGAAAGTCCATGTTGCCCAGCGACAGCCCCAAAACATCACTGCTCTAGAGGAGATCTGCATGGAGGAATGGGCCAAAATACCAGCAACAGTGTGTGAAAACCTTGTGAAGACTTACAGAAAACGTTTGACCTCTGTCATTGCCAACAAAGGGTATATAACAAAGTATTGAGATGAACTTTTGTTATTGACCAAATACTTATTTTCCACCATAATTTGCAAGTAAATTCTTTAAAAGTCAGACAATGTGATTTCCTGGATTCTTTCCCCCCATTCTGTCTCTCATAGTTGAAGTGTACCTATGATGAAAATTACAGGCCTCTCTCATCTTTTTAAGTGGGAGAACTTGCACAATTGGTGACTGACTAAATACTTTTTTGCCCCACTGTATCTGTACAGTGTCGAGTTCATGATGAAATCACACAGGAAGTGATGTAATGTGTGTGGAGACAGACGGAGCTGAATGCAGATTGTAATTATGATTAAATTTGATGTAAAATCATGAACACTTTGTTGCATAAACAAGCAACCTGCAGTGATGGAAAGGTCAGGTCGTGCCGGTTGGTGTAATACGTGCTCCACCTCACTGTGATGAAGACTTCGTGAGCAGTCCAACGGAGAATAAGGGATGTGAATTTGGACGCAGTTTGCTTCAGTCTGGTTCAAAGCGTTAACCTTGCTCTGGTGTTAGCTTTCTGTTACTATCTCTTATGTTAACGGGTCGGTTTTGACCCGTGTCTTAAATCAGCCATAAAATACCCTAAAAACAATTATTTATCATCCAATTTGTTTCTTACCTCTTGGTTACCTTGTTAGGCTCCCTTATCCATGAAAAGATTGGTTTTAATATTTTTGTTGTGGCCCCCTGGGCCTTTCTTTTAACAGCATACCCCTCGTTTTCAATATAAAAAAGTGGTCAAATGAACCTCAAGAGAATAATGTAAACAAATAAAAGGTTGTTCTGTTACCTGACTATTACTGAGGGGTATTAGATCACATCTCTTAAACAGTGAACACTAGCGAAGTGACCAGGCTGAAGCTTCTTACCATCATCATGAAAATGTTTCACAGATCTGAAAACTCCACATGAAACTTCTGGCACAAATTTAACCCCTTAGTGTGTGAATAATGCATACGTCAAGTTATACAGTTTCCCCATATTTTGTACGGGAAAATGCAATTTTTTGGCTCATACGGCGTACACTGATTTTCATACGGGAAAATTATGTTTTGTATCAGAGATTTTTTTTCTGTTACTCCGAGAAAATTTTCTTAGCATCCACCGTTTATTTTTTCAAAACACGCATGCCCAATGAAACGGAACTATTTTCAATTTATGTGGTTTTATAGTTGCATGTGGTTTTCTCGGTCATTTGTGGCTGAGCAGTCCTCGTGTGCACATCAAATTTGACAAGTTTTATCTTTTAAAAATGGCATCTGGAAATGTAATGGCAAAGAGAAAACATGCTGGAACTGGAAAACATCTGAAGAAATGGGAAACTCTGGATAGAGAGTACAAAGGCTGGATCCAGGCGTCTTCGAATGGCCCCAATATTCGCTCTGTGTTCCGTGCAGAAAGCACATTAAAGTGGCAACTTCAGGTTTTTATGACCTGAAATTGCATTTCCAAACCAAGGCACATAAAGACTGCGTCGTTAAATGCAGGACCTTCTATGGAGCAGCATTTTGGCGCAAGTCCATCAGCTCGGACTGCCCAGACTTCTGTGACGGTTGCAGAAGTCATGTTCTGCCAATTTCTCGTGGAACACAACATCCCCCGACTGTGGCAGACCATTTTTCACAGCTAGCAAAAAAAATGTTTCCCAGCATGTGTGTGTGTGTGTGTGTTTAAGTTTTTACTGTTTGCATGTAGGAAAGCTTCCTCCATTATGATGATTTAGGGAGGCGATACTGGGAGTCGCCGTTTATACAACGGCAACTGCAGTTACCCAGTGATTTCTGGTTTCACTTCCATAAACATTTTAATTGCTGATAGACAATTGGCAAAAAAGCACCAATAGCTGTATACTGGGGAAAGGTCTTGGATGTAAAAACTGCTCTGGGTGTTGCCAGGTTTCCAACACTGAAACAACTTTTTACTGCTTTGCTGTGCCTCCCACAGAGCGATGCAGATAGCGAGAGGGCTTTTTCATTGGTTAGGAAAATTCATCCTGAGGACAGAAAAAATACAGCTGCAGACACATGAACTGCACATCTGCAAATTAAAATGAAGTGTGATGAGGAGCTACAACTGCGACCCAAGCAGTGATTTTACAGCTCGTGCCAAATCTGCAACATCTTTGTACAACAAAGAACACTCCAAAAAGCAATAAGATTTTCAATTTAACTTCATAATTTAATATTTTCACTTATCCTTGTTTCCATAATATACTTGATGTGGTTCAGTCATCTTTAGTTGGATCGAACACTGCTTGTGGTGTCAACGCTTTTTTCTCAAATGGAACTTTTACTAAACTTCATTTCCTGTTTGACATGATTATATATAATTTATTACATGTAACCTACTATTTTAATTAACATACCGACTCAGTACTGCTGTTATATTTCCAGTAATTTTCTTTGGCGGAATGTAATATTGTCGGTGACGTCAACACTTGTCAAATAGAACTTTGTGTAATTTTTATGAACTATTTAATATTAATACACTTTATTTGCAAAATTCACATCAATAATTCTGGTATTACTGATGCAATGTATATTAAATAACTAAGTTTATAGTTCAGTCATTCTCTTTAGTAGATAATTGTTTACTTGATTGTACATATAATCCTTTTTAATTCAGTTGTTTTCTCTGGGATCTAAAATTTCTTTTTATTCAGTACATGCTTATTTGATCCCTTTAACTTGATGCAGTGTGATAAATATGCCGATTACAATAGGAGTGTATAATGTGGAATAAAACAATCAGTGCTTTGGATTATATATTGGAATTTTTTTTCAGATTTTGTAAGGGCATGGGGAACTAAAGGTTGACATGTATGATAATGTATTCAGGTGTTTCTCCAACTTTGGGCACGTTTAAGTCCCAGTGGTTGTTTTTCACCAAAACTACCAGATTTTTATTTAAATCATTTAATTTTATGAATTTCACATCACAGCATCCTGATAAACATCTCATCCTGCCTGTAGGTTATAATTTCACTGCTCTTTAGCTGCCTTTTATCAGTGAACTGTGCTGTTTTATGCCCGTCCCAGACACAGACCTGTAATCTTAAAATGTTAAAAACCACAAAAAATATATTGTTTTTAAAATATTCTTTTACATGCATGTCTTAAAGTATGAAATAAACACATGCCATTTCTAATGCATGAGGTCATTTTTAACCATTTTTCAAATAAAACATCAGCGTCCCACAGTTATCCGTCATTTCCACCACAACTAACTGTTTTACACTACTAGAGGCACCTTAAAAATAGTTCATATGGTTACCAAGGAAACGATAAGAGCAAGGTTGAACACGAGAGACATGTGGTGATCAGAAAAGGAGAAAAATCCAGGGAAATATTTCCTGTAAACTGAGAGTTTATTGCATGTCATTTCCACTCAGACGGTAAATCCATCACATTCTGTGAAATAAGTGGGGGGGAAATAATAATAAAATAAAATCAGATTTTTATGTATTCTGGATCCATTATGTGCCAAAGCAAAAAGTGGCTTAGCATGACAAAGGAGTGCAAAAAACTGTGAGAATGTCGTTTACACCACGGAATGAGTTGTGATGAAGTACTGCGGTGGAAACGACAGCTTTATTAGGCAAAGCAGGTGAAAATCCAAATTACTTGAATCTCATTGAATTCAGAACAACAGACTTTTTACATAATTAAAATGTTTCTGTTCTTGAGATATTGCAAATCAAAGATTGAAAAAACGGCTTAATTTTTATTAAACTGCCGTAATATTCTGTTTGAGGATCACATGGTCCAAAATGGGCCTCATTAACCAATGAGATCAAATGATTTTTCTTCATAACTTTTCTATTTTTCCAAGATATTTACAGGGAAATTGGTGGTACATAGATGGTTGAATACTGAATACAGAGTTTGAAAATTAGTAAAAACAAATTATGCAAATTAGTATTTAATTAGTATTAATCATGCTAATTAGATAAACATGTTAAATCAGTACACGCAATAAAAAAAAGTAATAAAAGATTATTTTGAATCCCCTCTTTGTGCTCTGTAGGGTTTTGTATTTCTCAGTAGGGCCTGCTAGTGTTTATATGAAAGAATATAAATGATTATTTTGATTAAAATTCACAGCTTTCAAGGTGAAACAAATGTACAATTTGTTTCTCACTCGTGCTGTAAAATGTCTGAGTTTAAAAACAGCAGTGGAGCTGAAACCCTGAGGTTCTGATGGAGAGCAGCTCATGGTGCTGAGCCGAGTGGGGTAAGAACCCAGTCACTTCAGGAGGCAGGGATGCCCAGCATGTTTGCCATGCTGACCCAGAGACACCTGCGCTGGCCCAGTGTGGGGGGAGAGACCTGGGGGTGATGGGGAGGAGAGAGACCCTGTGGGGGGGGGAGGCTCCAATGACAGCGGAGACTGCATACGGCATCAACAGACACCTGACCAACCAACTTCACCTGCAGTAACTGCAGCAGCCCAGCGGCTCACGCATCGGCCAGTCCAGCCATACGAGGCGCTGCAACTCCACCACTGATGGAGGAGCCCTGGCGCAGATCACCATCATCTTTCGAGATCGAAGGAGCCAACTTCAGGAGGTTGTGGGGTTTGTTCTCTGGTCTGATTCAGTCAGAGACATGGCGATTCAAACAGCAAACATCATGAGTTCGAGTCTCTTCTCTCCAAATACCGGAGAGGAGCTGCTGCATGGGAACCCCGAGGCCCCTCCGAATACAGCGGGGACTCGAACTCACGCGCTTCCGGATCTGCGCCCAGCGGAGGCTTTCTGACGGTAACAAGGCGAATCCCTGAAACTAGCAACGATGCGAAACGCGAGTTCAGAGAGAATTCATGTTTTAAAAAAGCTGACCGGGACAAAAGGGTCCGAAACCAACACGCGCCTGAAACACCAGAGTGCTGCTGAGAGCAGTTCCAGATGTGCGCCGCTGTGTGTGTGTGTGTGAGGATATTTCCTCCCGGACTCTAATCTGACTCTATAAAAGTTTAATTAAGTTCAGGACTTGCAGGAGATGGGGAGATCCGCGCGCATGCTGGAGAATAACATCCCGCAGGAACGCAAACATCCCGGAAGTCGCTGGGATTTATAAACTTGCGCGCGCAGCACTCCCCAGTCTTTCTCGTGCGCACGCTCTGAATAGACACGCCTACATCCTGTGCATTTTCCCGCCAAAATTAAAAAGTAATTAGATAGATAGATAGATAGATAGATAGATAGATAGATAGATAGATAGATAGATAGATAGATAGATAGGATGTAAGTATTGAAACAGGGGAAATCACTTGTGTAAATATGCAGTGTCCGCTGCAGGCTGTTTTCCACAGTGGATTATTACGGTATATTGCTGAGTTCACTGGAACACATGCAGCACAGTTCGCTCACTCGAGGCGCGCATTTCAATCTCACTCCGGTCAGACTCAACAACTGCACATGCGCAGTGGTGCTGAATTCCCTTAAAGCTGTATTTACGGTACATGTGATCACATTATATGACAACTTCCTGGTCAGTTTGTCCTGATGCAGGATGTAAAGGTGCAACAGTCGTTTTCTTTTTTTTTGTCCAAATAAAACTGAGAAATGTTTAGAACATGATTTAAAAATAACTGCTTCCACCCTGAGCTCATGGCACTGAATGAAGCAGCTGAAGAAACCTTCTGGAAAAGCAGGTCAGGGTTCGGATTGGCTATAGGTACCTGACATCCTGGGGGCGGGGCTTCCTGAACTTGGGCAGGGATGCCATACACTGAGCTCACTAACTTAACTGTTAGAGACTTAATCCTGAAAAAAAGCTCCTTAACTCATCACACACCCAAACACCACACACTTTCAATCACCAAACACAACACCGAGCCCTGCTGAGGAGCAGCGAGTCTCCAGGCTGGGCTTCTGAAAGTTCAGCCGTCCTGGATATCAGCTAACATCGAAGTGATAACGACTCACCGATCCCAGCAGCTCCAGCGGTGCGGTGTCGAGTTCAACAGACAGGTGGAAAAAAATGAGCTTGTGAGTTTTAGGAATTTTTTGGTTTTATCAGCTCATTTTATATAAAAACTGTGTGGTGATAAATAAGAATCAATTATAGTCATTTGAGAGAGAGAGAGAGAGAGAGAGAGAGAGAGACTTTTTGACTTTTAAAAACACCTTTAATTACGCCATTATTCCATGTGTGTGTTTTCTTTTACAATAAATAGAACAATAAATAATGAAGAAACTAAAAGGTACATAAAAAAGTAATTGCTAGAAAATTCATCAAATTCAGTACACAAAACCCCCCTCTATTAAACATTCTCTCACACACACACACACACACACACACACACACACACACACACACACACACACACACACACACAATTGTACATTAAAAGTTGAGAGTTAGTGCACCATCCTCTTCAAGTGAACATAAAACCTGTCTAAACCCCCACAGATCTATAAAAGCGTCCAGGTTATTGGTTAGTGTGTAAAAAGCACGCTCTACCTTAAGACAAGATGCAACCAAACCTTTCAGGCTCTGAACCGCATCAGTCCATCCCAGGCCCAGCATCGGATTCTTTCTGGTCTTCCAGATTGCTAGTTTTGTGGTTCCAATTAAAAAAATTAATTAAAACCTGAGTCTGTCTTTTCCTGACTGTGTATTTTGGCCTAAAGACAAACAAAGGGACAAAAAATTTCTCCTCTAGGTGTTCCACCCACTCTCGCAATGACTTAAATAGGCCCACTAGCCAAGGACAAAGAGACACCAAGTGTTCGAGGGTTTCCTGTTGATGACAGAAGGGACAGTCCTCCCCAGTGCTGGGATCCAGGTGAGCCCTGTGTCTGTTTGTGGCTATTGCTCTATGTATGATCCTCCACTGGAGGTCAGCCGTCCGTTTCTCGATGGGCGGCTTGTGCAGAATCCTCCAGCAGCCTTTAGGGGTGCATTCTGGAGCAAAAACCTGGGTCCACCTCGACTCCCTGACTTCAACCAAAGAGCAGAAGTTCAGTACCTCTACATAGCTGTAGTAGAGCTGCTTCTTCCCACATGAGCTGAAGTTGCCCAGCACCAGTGTTTTCAGGGACAGAAGCAGCCCTCTCTCCTCTCGCCACTCTTCAGTCGCAGGTCTGACGCTTAGTGCAGGAAAGATGTACTCGTGGTCCTCGTGCCATAGGTCAACCAGGGTATGGTCCTGGGCGTACACGCTGAGGGGTACAGATAGGGACTACCAGACCTCATCCACTATCTTCTTCAGCACCCTGGAAGACCTGACGCCGATGACTCCACCAAGCCTTTCCGGAGATGTTCTTAGGAGGTGGCCCACTTGGCAATGCCAGCCTCAACAAACTTGGTGTGAAGTGATGCAGAGGAAAACATGTTAGATGTAAAGAAGTCATTGTAGAACAGCGGCTCCTCAAAGATCCACAAACCAGGTTTGAGGTCTGCAGTCTGTGTGGTCTTAAATGTCCTCCACGCATTAAGTACTGAGTTGTAGAATGGTGTTATTCCAGCCAGGTCAACTTCAGAGGTCCTTAAGGGAAACAGCTGTTTATCCAGTCTCAGCCAGCCAGCCTTCTTCAGGAGCAGCTGAGCAGATGCCAGCCAGCAGTATCCGCAGCCATAGAGTAGCCTCTGTGCCGTCTGCAGTCTGAAGGCAGCAATTCTTGATGAAATGTCCATGAGGCCATGTCCTCCCTCAGCCACAGGGAGATAAAAAACTGGTGCCCTCAGCCAGTGCTGACCTGACCAGAAGAAGTTCACCAGGAGCCACTGTATGTCCCTCACGAGGCCTGGTGGTGGCACTAAGACGATCAGTCTATGCCAAAGAGAAGAGGTGACCAGGTTATTGGCTATCAGAACTCTACCCCTGTAGGACAGCTGGGGAAGCAACCATTTCCATTTAGACAACTTGGCACTCACCTTCTCCAGCACTCCCTCCCAGTTCTGTTTTTGGAAGTCCTCGCACCCTAAATACACTCCCAGAATTTTGATGCCTCTTTTTCCCCACTTAAGTTTCCCGGGTAGCTCAGGGACGTCTCCTACCGTAGGCTCCACTGACCTATTAGACAAGCTTCACATTTGTCCCAGTTAACTTTAGCGGAGGAGGCCTTTTCATACACAGTCAGGCTTTCTTTAAGTTCTTGTATGTCTCTCCGATCTTGTATAAAAACATTAACATCATCCGCATAAGCTGAGACGGCCACAGAGCGGTTCTGAGCCAGCTCAGGGAGACCCAGGCCCTGTAACCTGCTCCTCAGCCTACACAGAAGAGGTTCAATGACAATGCTGTAGAGCTGGCCTGAGATGGGGCAGCCATGTCTGATTCCTCTTTTAACTGGCACACGGCAGCTCAACCCTCCCCACACCTTTACTAAACAGCAGGCTTCATTATACAATAGGTTGAGCCAGGATAAAAAGCTACCCCCAATTCCAAAAGCCTGCAAGGTGGAGAAGAGAAAACCATGATCCACACGATCAAACACCTTTTCTTGATCAATGGATAAAATACCAACATTAATATTCTACAAATTACAAACATCAAATATATCCCTTATTAAAAATAAATTATCATACATTGATCTGTCTGGAATACAATAAGACTGATCTGCACCAATAAATAAATCAATAAAATGTTTTAATCTATTTGATAAAACCTTGGAGAGGATCTTATAGTCCATACATAAAAGAGCTACAGGTCTCCAGTTCTTTAGAAGAGCTAGGTCTCCCTTCTTGGGCAGCAGTGAAAGAACTGCTCGCCTACAGGAAGCCAGAAGGCTCCCTTTTTTAAAACACTTAAAAACGGCCAAAAGGTCCCGTCCCAGTATCGTCCAGAAGTGTTTAAAAAAGTCAGAAGGAAGACCGTCTAGTCCCGGAGCCTTGCCTGGTGCCATCTGGGACACCGCAGCAGTCAGCTCATCTAAAACGATTTCTGCGTTCAGAGTGTTCTGGTCTTCTAAGCTCAGTTGAGGAAGCCCCTGCAGAAGCTCTGCAGCACAGTCCATGTCACAGCTGCCGGCGCTGAACAGATCTGTATAAAACTCCACTGCGAGCTTCCTCATCTCGGCTGGGTCTGTAGTGATGTTTCCATCAGGACGATGAAGACAGACCATTTGTTTCCTCTGAACAGCAGATTTCTCCAGGTTAAAAAAGAAAGAAGTTGGTGCATCCATGTCTTGGAGTCTAGTAAACCGTGCTCGGACTAGTGCTCCTTTAGCTCTGTCCTGCAGAAGGGAGTTGAGTTCCTGCCTTTTAAAAATTAGCCCATCATTTTTTTTTGTTGATCAGCTTGTGAGGTAAAACAATTTTCCAAGTCTCTTATTTCCTCTTTCAGTTTCTGGACAGTTCTCTGGATCTTGGCTGTGGAATTAGAGGAATACTGCTGGCAAAACACTCTAATTTGGGCCTTTCCTACCTCCCACCACTTAAAGAGTGAAGGAAAAGTTTCCTTCCTAGATCTCCAATAGATCCAAAATAATTTTACATTTTTACAACAATTAAGATCATGCAATAACTTAACAATAAAATGCCAAAAGGACTTTGGTTTTTCCGTGGGAGATAAAAAAAAAAGCTCCATTAAAACTAAGTGATGATCTGTAAAAACAACAGGGGAGATTTGGCAGTCAGTAACTCTTGAAATAAAAGGTGCAGAAATATAAAATCTGTCCAACCTTGCTGCACAGACTCTACCGTCAGATATTTTCACCCATGTGTATTGTCGGACTGAAGAGCGCTTCATCCTCCACACATCGACCAGATCGGTTCTCTTTAAAAAGTGAGATAAAATGGACGAGGAGTGAATGTGTGCTTCCTCTCCAGTCCTGTCGAATGTAAAGTCTGTGCAGCAGTTCCAGTCTCCCCCCATTACAACACACTCCCCTGATCATTACAACTGAACTAAACAACTCGTCACGTTCAGAGCCTTGGTTTGGTGCATAAACATTGATAAAACTAAGAGTAAAATCCTGTATTTTAACTTTTACCATAAGAACTCTACCTTTCACCAACTCTGTACTGGACACGATGTTTATATCTAAAACAGGAGAGAATAAAATCGCAACTCCTGAACTAAAATGTGTCCCATGACTAAGAACATATTGTCCATTCCACCATAAACCCCAGGCGATTTTATTCGACTCGTCACTGTGTGTTTCCTGTAATAAAATAATATCCAGGTGTTTTTTTGTCTAATTAGTTTAGATAATAAAACTGTTCATTTCTTCCCCCATTTATGTTTAAAGAAGTGACTCTTCACCCCTGCATATTGAAAGATAAAGAGACAGAACAGTAAAGAGACAGATGGAAAGAACCAGTGGAGATGAAAACCCAGTGCTGTGCAGTCATTGAAAACTTGCTCAGTTTTCAATGACTGCATTTTTTGAGTTTCATTTTCTTAATCATTCTACACTTAGACTCTTTTAACCCTTTCCTCAGACCAGTGACGTGCTTTTTTAAACCCTAGCATTTCTTTCCATCCAGTAAATCCATTCCAACAACTCGTTGAAGTGTGGTAACTGATTTGATAAACTTTTCAACGTCGGGAAAATAATCTTTAACATTTGCTTTTTTTTCCAAAAGTCTCATCCAAAAAATTATTAATCTCTTCAAGTGAATAAAGGTCCTCACTTTGAGAAATGCTGTCCTCTGTAGAAACAGAGTCAGAGTCACATTCCATATCAGTCACATTGTTACCGTAACAACCATCCGGCTTCGTCACCTCCTCTTTCTCACTGTCGGGTCTGACAGCCTCCTGTAAAACCGGAGACTCCACGTCCTGCTCAGACCCCCCCACACACCGACCTCTTCCGGCTCCGCCCTGCTCTGTTCAGCCTCCACTATTTCCACTGAACCGCTACTACTGGCAGCCTCGATCACGGAGCTATCGGCATCCGTATCTGCAGGCACGGAGCCTCCGGCCTCAGTTTGAGCAGGCAGAGCAGACTCAGATAGTGCTGGCCAATCACTACTCACTTCCCCAGCATCTGTCCCCACAGCGACACCACTGCCCGCCTTCTCACCGTCAGTCACACCGCGTCTCACTTCTTTACCGTCAGTCATAACACTGTTCACTTCCCTACTGTCAGTCACAGCACTTCTTGTCTCCATACCGTCAGTCATACTACTGTTTATTTCCCTACCGTCAGTCACAAGCGCTACCCCACTGCCCCCCTCCCTGCTGTGAGTCACCGCGGCCTCACCACTGCCCCCCTCGCCAGTGCCAATCACGTCACTCCTTTCCTCGCTAGCAGTTCTAGCCGCTGGTTCTACCTGTCTATGTGGACAGGTAATTCTTTTATGTCCGACGTCTCCACAATCAAAACACTTCATGTTTCCCAAGCTCGCATACACCATGCAAAACCCTTCCTCATGCTTCACACGGAAGGAAACATCCAGTGTCTGAGTTGGAGAGTCCAAAAACAAACACCTGTCTCCATAGAGACTGAACATGTTTTAATTTGTTGTCCTTCCAACCCAAACTCACCGTCCGGAAACCGCTCGCGAATTTCCCGAAGCTTTTTAGCTCTCACTCCAGCGCCTCGTTCAGAATGAACGGGGGAACTCCAGACATGGTTACCTGGATGGAAGGCACTGCCAGCGGGGAAACTTGCACAAACTCATTATCAATGTAAATATTGCTCTCTATGAACTGATTAACGAGCTCCCAGTGCTTCATGAACACGACTACTGCCTTATTCATGTGGGAGGCGTGATGTGATGTTTTCGTAGCCCACCTGCTCTCTGACGGTGAGCAGCACCTGTTCTACCGGCACCGTGGGCTGTGGTACCATCCTAATTCCATGTTTCAGGGACAGGAGTGGCGTCCTGGGGGATGCCATCCCTGCCACAAAGACAAACAAACAAACACACACACAAACAAACTACAAACAACCACAAACACTACAAAACAATTAGTAAATACTACAAGAAAGAATAGCAAAAAAGTTAGAAAGAGAAATGTAAGGTCTCAGCCAACCTCACCACACCCTCTACCAGCAAACTCCCAGCATGCAGTGCAGAGAGAGAGAGAGAGAGAGGGGAGAGAGAGAGAGAGAGAGAGAGAGAGAGAGATGGAGAGAGAGACAGGGAGAGAGAGAGAGAGAGAGAGAGAGAGATGGAGAGAGAGAGCTCCATACTGCAGTGCCTTACACCTTGGCTGTGAATATTATTGTAATTCCTGTTAATTTTTTCTGTTTCTCCGTCATCATTATTGTGTGAGTTTGTTCTTTTTTCTCCTACAGTGACATGCAGAAGTGAAAAAGTCACTCAAATGTCAAATTTAAAGATGGAGTCTGTGATTCAGGGGAAAGATTGCTGATATTTGAACTGAACAGCCAAATAAATACACACCCCTTAATGCTCCTGCAGAAGCTCCACCTCCCACATTCATGGACACACATTGCCAAGGCAACGACACTAACGAGTGACCTCGATGACCAAAAGAGAAGTGCGGTGGAATCCAGAGCTTCTGCAGATCATCACTACAGTTACTGCTGTGACGCTCACATGCAGAGAGGACGAGGCAGTTCCCCAGAGTCAGCACTCCATCTCCACACCACGATACCACAACTCTCCCAGTACTACAGAGAACATCACAACAACAGCAGCAGCAGCGTCAGCATGTCCTGACAAACGAGAAAGTAACTAACTGGATGGCAAATGGAATCTGACCCACCTGTCAAGCAGAAACATCCACATCCATCTTTATGCCTTCCATCTCACACTCTAAAAAATGATTCTTCAGACCAGTAAAAATTACTCATAAAAAAGAGAAGATTTTTTATTTGTTTATATCGTGAAGTCAGTCACTGATGTAAGTTTGCACCTGTGTGCTTTTACTAGTTAACAGTCCCGTTGATCTAATTTTTTGGACACGATGATTTGAAAGTTCTGTTATTATATAGTGATTGTTAATTTATTTGCCATGTAAGAAAATCTGTGTGCTGTAGATTTTCACTGTGGCAGAAGTAGTGATAATAGTAATAGTAGTTTTTGTAGTGGTAATGTTTAACCAAGATATTGCACATATACAACTTAAAATATTAAGAAAGCCTAAATGAAACAGGTTAATTTTACTGGCTGGAGAAACCTAAGTAAAGACATGAAGTGAAATTCAGATTTTTTTTTTAGTAAAGTCAGATTAATTTTATGTGTAAAAGTGACCCAAAAATTTCTGCATTTTCTACATAAAATTCTCATCTCATTATCTGTAGCCGCTTTATCCTGTTCTACAGGGTCGCAGGCGAGCTGGATCCTATCCCAGCTGACTACGGGCGAAAGGCGGGGTTCACCCTGGACAAGTCGCCAGGTCATCACAGGGCTGACACATAGACACAGACAACCATTCACACTCACATTCACACCTACGCTCAATTTAGAGTCACCAGTTAACCTAACCTGCATGTCTTTGGACTGTGGGGGAAACCGGAGCACCCGGAGGAAACCCACGCGGACACGGGGAGAACATGCAAACTCCACACAGAAAGGCCCTCGCCGGCCACGGGGCTCGAACCCGGACCTTCTTGCTGTGAGGTGACAGCGCTAACCACTACACCACCGTGCCGCCCTACATAAAATTATGGATGCAAAAATGTTGCAGTACCGGTAATTTTTTAAATAAAATCAGCTCATCGTTTTTTACAGTGCACAGAGCTCTCTTCGCTGAGGGAATGCGGCACTGATTTGTAAATAATCTTTGATGGGTATCGCACTCAAAACAACACAACAGCACATTATTTGATGTTTTACTTCGTTCATTTTATTGTTTGACCAAAATAAACATTTTAATTTTGATTATTGCAAACCGTTTCCAAAAAAAGTTGTGTTTTTCCCCATTCTTTTTATTTTTGCCTTGTATCCACTATGGGAAGGTTAAAACCTGACACAGGATCAGTGTGAATACACACCAAGTGAATGGAGAGTGTTAGCGTGTGTTAGTGTTACAGAGTGTTACAGTGAGTGTTACAGTGTGTGTTACAGAGTGTTAGTGTGCGTTACAGTGTGTGTTACAGAGTGTTACAGCGTGTGTTAGTGTGTTTTACAGAGTGTTACAGCGTGTGTTACAGTGTGTTTTACAGAGTGTGTTACAGTGTGTTTTACAGAGTGTTACAGCGTGTGTTACAGTGTTTTACAGAGTGTGTTACAGTGTGTTTTACAGAGTGTGTTACAGTGTGTGCTACAGTGAGTGTTACAGTGTGTTACAGTGTGTGTTACAGTGAGTGTTACAGTGTGTTTTACAGTGTGTTACAGTGAGTGTTACAGTGATTGTTGCAGTGAGTGTTACAGTGTGTTACAGTGTGTGTTACAGAGTGTTACAGTGTGTGTTACAGAGTGTTACAATGTGTGTTACAGAGTGTTACAGTGTGTTACAGAGTGTTACAGTGTGTGTTACAGAGTGTTACAGTGTGTGTTACAGTGTGTTAGACTGTGCTACAGAGTGTGTTTTGAGAGCTTTGAGTCAACTCAATCATTGGGCCTCTCTTTCCTCTGCAATCTGACGGAATGTGATGAGGACCACATTCTTGTGCTGGACCTGCTCCTCACAGCTGCTCACTGTCTTCCCCCTGAAATCATAAACCGTTTGGTGATTGGAGCAGCTAGCTGAACCTGAACACACACCAGAGATTTATTTATTCAGAGTCACTGAACTGATCACATGACGACATTTTAACGTGTTGTAGGGGCACCGCATTGTTCATAATTCACAGCCAGCTATTAGGTGTTCAATTGAAATGATTGTTTCTGTCAAATCCTGCATTACCTGTTGAGTCGTTGTTTTGCTCTTTACTGTGTCGCGTTATGGTGACGTCGGTTGGCGCGTCTAGACTTTTTCATATAAAACTGACATACAGTAAGTTTTGAGAGGATTAAAGTTTTCCCGAGTTCAGGCTTTTAAACCCATCCGCTGTGTCTGTGTCTCCCCACTGTCTCAACACCTTTACACTGGTGACCCCGACGACTCTTTGGACGGTAATCCTAAGAGTTTTTTCTTTTTTTTTTCTTTTTTACTATGATGGAGGCTAACGCTGTTGTGCTCAAGCTACCGGAGTTTTGGGAAGGTCATGCGGTGGTGTGGTTTGCTTAAGCGGAGGCTCAATTCTCGATCAGACGGATAACGGATGATGCAACAAGATATTACTATGTGGTCACAGCCCTGGGTAGCTCAACCGCTGTCAGAGTTGTGAGTTTGCTGCAGAATCCTCTGGCTGAGGATAAATATGGCAGCCTTAAAGTGCTTTTGCTGGGGACTTTCGAACTGAACGATTCCGAACGAGCCCACCGTTTGCTTTCATTGAGCGGTTTGGGTGACGCAAATCCTTCAGAACTGATGGACCACATGCTGTCTCTCCTCAGCAAACATGAGCCTTGTTTTATTTTCAGGGAGCTCTTCCTTCAGCAGCTGCCGGGGAGGTGAGATCGGCGCTTGCTGGTTCTTCCATCAGTGACCCGCGCGACCTGGCTAAGGAGGCAGATAAGTTTTTTTCTGTCATGCAGCACTGCAAGGCAGCTGTCCACCATTGTGCTGCAGAATCAGCACCACCAGAGGGAGCTCTCATCGCTGCAGCGCAACAAAGGAAGCAAGGCCTGTGTTTCTACCATGCTCGTTTCAGGCCCAAGGCTACGAAGTGCCGTCCACCCTGCCACTTCAAGGCATCAGGAAACGGGGGGGGGGGGGGGCTGGCGCTCATTTACAGCAATGAGCGTCAGCCATGCAGGCGGTTTGCTGTTTGCACAGATGCTGTTTCTGGATGTCGTTTCCTCTGTGACACAGGTGCGCAGGTAAGCGTCTTGCCTGCTACAGACTTGGACATTCAGCAGGGTAAACGGGGTCCCGTATTGGAGGCTGCGAACGGTAGCTCCATCCAGACTTTCGGTGAGCGCAGCGCCGTGGTGTCTTTCAGTGGACAACAGTTTACCTGGAACTTTGTGGTGGCAAGAGTGTCCACACCCCTACTGGGCATGGATTTCCTTTTGCGCTCATGGCTTTCTGGTGGACGTTAGAAACCGATGACTGATCAACACAGAGACTTTTACCTCACTCCCCTGCACACATAGCTGTTCCAGTTCGTCCCGTCTGTCCAGCACCTTTGCGGCAAATGAGTTCTCACACCTCCTGGGGGAGTTCCCCGCCCTCACCCAACCAACTTTCTCATCCGGCATAGTCAGACATGGTGTGGAGCACCACATCACAACCATTGGTCCCCCGGTTCATGCACACTCTAGGCACTTGGATCCTGGGAAGCTCGCCATTGCCAAGGCAGAGTTCGAGACGCTGGAGCACCTTGGCATTGTACGGCATTCTAACAGCCCTTGGGCTTCCCCATTACACATGGTTCAGAAGCCTGGTGAAGGATGGCGTCCGTGTGGTGACTACCGCCGCTTGAATGAGGCCACTACACCCGACCGCTACCCTGTTCCTCATATTCAGGACTTTTCTGCCCGGTTGGCTGGTAAGGTCATTTTTTCAAAGGTGGACCTCATCCGTGGTTATCACCAGGTGCTGCTGCATCCACAGGACATTTCCAAGACTGTCGTCATCATTCCTTTTGGTTTGTTTGAATTCCTCCGCATGCCATTTGGGTTAAAAAACTCTGCTCAGACTTTTCAGCGACTCATGGACAATGTTCTGCGCGACCTGCCATTTGTTTTTGTGTACTTGGATGACATTCTCGTTGCTAGTACTTCTAAGGCTGAACACCTGGCGCACCTCAGGGTTCTATTTCAGCGTTTGAGTGATCATGGACTGATCATCAACACAGCCAAGTGCCAGTTTGGTTTGTCTGCCATTGATTTCCTTGGCCACCATGTCACAAGCAAGGGTGCAGCTCCACTGGCTGCGAAGGTGGAGGCCATATGCCAGTTCCCACGGCAGGTCATGGTCAGGGCCCTACAGGAGTTTCTAGGCATGGTGACTTTCTACCATCGTTTCGTCCCACATGCAGCCCACCTCATGCATCCCCTCTACGAAGCTCTTAAGGGTAAGGCTGCTAAGCACACAGTTGACTGAACAGAGGAAAGGACTCAGGCATTCATGGACACCAAGACAGCCTTGGCCAATGCCACCATGCTAGCACACCCGTCCCCAGATGCCCCTGTTGCCATCACGACAGACGCCTCTGACTGTGCCATCGGGGCCATCCACGAACAGCTAGTTGAAGGCAGCCACTGGCCTTTTTCAGCCGACAGTTGTGCCCAGCTGAGATGAAGTGCAGCACGTTTGACCGAGCTGCTAGGCCTGTTCCTGGCCACATGACACTTTCGTTTCCTGTTGGAAGGCCAAGCATTCACTGCTTTCGTGGACCACAAGCCCTTAACCTTTGCTATGGCCAAGGTTTCAGAGCCGTGGTCTGCCCGGCAGCAGTGTCAGCTTTCCTTTATTTTGGAGTTCACAACGGATATCTATCATGTGGCAGGGAAGGATAATCATGTGACGGACTGTCTCTCTCGTCGGTTTGCGGGGGCAGTGCATCTCGGGGTGGATTATGTCCGCATGGCGGCGGACCAGGTCCACGACACTGACTTTTAGGTGTACAGGACTGCCATCAGTGGACTGCGTTTGGTGGATGTTCCTTTTGGCAATGCAGGTGTTACCCTGCTTTGTGATGTATCCACAGGTCAGGCCCAACCCATTGTTCCTGGCAGTTGGCGCAGGCAGGTGTTTGATGTGGTGCATGGTCTTTCCCACCCTGGCAGGAGAGCATCACAGAAGCTGGTGGCAGCAAAGTTTGTGTGGCATGGTCTCAAAAAGGATGTTCATGACTGGGCCGCCGCCTCCTCGAATGTCAGCGGGCTAAGGTGCACCATCACTCCAAAGCCCCTCTTGAAACCTTTCATGTCCTGGAGACATGTTTCAACCATGTACATGTGGACCTGGTGGGACCCTTGCCGACCTCCCAGGGCTTTACGCACCTGCTCACTGTGGTTGACCGCACCACTCGTTGGCCCAAGGCCATTCCACTCCAGTCCATCTCCACAGCTGATGTCGTGCGGGAATTCCTGAGCACATGGATAGCCCATTTTGGCATCCCTTCTGACATAACATCAGACCGCGGTTCGCAGTTCACGTCGGAGTTGTGGGTTGCAGTCACCAACAGCCTTGGAGCGCAGATACACCGCACCACAGCCTACCACCCACAAGCCAATGGACTATGTGAGCGGTTTCACTGTTCATTGAAAGCCGCATTACGGGCAAGCCTCCGTGACAAAAGCTGGGTGGATCGTTTGCCTTGGGTAATGTTGGGGCTGCGGGCTGCTCCCAAAGAGGATCTACTTTCTTCTGCAGCTGAATTGGTCTATGGGCAGCCTCTGCGGGTGCCGGGTGACTTCTTGCCTGATGTTACCTGCCCATGGTCTGCTGGTCAGCAGCGGCAGGCGCACCTCCAGGGTGCCCAGGTTTTTGTGCCAGTACCCACCTCTCAGCACGGCATGCCACGTTCACAGCTCTTACCAGGACTGCAGGATGCGGCATATGTTTTCATCCATCATGATGCTCACCACAGCCCCTTGTGCCTGCTCTACGATGGTCCGTTCCAGGTGCTGGAAACGGGGGACAAATTTTTTGTCATCAACTTCGGGGGCAAGTGAAACCGGGTGTCAGTGGACCGCCTTAAACCCACTCACTTGGACTTGGATTCTCCGGTGGTGGTTGCGCAGCCCCTGTGGCGGGGCTGTCCGCCATCTACCACGCTTCCACAGTCCACAAACCCTGAACTTCCTGTTCCTGCGGCTCCAGCGCCTGAAGGCCAGAGTAGTTTTGGCCGAGCACTGCGCCCACCTCACTGGATGAACTTGTCTGTCTTTGTGAATTCTGGGGGGGCATGTGTAGGGGCACCGCATTGTTCATAATTCACAGCCAGCTATTAGGTGTTCAATTGAAATGATTGTTTCTGTCACATCCTGTATTACCTGTTGAGTCGTTGTTTTGCTCTTTACTGTGTCGCGTTATGATGACGTCGGTTGGCGCGTCTAGACTTTTTCATATAAAACTGACATGCAGTAAGTTTTGAGAGGATTAAAGTTTTCCTGAGTTCGGACTTTTAAACCCATCCGCTGTGTCTGTGTCTCCCCACTGTCTCAACACCTTTACAGTGTATTATATTCTCATCTGATTCTCACTCAGATTTCCGCTGATCGTCTGGAACCACCCTTTTCTCCTCCACATCCTTGATGGTGTCGGGCAGCGGCACATTCAGAGTTTCAGGAAGCAGAAACGCAATGACTCCGGCGATCACAGCCGCTGCTCCATAAACAATGCTGGGCAACACAGGGAACACTTCATCAAGGATAAGAATTGCTGGAGCCGCCATGGAGCCGATACGAGCCATAGTGGAGGCGAGACCCATCCCAGTCTGCCTACACACACACACACACACACACACACACACACACACACACACACACACACACACAGTATTATCACTCATCTGGTGACATTTTCTGTGAGGAGAAATGTGTGTGTGTGTGTGTGTGTGTGTGCTGTGTAACAGTCAGAGGTGAAGCTGGAACTGTAAGGACAGAGGAGTTTACACTTCTTTACAGTTTCTCAGGAACATGTGGTGTAAGAGGAATAAAACACTCAGGGATGTGCTGTTGTAGGAAAACGAGAGCGTCAGTGAGGGCGTGGCTCACTCTGGCCCCGTCTAGTCCAGAAGGAACGATCTAAAGTGGGCCACCTTGTGCAATAAATGCTGTGAGGTCTATACACTCTATACAAGCTATATATAGAAGCGATATCCACCCTAGGAATATCGACCTGTTTAGGCCACACCAATTCCATTAGTTGGTTCTCGGAATCGCCGCTTGAAGAAAATGCAAAATGAAAAAAAAATCTAAATCGACTGCAGGTTGAGGTCACGTGACGTCGAAAACCAATCAAATCCCTCCTTTCACTTTAGATAAAGACTTGTGGAAGAAACATGGCTGTGGAGGGGAATCCTGCAAAGCCTGTTTGTGATTGTTAGGATATTCAGCGAACAGAAGCGTAAAATCTTTGACAGGTGTGTCGAAATTCAAGAGGGGGAAAACTTTGCACAGTTGTACTCAAGATGCCGTGAGCTTGTTACCCTGCGATGTGCCAACTTGGACTACAGCTCTGTGGAGGTGGGTTTGATTTATATATTTCACTGATTGATGTGAGGGGCAAACAAAAAATCATTCAAAGTATTTGGCCATCAGAAGTAGCTACTCCTGGTCAAATCTTTTTTTCTGTGCATTGTAGACGTTCAATTGACTGTAATTCAGTCGTTTATTTCGCCTCTCTGTTTACTGGTTTGCCTGATAAAAGACGTGCAGCCAGAGCCCTTAATGCATATGGGTGGAAATAAGATAAGCTATTAAAAGAGCCATATGAAATGTGTAACAATAATGTATTGTCTTTGTTTTGTTTCTCTATTATGAAAGCCCTCTATTTCCACCGCTAATTTTACCATCAGAGCAATTTTTTAATATTATTTTTATTTCGCGCGCCCGCTTTATATTTTTCCTGAAAAAATCCGAGAACCAACTAATTAAATTGGTGTGGCCTTACCAGAAAGAATCCAAAACGGAGAGAAGAAGCGATTTTTGTTGAACTGCTCATTAAGGCTTAATTAGTCCATAACGTCATTAATAATTGTAATTAAATCTGGGTAGACATTATATACACCCTAGGTACCCCTACCTTCATGCTAAAAAGAATCAAAATCAGTGAATTGAGAGAGAAGAAGCGATTTTCATGAAATGTGGACGACGCCAGACGGACGCCAGACAGACGACGGACAGCACATGATGATGGCATAAACTCATCAACTGTTGGCCAGATGACCAAATAATCAACAACAGCAGCACACTGTGTTATTGGTTGACTGGCGAGTGTGTTGATGGAGTCTGACCTGATGACTGTAGGATAAAGTTCTCCAGTGAACAGGTACACACAGCTGAAGGACGCAGAGGTGAACCCTTTCCCCAGCACAGCCAGCATTGCCCTCATGATCTGCATGTCTGTGTGTTGGGAAATTTTAGGGGGTTTTATAATTTAGGGTTCCATACAGTAAATTGAAAAATAAACTCACTCCACCTGCGTCTCACCTTTAGGGATTAAGATGCTGATGAAGATAAGGAAGGCTGATGACAACAGACACGTGGCCTGTGTTAAACGCCGACCCAAAAAATTCAACATGAACAGAGTCATCAGTTTTGCAGGAAAGTCCACCAATCCAAATATCACCTGGATCAGGTAGATGTTCACACCGAACTTCTGCAGGTCCATAGCCAGACCATAATACGCAAAACTGGTGGAGAACCTGGAGGACAGGAGCCGAGCGAGATCATACAAGGTGACAAAGTTTTTAATAAACTACTTCCTGCAAATTTTATGGTTTTTACTTTAGATTGGAGTACGAAACGTTCCCATGGAAACACACAGGAAGAAGAAGAATTCAAATTCCAACTGACAGTTCATGATGTCATAATAATGTGTAAACAGACTCCGCCCATCTTACTCTAGTTAAGGAACAGTATGTAATGAAATTGTATCAAAACAATAAGAACTGTTTGATATATTTTTGTACCAGATGACAGTGAGGCACAGGGAGATCCTCCTTATGAGGGGCGTGCGCAGCAGGTCGTACACCATCAACACCGTCTCACTGGACTGAAGTTCTTTCTGCATGTGTGACTGCAGCACCTGCACGCGTGCACACACACACACACACACACACACACACATGCTTTATCTGACCTGATCTGACCTTTCGCTCTGTTTGGTTTCACACAGTGTATGATTACAGCAGCTGGCTACAGAACATTTAACATTAATTAGCTGTGGGGGAGTTCTGGGGACGCCGAGCAAGATGGCTGCTTAGGTTGGAGGCTGTGGCACCACTAGCTTATATTTTGTGTGAATACTCAGGCATTCGCAACGTGTGATATGTTTCTTCTTGCTTAAGTTGCCAACTATAAGTTTATCCCTTTACTGACATGCCAAATTCCCGGAAAAATGAAAGTGCTTCTCAACAACAGCAAAGCGCCAAGGCTACCGCCAGCTCGAGAGCGGGCCATGCCCCTCCCGGTTCGCCAGTTCAGGAGGCTGCGGATGAGTCCATCTCCACTGCCAAAATACACGCCCTCCTACAGAAACTGTCAGATGACCAAGTGAAAATCCTAAATGATCAAGCCAAACATTTTGCAGACATCCGCAAGGATGTGTCTGAAACGAGAAGAGTTGTCGAGGCAATTGAGGGTAAGCTAGCCGACATGCTAAGTAGGATGACTAGTGCAGAGGCTCGTCTGGATATGCTAGAGGAGGTGGAGAGGCAGCGCTGTGACTCGCCCCCAGCTTCGGCTTCTGCGGTTGAAAAACTAAACGGCAAACTAATTGAGTACAAGGATCGGGAGAGGCGAGCAAATTTACGCATTTATGGTTTCCCAGAGCGCAGTGGCGCCTCCAGAAAATTGTTCCGGGGTGGCCAGTGGGGGCCACAGCAAATCTTAGGGTGGCATACCAAACAAAAATCCATAACCTAATTTAATACTCTACTATATATAGTATAGTATGTGTTATATATTAAAAAAAGAAAAATCCTTCTTTTAACTTAAGCTTAATGTGTTGATCTGGTGTGGTTACATCTTACAATGTTTTTTTTTCTTTTCAGTTTTATTATTAGGCTACAGCTATGCATAGAAGTTAACATTTTAATTGGACATATAAAACTATCAAACAGTTCCATCTTAAAGGAATGCATCAGCAGAATATTGCCTAAATATACTGACAAGCTTGTAATTTTCAACAAAATCTGAATGAACAGAAATGAAACACTGAAAAACCAATGGACAATACATGAACAGTTCAGACACAAAACCCTCTAAGTCGATTTGCAATGAATTTACAGAAATTGGATCGCTTTGTTTTTACTTGAAAATAAAATTAAGATTGCACTTTGAGATTTTTGGAAATTATTATAAAAACCAACATAATTTTGTAATATTTCTGAAGATGGACTTAGAGAGGGATTTGCATCTGAACTATTCACAACTAATATTCCTGCACCTGTCACACTCTTTTCAAAGCAGGATTATTCTCCTGTTGTTGCGTCTTTTTGCAAACACATCCACAAAGTCATCAAGACTGAAGGCCTTTGACCTTTTTGACTCAATACTTAGCACCCCTAAGTTGCTCAGTCGCTCATCACTCATGGAATTTCTTAAGACAGTCTTGATCAATTTTAGAACAGAAAAACTACGCTCACAAGCAGCAGGACTCACAGGTAATGCAAGTGCAATTTTGCAAAGTTTAAACATCTCAGGAAATACTTCCCCATATGGCTCAAGAAAGACTGTGAGGTCGAGTAAACTGGATGGTGTTTCCAAGCCACTAGTTTGCTTCCTGCCCAGTATCCTTTTAAGTTGAGGGATTTCAAATCCAAGATCCTCAGTGTTGCATTTGTATTGTGATGCCAAAGCTAATATTACAGTTTTCTCACAAAATGTGGAACTCCCTGGATTCAAGGCCTGTATGCCTTCCATTATGACACAACTCTCCTTAGAAAATCTTCTCTTAATTTCTGAGAGGAGGACATCAAGAATTGGAATGAATGAGCCCGTCCTAAAAGACTCCTTATCTGTGTTGACCTGTCTCTGAGCTATCGGTGTGGATATGTAATAGTCTTCAAGCCTAGAGCTTGGTGTGACTTGACGTCTAGATGCAACACTGACACTGCATTGTTCAGCGAGGGCCATCGCATTGTCCCAAATTTCATTACAGACAGAGCCTTCTCGATAACTGTTTAATGTGTCAACAAGTGAATCCACAAGGGTAACCGCTACACCCAAATTCAGTTGTGGGGACTGTAAAGCATCAGACAGATACTTAATCTCAGCAAAGACTTGTGTCATTGTCAGAAGGAGGGCAATGAACTGGAGATCTATTTGTGCCAACAGACCTCTTGCTTCGGTAGCCCTGTCACCATTTCTCTCTTCAGAGAGTCGTTTCAGTAGGCACATGATAGCCGGCAGTCTATCCTTAACCGTTTTGCATGCATGTACCTACATGCCCACCGTGTCCAAGGTTTAGCAAACGCCTGTTTTAGTTAGCCAAAAGGTTCACACTGAACAGGAGTTTGTTCAGCCTATTACTCTGGTTCTGTCCGTCTCTCAGTAAGTCTACAGAAAGTAGCCTAGGCTACCTAAATTATGGTTTGCTTTTCAAATAAAAAAAATAAATGTAGCCTATTGCGATTCATTTTCTTCTCAACCGAAATGAATCCTCAACCATTCCTATCAAAATTTCGCATTGCTTGTTGGCGGGACATCGAAACATGATGCCATTACATTACTGATGTTAGCCTATCTGAAATATCCATTTCAGTAGCAAGGATACCTATTTTATCTGTAACTTTACCTGCTGGCCCAGGAACCGTTGCTGACATGGCATCACTGTGTTCTGTCCCTGCTCTATCCCTGGACACCTCTTCCAGTTCATTGCCTAGCTCTACCTCAGTCAGGTTATCATCTGGTTCCTCCTCATTCTCCCCTGGCTGTATCTCCCCTGTACTGGCATTTTTCTTGTCGAAAAAATTTGAAATGTCCATACGTTTTCTTTTCATCCTCTGCAAATTGACACACCATATTCAGTATTAGTTCTTAGCTATGCTAACTTTCCCACTTAGCAATGCTAGCGTGAATTCAACAATAATAAATCTCATCTCGTCTCGTCTCGTCTTCTTCCGCTTTATCCGGGACCGGGTCGCGGAGGCAGCAGTCTAAGCAGGGAAGCCCAAACTTCCCTTTCCCCAGACACCTCGGCCAGCTCCTCGGGAAGAACACCGAGGCGTTCCCAGGCCAGCCGAGAGACATAGTCCCTCCAGCGTGTCCTGGGTCTTCCCCGGGGCCTCCTCCCGGGGGGACATGCCTGGAACACCTCCCCAGGGAGGCGTCCAGGAGGCATCCGAAAAAGATGCCCGAGCCACCTCAGCTGATTCCTCTCGATGTGGAGCAGCAGCGGCTCTACTCCGAGCTCCTCCCGAGTGACTGTGCTTCTCACCCTATCTCTAAGGGAGCGCCCAGCCACCCTGCGAAGGAAACTCATTTCGGCCGCTTGTATCCGCGATCTTGTCCTTTCGGTCATTACCCAAAGCTCATGACCATAGGTGAGAGTCGGAACGTAGATCGACCGGTAAATTGAGAGCTTCGCCTTTTGGCTCAGCTCCTTCTTCACCACAACGGACCGGTAAAGCGACCGCATCACTGCGGAGGCTGCACCGATCCGCCTGTCGATCTCACGCTCCATCCTTCCCTCACTCGTGAACAAGATCCCGAGATACTTAAACTCCTCCACTTGAGGCAGAACTTCTCCACCAACCTGGAGAGGGCAAGCCATCCTTTTCCGGTCGAGAACCATGGCCTCGGACTTGGAGGTGCTGATTCTCATCCCAGCCGCTTCACACTCGACTGCAAACCGCCCCAGTGCATGCTGAAGGTCCTGGTTTGAAGAAGCCAACAGGACAACATCATCCGCAAAAAGCAGAGATGAAATCCTGTGGTTCCCAAACAGGATTCCTTCTGGCCCCTGGCTGCGCCTAGAAATTCTGTCCATAAAAATTATGAACAGAACCGGTGACAAAGGGCAGCCCTGCCGGAGTCCAACATGCACTGGGAACAGGTCTGACTTACTGCCGGCAATGCGAACCAGACTCCTGCTCCGTTCGTACAGGGACCGGACAGCCCTTAGCAAAGAGCCCCGAACCCCATACTCCCGAAGCACCCCCCACAGAATACTACAGGGGACACGGTCGAATGCCTTCTCCAGATCCACAAAGCACATGTGGACTGGTTGGGCAAACTCCCATGAACCCTCGAGCACCCTATGAAGGGTATAGAGCTGGTCCAGTGTTCCGCGACCAGGACGAAAACCGCATTGTTCCTCCTGGATCCGAGGTTCGACTATTGGTCGAATTCTCCTCTCCAGTACCCTGGAGTAAACCTTCCCTGGGAGGCTGAGAAGTGTGATTCCCCTATAATTGGGGCACACTCTCCGGTCCCCTTTCTTAAAAAGAGGGACCACCACCCCAGTCTGCCACTCCAGAGGCACTGTCCCTGACCGCCACGCGATGTTGCAGAGGCGTGTCAACCAAGACAGCCCCACAACATCCAGAGACTTGAGATACTCAGGGCGGATCTCATCCACCCCCGGTGCCTTGCCACCGAGGAGCTTGCAAACCACCTCAGTGACTTCGGCTTGGGTAATGGACGAGTCCACCTCTGAGTCATCAGCCTCAGTCTCCTCAGTGGAAGACATGACGGTGGGATTGAGGAGATCCTCAAAGTATTCCTTCCACCGCCCGACAATGTCCCCAGTCGAGGTCAACAGCTCCCCACCCGCACTGTAAACAGTGTTGGCAGAGTACTGCTTCCCCCTCCTGAGGCGCCGGACGGTTTGCCAGAATTTCTTCGAGGCCGACCGATAGTCCTTCTCCATGGCCTCCCCGAACTCCTCCCAGTTCCGAGTTTTTGCTTCCGCAACTGCCCGAGCTGCAGCACGCCTGGCCTGCCGATACCCGTCAGCTGCCTCGGGAGTCCTGGAGGTTAACATGGCCCGATAGGACTCCTTCTTCAGCTTGATGGCATCCCTTACTTCTGGTGTCCACCACCGGGTTCGGGGATTGCCGCCACGACAGGCACCGGAGACCTTGCGGCCACAGCTCCGAACAGCTGCATCCACAATGGAGGTAGAGAACATGGTCCACTCAGACTCAATGTCCCCCGCCTCCCTCGGAAGCTGGGAAAAGCTCTCCCGGAGGTGGGAGTTAAAGACCTCCCCGACAGAGTGCTCGGCCAGACGTTCCCAGCAGACCCTCACCATACGTTTGGGCCTGCCAGGTCTGTCCAGCTTCCTCCTCCGCCAGCGGATCCAACTCACCACCAGGTGGTGATCAGTTGACAGCTCAGCCCCTCTCTTCACCCGAGTGTCCAAGACATAGGGCCGGAGATCAGATGAAACGACTACAAAGTCTATCATTGACCTCCGACCTAAGGTGTCCTGGTGCCACGTGCACTTATGGACACCCCTATGCTCGAACATGGTGTTCGTTATGGACAAACCGTGACTAGCACAGAAGTCCAATAACAAAACACCACTCGGGTTCAGATCGGGGAGGCCGTTCCTCCCAACCACGCCCCTCCAGGTGTCACTGTCATCTCCCACGTGAGCATTGAAGTCCCCCAGTAACACAATGGAGTCCCCAGTCTGAGCACTCCTCAGTACCTCTCCCAGGGACTCCAAGAAGGCCGGATACTCTATACTGCTATTTGGGCCATAGGCACAAACAACAGCAAGAGCCCTCTCCCCAATCCGAAGGCGCAGCGAGGCGACCCTCTCGTTCACTGGGGTAAACTCCAACACATGGCGGCTGAGCTGGGGAGCTATAAGCAAGCCCACACCAGCCCGCCGCCGCTCACCACCGGCAACTCCAGAGAAGTGGAGAGTCCAGCCCCTCTCGAGGAGCTGGGTTCCAGAGCCCAAGCTGTGCGTGGAGGTGAGCCCGACTATCTCTAGCCGGTACCTCTCAACCTCCCGCACAAGCTCAGGCTCTTTCCCCCCCAGCGAAGTGACATTCCATGTCCCAACAGCCAGCCGCTGTGTCCGGGGATCAGGTCGTCGAGGCCCCTGCCTTCGACTGCCACCCAATCCACATTGCACCAGTCCCCTACTGCTACCTCTGTGGGTGGTGAACCCACAGGAGGTCGGGCCCACGTCACCTCTTCGGGCTGAGCCCGGCCGGGCCCCATGGGCAAAGGCCCGGCCACCAAGCGCTCGCATACGAGCCCCAACCCCGGGCCTGGCTCCAGGGTGGGGCCCCGGCTGCGTCATCCCGGGCGACGTCACGGTCCTCGGATTTCTCTCCATAGGGGTTTTGGTGAACTGCTCTTAGTCTGGCCTGTCACCTAGGACCTGTCTGCCTTGGGAAACCCTGACAGGGGCATAATGCCCCCGACAACATAGCTCCTAGGATCATTCAAGCACACAAACCCCTCCACCACAATAAGGTGGCAGTTCAAGGAGGGGCAATAATAAATTATTAATAAAATATTAATAATAAAAACGTAATGAGTCAGTTGAGTTTTAAGAATGAAGTGTATGTCCTTTGGGAATTCACGATTGTGTGATATACATACTCGCTAGAAGTTTTCTTTTCGGAAATGCAAGTGTTGTGCAAGCACTGTGCTGCGGTCTTCCATGCGTCGTTCAAATCTGATTCATGCTGCCTCTGGTCAGCAAAGCAATCACCAACCAGCAACGAGGGGTTAGGGTTAGGGTTGGGGAGGGAGGATGTCAGCAAGAGCAGCACTGCTGTATCTTGCTACAAAATTGTTTTCACATTACGAACTGTTGTGAATTTTAAAAAATCTAGCGTACATTATATATTTACACTTAGTATGCATAATAAAAATTCTCTTGGGGTGGCCTATGTGGTGGCCAAGAATGATTTTTGGGTGGCCACGGCCACCACTGGCCACCACATGGTGGTGCCCCTGCCGGAGCGGGTTGAAGATAAAGATGCCATTTCATTTCTGAGGGCTACTCTCCCTGAGATCCTTCAGGCTGACTTCGAGGGGGGCCTGGATTTGGAGCGTGCTCACCGGTCACTACTACCAGTTAAGCCCGGAGCCCCCCCAAGGCCTTTCATCATGTGGTTCTTGAGGTTTCAACAGAAGGAGCGGGTGAGACGACTTGCTCGAGAAATGGGAGACATCCGTTGGCAGAACCAGAAGATAAGCTTCTATCAAGACTTCTCCAAGGCCACGCATGAGCGCCGACACTCCTTTCTGGAGTGTAAATGTCTGCTTCACTCAGCCAAGATATTGTTTGGAATCAGCTATTCTGCTGTGCTTTCATTTACAACGCCAGCCGGAGTTAAGCATCGCTTTGAAGATCCTAAGAAGGCTTTGCAATGCATCAAAAACCTTTAATTGACCCATCCTTTGCACTGTGATGGCCCCCTCCTCCTAACCCCTTTCTCCTTGGTTGCACCTTGCAAACTGACTTGGGTAAGACAATGATAGTGTAGGTATCATGCCGCCATCTTGTGTCAGAACTACAATTCCCAGGCAACTTCCGTGTGACCTACGTCACACGTGGGCGGGATCATCTACGTCAGTCCGCCATGCGCACATAAAACAATGGGACAACGCTTCCATGTTGTCTCTCGCGTCCGGATTTCAACGAGTCTAGACGCACAAAAGGGATGCTCTCCACCCAAAAAGATGTCTTCTTTCTTGCAAGATCCATCACTCAGCACGATTTTCTTTCTTACCCTTGGCAAAGGTAAACTCTAGAGTCGCGCGATCTTTAAACTCAACCTGAGTTACAACCGGTTTACTTGTATTAGAAGTGATGTCACGACTGCAGCCCAGGCAGTTAAAAGTTAAGAAGCGATTGAATCCTTTTTAACTCAAAAGTGCTGTGCATCTTATTCTGATCAGAGACTTTTCCTCACGAACGCTGAGGTTCGGACCAAGAATCCTCTGCTTTCCACAGGAACCACCCAAGTGCTCCACTGGACCCAAAAGTTTTCTACGCCTCCATCACGAGCGGCTCACGTGCTCCCACGGCGAGGCCCGAAACTACACCGGTGAATAGTTCTTCATATCTTGCTAAAGGCAGGATTAAGTAAGATTTTGGCATTTGGGCATAATTAGGATAGTCTTAGGAATTTGCTTTTATTGGAATAGTGTGAATTTAAACCCAGGTTTATCTGTTACACTGTTAGACACACAGCGTGTTGATTTATTTTTGGTTCTATGGTCTCTCAATTGTTTAATAGATAGGCTGCGCATGCTTTTCTTTGCTTACTAACATTTTAATTTCCTTATCATACATTTTGACCTTATCAAGGTTTCAGTGAGGTGGTAATGTTATGAGTGTGGAATCTTTGTTACTGAGAAAACACGTGCTCAACAGGCCTGACCAGGCCTGATACACTTTAGATAGCTTCCCTTTGTCTTTAGCGACACGTGCTCAGTAGGCCTCACCAGGCCTAACAAACACACTTTAGCTAGGCCATAGGGCCTTTCACAAACACACACTAGCAACACAAGGCTAATCTAGGCCTCCACCACGTGTAGTTAGCTACACGAGGCTAAACACATGGTCAAGTCCTTCTCTCTCTCTCTCTCTCACACACACACACACACAAGCACACATTAGCAACAGAGCTAATCCTTTGTTCTACTTGGATAACATTCCTTTGTTTTAGCTAGCAACAAGCTAGGCCATACACACACACCACACATGTATATACACACCTCACTGCTTGTATATATTGATTTATTATTTTTATCTTTGTTATAATAATTTCATTTATTAAACAAACTGTGTTTATTTGTGTGAACGATATATGAAGTCCCCAATCTTCTCAAAGAATTCAAAAGGTGCATATAAAAGTTATGTAATGTGGTAAGTGATTGTAATAATTTGGAAATATACCATAATCTAGCTGTTTGGTAATTTATTATTAAGCACCAGGATTAATGGTATGATTCACTAAATGATTCATTGAACGATTCACTATACGATTCACTAAATGATTCATTGAACGATTCACTTCAAATGACTGATTCTATGGTATGATTCAATTCAAATGAGTCAAAGTAAACGATTCAATGGGATTGATTCATTTTAATTATTGACCTTCAAAATTTAATGAGACTGATTTAATGAGATTGATCACTTAATTTCAATAATTAACTGATTGCACCCACAATAGACAATCAGATGAATGTTTTGGATTTATACCACTAAGTTGAAAAGGTTGCTTTTCACCATTACCTGTAACCTACCTCAAAGCACAGGTCTACTATTTTTTTCTTTTTCTTTTCTCTTACAGTTGTTATTGTCTCTGTTGTTGTTATCATGGCCGTAACTACCATTGAGGACACCGAGGTCATGTCCTCGGTATTTTTTTCAGAAATTTAAAATTGGTCTACGCTGAATTCGAGCAGTGATCAATGTAAAACGCAGCGTCCACATCCACATGTCATCTGTATTTCCCCCCAATAAAATTCACATTTGTCTAATGTCATCTGAAATCCCTCAGCCTCTATCTCTATCGTTGCCGTGTCTAACACAGCGTCACACGACGTAGCCTATACTAGTGTCGGCCGGGGAAGTTGGGTTTAGGATAAAACATGCAGGGTGTAGTCTACGCTCTATCACATATGCCTACCTAACCTAACGTAGGCTAATAGTCACATCGCATTATAGAGCTTTACCCGAGTGCAAAATGAAAACGTTGCAACAAACTAAATTAAGGTTTGGACAGCCAACAGAAGAGCAGGGAAAGAGAAGGAGGGAAGGTGAGAAAATATTGTCAGTGCAGTGGCAGACCGTTCAGCGGCGTCATGCCAACTTTCCAAGGGGAAACGTTTCATTGTCATTGCCTATTACAGTTTAGTTAGCATTTCGAGAAACATTCAAAACTACGTTGTCACAGGCAGCCCTGTGCAGGCCTCACACACACACACACACACACACACACACACACACACTCTCTCTCTAATACATAGTCTTCACACAGAACTAATAGCTCTACATTCTAATGTAATTTAAGATAATGAAATGTAAATAATGCCAATACTTCAGGTAGCCGAGCAATACACTCAGTTCAGTTCAGTTTTGACTTTTATGTCAGACAAAACACCACAGTTATGATGGCACAGTTTTAGAATTGTTAAAATAAATGTGTCCACCACCAAATCTATCCTTGGTTTGTTGTTTATTTATTTAAGTTGTGCCGGGGGGGTGCTGTCAGCCATGCTTGACCTCGGTATTTGAAAAATCCTGGTTACGGCCCTGGTTGTTATTATAGGCTCATGCTTTTTCATAACTTGTAGACCATGCGTGCATGTTTAACAGGTAGGCATTATTATTTTTGCCCAGGTTGCAAGTCATGTGTTATTTGTTGGGTGGGTGTTTTTCGTGGGTGGCGTGTCCAGAGGTGCCATGGACAGTTAATGGGGTACCATGCTGCTATAAAGGAGATGTTAATGTTGAAGAAAATGTTCACACTGCTGCTATTTCGCCTTTCGATGATTGGTGGTGTCTCTGCCACACCAGAGTGGCCGGACACTCTGAGTTTCTTAAGTTAGTTATCCAGTTGTGGATTTATCAGGAAGGTTTGACAGGTTGCTGTTTTCTCACCTTCCTTGCCTTTTTTGTCCTTTTGGGTATTTTCAATGTTTTTTATTTTTTCTTGTTTTGGGGTGTTTTTCTTTTTTGGATCCAGACTTCTCTCTTACTGTTGTTGGGGCAACTCTACTTTTTATTCTATGATTTTTTCTAACATATGACAACTCTCAATTTAATTTCAGTTAATACCAGGGGGCTTAACATTCCACACAAAAGAACCACTGTTCTAGAATTCCTCCGCAAGAAAAATATAGATTTTGCTATGATTCAGGAATCACATTTATTGCGCAAAGATGTGGGTCGTTTAGCCAACAAGTTTTATCACCCTATTGCAACTTCGTCTGCTGCTTCTAAGTGTAAAGGGGTAATGGTACTGTGTAAATGCAAACTAAAATTTGATCTGATTGACATTTGGGCAGATAATGCAGGTTGGATAGTTATTGCCAAGATTCGCATGGATGGGATAAACATTGCACTTATTTCTGCCTATGCTCCTAATGTGTTTGATACCACATTTTTTAAACTATTAATCAAATCTTTGCTTGATCTCTCAGGATTTCATCTAGTTGTAGGAGCAGACTTCAATGCAGTGTGGGACAGCAGCATGGACAGAACAGGTGGCACTGAGACTAGGGACCAGCGTTTTGCATCTGAAGCGTTGGGCCAGTGGGCAACTGACACAGGCATGGTCGACATTTGGTGTATGTTAAACCCTTCTTTAAAAGACTTTTCATTTTATTCAGGGAGACATACAGTTAGGTCCATAAATATTTGGACAGAGACAACATTTTTCTAATTTTGGTTCTGTACAGGGTGGCACGGTGGTGTAGTGGTTAGCACTGTCGCCTCACAGCAAGAAGGTCCGGGTTCGAGCCCCGTGGCCGGCGAGGGCCTTTCTGTGCGGAGTTTGCATGTTCTCCCCATGTCCGCGTGGGTTTCCTCCGGGTGCTCCGGTTTCTCCCACAGTCCAAAGACATGCAGGTTAGGTTAACTGGTGACTCTAAATTGACCGTAGGTGTGAATGTGAGTGTGAATGGTTGTCTGTGTCTATGTGTCAGCCCTGTGATGACCTGGCGACTTGTCCAGGGTGAACCCCGCCTCTCGCCCGTAGTCAGCTGGGATAGGCTCCAGCTTGCCTGCGACCCTGTAGAAGGATAAAGCGGCTAGAGATAATGAGATGAGATGAGATGGTTCTGTACATTACCACAGTGAATTTTGAGCAAAACAATTCAGATGCAGTTGAAGTTCAGACTTTCAGCTTTAATTCAGTGGGTTGAACAAAATGATTGCATAAAAATGTGAGGAACTAAAGCATTTTTTAAACACAATCCCTTCATTTCAGGGGCTCAAAAGTAATTGGACAAATTAAATAATTGTAAATAAAATGTTCATTTCTAATACTTGGTTGAAAACCCTTTGTTGGCAATGACTGCCTGAAGTCTTGAACTCATGGACATCACCAGATGCTGTGTTTCCTCCTTTTTAATGCTCTGCCAGGCCTTTACTGCAGCGGGTTTCAGTTGCTGTTTGTTTGTGGGCCTTTCTGTCTGAAGTTTAGTCTTTAACAAGTGAAATGCTGCTCAATTGGGTTGAGATCAGGTGACTGACTTGGCCATTCAAGAATATTCCACTTCTTTGCTTTAATAAACTCCTGGGTTGCTTTGGCTTTATGTTTTGGGTCATTGTCCATCTGTATTATGAAACGCCGACCAATCAGTTTGGCTGGATTTGAGCACACAGTACGTCTCTGAATACCTCAGAATTCATCCGGCTGCTTCTGTCCTGTGTCACATCATCAATAAACACTAGTGACCCAGTGCCACTGGCAGCCATGCATGCCCAAGACATCACACTGCCTCCACCGTGTTTTACAGATGATGTGGTATGCTTTGGATCATGAGCTGTACCACGCCTTCACCATACTTTTTTCTTTCCATCATTCTGGTAGAGGTTGATCTTGGTTTCATCTGTCCAAAGAATGTTCTTCCAGAACTGTGCTGGCTTTTTTAGATGTTTTTTAGCAAAGTCCAATCTAGCCTTTTTATTCTTGAGGCTTATGAGTGGCTTGCACCGTGCAGTGAACCCTCTGTATTTACTTTCATGTAGTCTTCTCTTTATGGTAGATTTGGATATTGATACGCCTACCTCGTGGAGAGTGTTGTTCACTTGGTTGGTTGTTGTGAAGGGGTTTCTCTTCACCATGGAAATTATTCTGCGATCATCCACCACTGTTGTCTTCTGTGGGTGTCCAGGTCTTTTTGCATTGATGAGTTCACCAGTGCTTTCTTTCTTTCTCAGGATGTACCAAACTGTAGATTTTGCCACTCCTAATATTGTAGCAATTTCTCAGATGGGTTTTTTCTGTTTTCGCAGTGTAGGTACACAGTCCGTCTAAGAACTACAACAGCCCGTCTCTTTAAGAAACTACATTTCCCATCAGCCCACTTCTGCGTTGACCTGCGTCACGCCGGGGCGGGATCACCAACGTCACATCCTCCATGAAAGCATAAGAGACCCGGAAATGCTCGGCAAAGCTCTCTCTCGTGTCCAGATTCCAAGCCATCTGGACGCACAAAGAGATACGCTCAGCCGGGCAAATGAAATAAGACGTCTTTTTCTTCTCTTTCTTGCAAGATCCACAATTCAGCACGATTTCTTTGTTTACCACTGGCCACGGTAAAAATCCAGAATCGCGCAATTTTAAACTCAGTGAGTTACAACCGGTTTCATTCATTAAGTATGTACAACTGCAGCTCAAAGCAGTTAATTTATAATTGGGGGCGACCAGAATTCCTCCTGATTGAAGCGCTGTGCACATTGTTTAATCAGAGTTTTTCTTCCCACAAGCCACGAAGCGCTGGATCAAGAATTCTCTGCTTTCCACAGACGTGCTCCACGAGCTCCTGTGAAACTCAACTTCTCCATGTAATTCCCTGTGCTTCACGGAGATCTTCACAACGGTGAAAGCTCCAAAAATCTCGGGACATCTTCTCATAATCTCGCGTAGAAGCAGGATACGGAAGTAAGACTTGGCATTTTGGGGCATAATTAAAGCTAGTCTTAGGAATTTACTTTTATTGAAATAGTGTGAATTTAAACCCAGGTTTATTTGTTACACTGTTAAACATGCAGCGTGTTGATTTATTTTGTTCTATGTTCTCTCAATTGTTTAATAGATAGGCTGTGCATGCTTCTCTTTACTCCTACTAACATATTTAGTTCTCTTATTATACATCTTGACCGCATCAAGATTTCAGTGGATTCAGTATTGTTATAAGCTAGTGAAATTAGCCTACGGCTAATTCTTTGTTCCATTAGCCTCCAGGGCTAATTGTATTGTCTCAAGGGATCACAAGGCCTCCACCACGTGGAGTTAGCTACACAGGCTAATCTAGGCCTACACAAACATGTGGCCACTCACAAACACACCTTTAGCTAGCTCCCCTTTGTCTTAGCTTAGCCACACAAGGTTAATCTAGGCCTACCCGAACACGTGGTCAACTCCTCCCCCACAAACACATGTGGAGTTAGCTACAAGAGCTAACCCTCTTGTAGGCCACACCCAAGGCCTCTCTCTCACACACACCTTAGATAGCAATCCATGCTAACTCTTTTGTTCTCCTCAAACCCCACGTGGTGACACACCCTCCTTAGCTAGCCACACAAAGCTAATTCTTTTGTCTTAGCTACACAAAGCTAATTCTCTTGTGTGGGCCACACCCACACAATGCCTCTCATACACCCACACACACACACACACACACACACACATACACACACACACCTCACTGTTTGTATATATTCCATCTGCTATTATCCATTTTTATCTTTGTTATAATAAATTCATTTATTATTGAAACTGTGTGTTTTATTTGTGTTCCAATATCTTTGAAGCCCCCAATCTCCCAAAGAATTCAGAAAGGTGCATATAAGTTATGTAATATGGTAAGTGATCATAATAATTTGGAATATACCATAATTTGGCTGTTTGGTAATTTATTATTAAGCACCAAAATTAATGGTATGATTCACTTTAAATGATTCACTTTAAATGATTCAATTTAAATGATTCAAATGAGACTGATTCAATTTAATTATTAACCTTCAGATTTAATGAGACTGATTTAATGAGATTGATCGCTCAATTACCCAAATGCACCTACAGCAGCTTAAGGATGGCTTGTTTCACCTGCATGGAGAGCCCCTTTGACCACATGTTTTCTTCACAGCAAAATCTTCCAAATGCAAGCACCGCACCTCAAATCAACTCCAGGCCTTTTATCTGCTTAATTGAGAATGACATAACGAAGGAATTTCCCACACCTGCCCATGAAATAGCCATGGAGTCAACTGTCCAATTACTTTTGGTCCCTTTAAAAACAGGGTGGCACATGTTAAGGAACTGAAACTCCTAAACCCTTCATCCAATTTTAATGTGGATACCCTCAAATGAAAGCTGAAAATCTGGACTTTATGTCCGTTATATAACTATAACTTGAATATGTTTCAGTAAACAGGTAAAAAAAGAAACTTTGTGTCAGTGTCCAAATATACATGGACCTAACTGTAAATCCTTTTCTAGGCTAGATTTTATCTTTGCCTCAAAAGATCTATTTCAAAATATTCAATATGCGCATTATATTCCAGTTACCTGGTCTGATCACAAACCAATATTCTGTTCGGTCACGGTTTGTCCATCTCCCACTAAAACCCCTAGGTGGCGCTTCAATTCTTCTTTACTGTGAGATGAAGCTTTCAAAGCCCAGTTTGAAATAAATTTTAGCAAATTTTTGGAGTTTAATGTTGGCTCTGTTTCCGACCCAAGGATTCTTTGGGAGGCGGTGAAGGGCTTTATAAGGAGCAATACCACTTCATACGCGTCAACACGAAACAAGGAATGTGCAGCCAAATTGGAAGCTTTAGAGTTAAAATATGCAACCCTCGATGCTGCCTTGCAACATAATTTTAATGACTACACAGCTCTACAGAAGGAATTGACTAAAAAAGAGATTAACTCTTTTTTGAGGCACCGGTCTGAATTTCTCATGGATAAAACAAGGCAAAATTACTATTTTAACTCCTTAAAACCCAGTCATCTACTGGCAATGAAGCTTTGGACAGATGAACACTTTGCTGATATTTTTTGCATTAAAGACAAAAATGCTACTATACAATGTGATCCAAAAAAAGTAAATGCTTCTTTTGCCTCCTTCTATCAGGAGTTATATAATTTTGAAATTAATTTTGACAATCATGCCTGCAATAATTTCCTAAACAACATTAAACTATCCCGTATAGTCAGAGGTGGAAAAACCCGGGTGCAGAAAGTAAAAACCCTGCCACATTTTTGCTCCAGCCAATTCAATGAACCAGCTGATCCTAATTACCACATCCCCTAAGCCAGGTTGATGAGCTAATTGGTGAAATCACCTGTGTTGAGAGCACAGGCAGAAGGAAAACCTAAGCAGGACTTTTACTTTGTCAATCCAGTTTTTCCACCTCTGCGTATAGTAATGATGACTCTGTAGAGCTAGATAATCCTATCACATTGCAGGAGTGTGAGGCAGCTGTTAGGGATATGCGTAAAGGTCGATCTCCAGGCCCGGACGGAATTCCACCTGAATTTTACCTCACCCTTTGGCCCCTGATCGGCCCGCTGTTAGTGGACATGATCCAATATTCATTCAGAGTGGGATCCTTTTCTAGGGATGTTAATTCTGCATTAATTTCACTGCTTCTCAAAAAGGGAAAGGATCCGGTTGAGTGCTCCAGTTACAGGCCTCTCTCGCTTTTAAATGCAGATTTAAAGATTTATGCGAAATTACTGGCCCGACGGCTTCAAGGCCATATGACAGAGTTGGTTCATAGTAATCAGACAGGCTTCATAAAGTCTAGACTCTCTACTGATAATGTTAGAAGATTATTACATGTTATAGATGGTGCCCGGGGCTTAGGTTCCCCTGCTGCTGTCCTTTCACTAGATGCAATGAAGGCCTTTGACCACCTGGAATGGCCTTTTTTGTGGTCAGTGCTTGAGTTTATGGGGTTTGGTTTGCCATTCATTAATATGATTAAGGTGCTATATAATAACCCAACAGCTGTAGTGCTCACAGGCAAAACTAGCTCTCCGCCCTTTCCTATCTCGAGAGGTTCAAGACAAGGCTGTCCTCTCAGCCCTCTGTTATTCGCCCTTTCTCTCGAACCACTAGCACAAGCCATCCGCAGCTCACCCACAATCTCTCCAATCTCTATTAGAGGAATACATCATCACATCTCACTGTATGCTGATGATGTTTTATTGTATATAAACGACCCAGTGCAATGTATCCCACATGCTTTATCAGCCTTTGAGCATTACGGCAAGCTTTCAGGTTTCAAAATAAATTGGCAGAAATCAGCGTTGCTACCTTTGAATCAGGCTATGTGTGATGCGCCCATCCCTGCCACTATTCCAGTTATTAAAAACTTTACCTACCTGGGGATAGATATCTCGTCCTCCATACAGACAATAGTTAAAAACAATTTTTGTAACACACTTCACAAAGTTATGGCGGATCTAGACAGGTGGTTTAACCTGCCTAATTCACTTCGTGGCAGGGTAGCCATAATTAAAATGAATATCCTACCCAGAGTCAATTTTGTTAGTTCGATGCTCCCCCTTCCCCCACCCTGTCAATTTTGGAACAAAATACAGTCTGCAATAACTAAATTTATTTGGCATGGCAAACGACCCCGCATTAAACTTACTACAATGCAGCGAGAGAGGCAGGCCGGTGGCCCGTCTCTCCCGAACTTCAAGTTTTACGGGTGGGCCTTTACACTTAGACCTCTCCTAACTTGGTTACAGTCTGATGCTCAAGTGTCATGGCGAGCTTTGGAGGAGCAGCCGATTGCTCCATATTCTTTTAATAACTTTCTGTATTCTAATATCTCTCTCCATCACTGTCGCTCGAGATTTGGTCCTATTATTTCATACTTGTTATCAGTATGGAGGAGGCTGGAGAAATTAGCTGGTTGTTCTTTTGTCTGCGGCCCACACTTCCCAATATTTAACAACGAGAGATTGTTGATTGGTGGTCATCCTATTCGTTTTCCTGACTGGGAAAACAAAAACATTTGTACACTTGGTGATATTTATGGGGAGGAGGGGTTACTTACTTTTCAGAACATATGTATTAAGCATAGTATACCACGTACCTCCTTTTTCTTTTATTTGCAGTTGAAATCGACGTTAAAGGGCAATGGAGTCCCCTTACAGGGCCCTTTCACACCACATCCATTTCATAAAGTATTTTACTCTGCGGGGAGCACAAGCGGTTTCGTATCAAGACTCTATTGATTCTTATTGCAGCATTCTTACAGTCCTCTGGCATTGGACACGATGTGGAGGAGAGATGTTCCAGATTTGGAACCTACATTTGACTGGGATAAAGTTTGGACTAGTGTGGGCTTAGCATCCAGAAATCCTGATCATCAGCAAATACATTATAATTATATACATAGAGTTTATTTAACTCTCAGGAAGATTCATTCAGTGAAGGTTATTAATGATCCTACTTGTACTTTCTGTTCTTCCGAGGTTACTGGCACTTACTTTCATATGTTTTGGGAGTGTACCCCAGTGGCCAAATTTTGGAAGATGGTTGCCTTTAATCTCTCGAAATTGTTTAAGGTCAGATTGCCGTGTTCGCCTGCTACACTCATTTTGAACGACCTGTCAAGGCTGGGTTTGACACTGGTCAAGAAAAGAGCATTGTTAGCTGGACTTACAGCTGCAAAAAAACTTGTTGCCACACGTTGGAAACCTCCACATTCACTCTCTTTTCGAGCATGGGTTTTAACATATGTGGATATTGTTTATTTGGAGTTGTCGACCGCTAGAGTCCACGGAGTCAGTAATAGAGGCTTGGAATTCACTCCTAACTATCCTCCGTGGGTTTCAGGAGTAATGTGACTGAGATCGGAAGATCTGGATCCAGGGGGTGGGTGGGTTACATTTGGGGGGGGGGGGGGGGGGGGGGTTCTTCTCCCCTTTTTTTTAAATTTATTATTTTTACTTTAGTTGTTTGTTCATATATCTGTATATATTAATATGTATGGGTATGTATAAGAATGTATATTGTTGCTTTATTTTTCTAACATGCATGTACCTATCTATATTTTTTCTTAAAATAAAAATTTGATCACAAAAAAAAACATTAATTAGCTGTCAGTACATCAGTCCTCAGATCAGCAGAGAAGATTTCACTCTGCAGAAGGCACAAGTGTGTAAACTCACTCTCTGCCCCATCAGTGTGAGATTAAAGTGAAGATGTGGTGGGTTGTGTTCACTCTGTGTAAATCCCTCCAGACCTCTGGTGTGATTTTCTCCACTGCTTCATGTTTGCCGTTGATTCTGGCCACACGGTGGAGCTGCCGCAGAGCTTCATCCAAACGACCGTTTAACACCAACCATCGTGCTGACTCTGAGAACCACCTGAGCATCACACACACACACACACACACACACTTCAATCAGGCAGAAACTCCATCTGCAGCCTCAAGACTGATAAAGGAACTTTGCACTGAAGGTGTAGTTTGTGAGTTTGGTCTCACCAGCTGTAGAGGAATGCAATGAAGATCGGGGAGCACATGGTGATGTGCAGCTTCCTCCAGTCCTTCAGACTGTACGCTATTCCTGCCAGAAGCATCTGACCAAAGCCAGTACACAAGGAGGAGAAGAAAGCGACCAAAGTGCGAGTCTTTGTGGGGATCCATTCCACTACTACACACACACACACACACACATTATGCACAGTGAGAATTTATGAGCCGTGACTGTTTAAAATGCTTGACTTTTCAGAACACTTTGTGCAGATCTCATCTCTTCAGAGGCCAAAAGAAAAACAGTCAGCTTTTATAAAAAGTAATTCCTGAAATATTTTATTATAAGCTAAAGCCACACAGCTGTCACTGCATCTTGAAAAATTAATGTTGATCTTATTAACGGACGCAGCAGACTCAGAGCTCAGTGTTGGAGTGGAACAGAAACACAGTGTGCTCCTGTCTGTTCCTCAAAATCAGTCGATCACAGTACGAGGAAGATCAGAGAAACACGGGGTTTTCCACTGAAGATAACTCCAAGGGGTTCGGCCTCGTCTTCGTGGGGTTTCTGGGTGTAAAATTCAATTTCCTTGATTTTCTTTCTTCAGATCTGCTGTGTGTGATGGAGGTTGAGACTGAGACATGAGCAGGATCAGTGTCCCGGTCACACTCCTGTCCTGAAATCTGAGCTTTTCAGCTGCTGTTATAGGAAATTAATCAATACTTTCTGACCAATCACGATCTAGAGCTCAGCAGCAGTGTGGAGTGGACCTGATGACCATCACTATGTAACAGTTTTATATAACTGAGCGGCGTGAGGTCCAGCTGGAAAAGCAAACATCTGCCATGAACATCTGCTTCAGCTAATCTCACTGCCTGTGATGATGATGATGATGATGATGATGATGGAAAGTAAGTGTTACTCACTGAAGGACAAGTTGTTGAGGGTGAGCCCTGAGATGGCCATGCCGGTGAGGAAGCGGAAGGTGCAGTACACCAGGTACGAGGGAGATAAAGCAGTGAAGGTCCCCAACACTGCCAACTGAAAATACGACCAGGTGAGTATGACCTTCCTCCCAAACCTTCAGGTGGAGAGCAACATCAGATCAACATGAGAGGAACAGTGAGGAACTCACACAGCAAAATCCTCAGGGTTGAATTAACACCCAGAGTGTTTATATAGGTCCAATTGGACCTATATAAACACTCTGGGTGTTAATTCAACACTGAGGAATTTGCTGTGCACCTGAGACTTTACTCACCTGTCTGAAAGCCTTCCGAAAATAATGGCACCTGTGAGAAGTCCCCCCATGTAGATGGTCTGACTCATCTGTTTGAGCGGGTGGAGACTGCACACCAGATCCCACTGAGGGAAAACACACACACACACACACACACACACACACACACACACACTTTCAGTGTGATCTCTGCTGATTATTAAACACTGTAACATGAGTGAAGCATCAGTCAAGTTTATTTTAATCACACTTTAAACAACAGATAGTTTCTTCACAGAAAAATAAAGATTTTAAACATGTGAACTAATACGTTTATTCCTCATGATCAACCCTGAGGTGATGGTATTGAGGAAAAACTCCCTCAGATGACACGAGGAAGAAATCTGGAAAGGAACCAGACTCTAAAGGGAACCCATCCCCATCTGGGCGATAACAGATAGTGTGGTTATAAATAACTCACTTCTGTAGCTGTGTCCTGTCGAGTCATCAGGATCATAGTGAAGTGGATTTTTATTAATATAAAACTCAGTATAGATATAAATATAACACTGTGGGAAGGAGTGTAGAGACCAGTTCTTCCTCTGGGGTCAGAGGAGCCACAGTGGACACGATGCCACGCCCGGTCACCCTTTCCCTCTCCCCTCCTCTTTGCTTGGCTGAAGAAATCCTGCCACTTTCTCCGAACTCCTTCTAAACTCCGTGATTGAGTGCCGGAAGCACTGAGGTTCACAGCGATGGACTTCCGTAGCTGCTTCTTATTTTTATTTGCAGAGCGATTTGTGCATTTGGTGTCAGCGCTTTTTCATGCTGTTCCACGGCATCCAGCAAAATAGACCAGTTGTCTTTATTAAACGCAGACTTCTTTGTTTTCTTCACCTCTGCTGCACTCGACAAATCCCACACAGCTGGACATTTATCAGGACATTAAACTCCTGACTGGGGAACAGTGAAGTGAGCAGGCACGGGGAGAACATTTACTCAAATTGAGCTTATTATTGTTCATTCTTTTGTGTGAATGTTTGTTGATTTAATTAAAAAAACACACTTAGAATAAAAAATGTTATTGTCCAAAAAATGTAAAATAGTTTCAATTATTAACTAGATAGAGACTGGGACAAAAGTCACAGTGATTTGCGCTAGCTCTTACAGACCGGGACGTCTGGTCACCGTACCCTATAGAGCCGGAAAGGTAAGAGATAGAGAATGACAATTAGTGAGGAAAAAAATCCCATTTTTCATGGATCATTCCAGTTCAGTGATCCAGATCAGCACCAAAAATCATAGCAAATTAATTTAGCTCAGAGGGATTCTTCATGTGAAATTTGGTGATGATTGGTTGAAAACTGAGGGAGAAATGGTGTCCTAAAATATGTTATAATAATAATAATAATAATAATAAAGTAAAAAGATCCTGAGTGAGAGTAACAATTTGCACTACCACTGCTAGTGCAAATTAATTACCATACTATAGATAGATAGATAGATAGATAGATAGATAGATAGATAGATAGATAGATAGATAGATTGCTTAATGACAATACATTACAGTATATTATCATATTTTAACGTTTTACAGTTCATTGGTTTTTGGTTAAAAACGAATGCCATGTGACCTCATTGACTGGATTTAGCAACTACTAATGCCTTCAACGACTACACTACTCATGCCTTTATTGAGGACGTGTGCTGCAAAGACGCTCTTAGCAAAGTTGCTCTTTAGACTCCTTCTTACAAGTGAGTTTGGGAAAACCATGTACAGAGACAACATATGTTGCTTAAGAGCATCTTTAAATTTGCTCTTTAGCCCTAAAGTGCAACGTTATCAGGAAACCCTGCCCCCTGAGCATTTAAAGGGTTAATGAGAATCTAATCACTGAGCTCGTGTACCTCAGACACAATTGTGGAGATAAACTCGGTCCTCTTGTAAGTCCATCCATCCACGCAGCTCTCCGTCTCCACTTCAGTCAGGTTCAGAGTCCCAGAGTGGCTGTGATTTCCTCCAGTCAGGTGCCACTGGGGCTGAACATACCTGTTGCATTTTGAGAGCTGGGACTTGACCTCAGGGATGAAGGCTCTCAGCAGTGTGAGCTCATCTTCTTCAGACACAGACAGGTTCAGGGTGGAGGTCAGGTTGGGGATGGTGCAGTGATGCGCCGGGGTTCCTGCTGTGAAGTTATTGAGTAAATTCTGACTGGTTAACAGGAGGCCTGGGATGGACAGCAGTGTGATATGGATCAGCTGATAGCGTCCCAACCCACCGACTTCATCTAAAAGATCCGCAAAACCCATGCTGGCTTCTCTTTCAGTCCTGATGTGTCCCACGTCTTCTTCTTCTCCTCACCTCAGAAAGTGTTGTGCCATTGCTCAAACTCAAGTAAACTATGGACCCCACAATGATTCATTTTGGGGGTTAATTATTGTCAAACCGGCCGGTCACATCTCGCTCCCTGGAGAGAAACATCTGCTGTTTATCTGAAATAAAATAAAATGACCTTGCAGCTGGTTCAGTGTCACAATGCCAAAAATTAAACATGCATTTCAGTTTAAATGAAACATGAGTGTGTTTAAGTGTGTGAGATTCTGTACTATGGACATTACACTTCCAGTCTGTAATCTTGTTCAGATCTGACTCTTAAAGTCTCAGATCCATGGCAGTGGAATTTCAGGAAGGAGTTTGTGCAGCACAGAAAGTGAGTGACACCGTAATCCGGCCCTGAGGCACACTGGCGCTCTCACACTCCTCTCTCACACTTACAAGCTCCATTTCAGTAAAAATGACTTGATCTGGATCGGCAAGAGAGGCGACAAAATCATATATTAATAAAACAATTCATCCTGAGGTTTTTTTTAACCCTTTGATGCAAAACATGGGTCAAAAGTGACCCGGCTGAGTTTTTATCTTCTATATCTTTGCAATAAATTAATTCCATCATTTAGTATTCAAGGTATTCCTCAATTAACTTGTTTTTAATCATCATACATCCTTATTTTATTTTTTCCTTTCTTACTTTTTGAATAAAAACCCTTTTTGTATCACTACCCTTCTAATGCACAACATGGGTCAAAAACGACCTGCATTCATTTTCCAGGTTATTTCATGTATGGCTTAGTGTTTCTATGATATACTTTTGAAATAAAGTCATTTTTTCATTTACTTTTCCAAATATGCAGTAAATATCTTGTTTTTGTTTAGCACAAATCATCATTTTTATTTTTCCTTTCTTAAGTTATGAACAAGCACAGCTTTTGTAATTCTACATCAAGTTTACACACATGGGTCAGAACCGACCCGCATGCATTTACTCCAGCGTTTGGTGGGAACTGTGAATTGTGCTTGTGTCAGACATTTCACAGCTCAGCACAGCGCCCTTTGCCCGTCTCATACATGCAAGGAATGTTTTTCAATTGTTCTAACGTTACCTTAGAAAAAAATTAATGATGTTTAGGTTCCCTTGAGAGTGAGTAGATTACTTGTCAGAAAGTTACAAGTAATTACTATTAGCTACCGAGCTGTTGACATATTCTACTTTAGTTAGCTAATTTTATCGTAGTTGGCTTAGCTAACGACATAGTTAATAAATAAATAACTGGCCCCATTCACTGCTAAAGTAATTACTTGAAACGAATTATTATTATAGTATTAAGACTTTTAATTTTAAATCACACTTGGATGACCCATGTGTAGTAATATAAAAAGTATTTTTGTTCATAAAGTAGGAAAGAAAAAATTAAATTAATGATTTGTGGTAATTAAAAACAAGATATTTAAAGAATACTTGGAATATTCAATCATAAAATAAATTGATTTCAAAAGATAGAGCAAAGAAAAACTCAGTCAGCATGAAATAACCTGGAAAATGAATGCGGGTCATTTTTGACCCATGTTGTGCATTAGAAGGGGTGTGCATACGTTTTGCATCAAAGGGTTAAAAACATCTTTAGTCAAACATTAGTCTGAATGGCACCGGCTATTCCATATAAAATCAATGTTAAAGTGCATATCACGGGTAAATTCAGGAGCAAGATCAATGTAATTCTCCTATTTTATATTAAACTTTGGTCAAATATCTGTCACATTTTGCATTTTGGGCAATTTTTTTTTTACCTTGCGCAATACCAGAAAAATTCAGTTGAAATCAAGCCATTTGAGGCGAATTGGTCCGCCTCTGAAAAAACTTGGCATTTGGATTTCCCGGGAAACATTGATTTTTGTGATGTCGCGTGCGGGACGCCTCCCTCTGAATCCTACGTCAGTGCTGGTTTGTTTATGAGAAAACGACCTGGTGGTTTTCTGCAAATTTCTTCAACGTTATCATGTAATTATTAAAATGGTTAACAGATGTATTGTAGGAGGGTGTAGCAACACCAATCATGATGGGATTAGTACTCATCGTTTCCCAAAAGACCGGACAATGAGAGAGAAATGGGAGCGCTTGGTCTACACAGGCTGTGCACTGAAACCGCGCAAAGCTCGCGCAGCCTGCTGGCGCTTCCGCAGGTGACGTCACGAATCTGGCTCCAGACTCCCTTGGGATTTTTCCAGGCTCGTTTTGTTATTTTATTTTTTTCTGCTGTAGACAGATGGCTTTGTGCAAAATTACCCTTCTGGTTGAGTGTGTAAAGGGACATACTTTCATTTAAAAAAACACGAAATTGGTCCAGAATATGCACTTTAAACTTGACATAATAAACTTATATCTCACAGCACTGTGTTCAGCTACAGAGAGAGAGAGAGAGCAGATTTGCTTCAGTTTGCCTTCAGAATAAAATGTGTGCTCCTTCATTAATAATCATTAAAACTCCTTCTCTCAGTGGTGACTGATTAAACCAATCCCCTTCGACATCAGTCCCGAAACACAAACACACTTTTATTTCTCTTTATTACTCTCAACCTCAGGGTTTGAGAAACATATTTTTAGAAAAATGCATTCATTTCTCCATTTATTTCTGCATGTAAAGTTTGACCCAAACACCACATACAACAACACAAAGCACTTTAATACATCACATTACATTGCAGGCTTTTACCAGACACTCTTATCCAGAGCGATATATAATGAGTGCAAAAGTGAGGTACAGGAAGTGTTGAACTTTGAGACAAGAAAGTTCAAGTGCAAACTGAACAAAAGTTAAAAGTTAAAAAAAAAGTTAAAGTTAACTTTATTATCTCACAAGGGGGCATTCAAGTGGTCAGTGCATACACAGAGGTAGACAAGATTTAAAACATAAAACAAATAATAAATACCCCACCCCACCCCATACATCAGCAATCCAATAGAGGGCTCCGAGATGATGCTAAAAATAGTAACACTGCGCGTGCGCGGCCATCTTGGAAGTCACTCGCTCCAGAGCGCGCATAGGGTACACATCATAGAGTACACATCATAGAGTACACATCATAGAGTACACATTTAGCGATTCGTTTCCGCGTTAGAGGGCTGAGAAGCTTTGATTTTTTTAAGAATTTAGACATCTGAAGTGATGGAGCACTACTGTGAAAGTTTGGATAAGCAGGCATGGGAGCATTATGCTGAGAAGGTACGTTTCATTGGGAATGTAGATCCATACACTGTTAGTGAGAAGGAATGGAAAACCGACCCCAGCTTGTTGCCCCATTTAACATACATTGATCTTGTGAACTATCTAGTGTTTCACCCAAGTCCATTTTATGAACTAAAGGATTTCCAGAACTACAAGAGCATGGAAGCATACGATAGATTTGTGTCCGGTTGGGTCCGCGATGTGTCGGTGTTTACTGCTGAAGACGGAGAGACAAAAGTGATCAGAGGGAAAGTGTTGCACTCGCAGAGTCTATCCCAGCCTCGTCTACACCCCTGGATAATAGTTGACAAGAGACATGCTATTTTGTGTGCACATTGCAACTGCATTGCTGGACTTGGGGAATGTTGCTCCCATGTTGCTTCCCTGTTGTTTTATGTTGAAGCGGCCACGAGACTGAGGGAAAGAACGACGGTCACACAACAGCCGGCAGACTGGATGCTACCGGTAACTATGAAATTAAAATAACTATTTTAGTAACTATTTTAGTAACTATGAAATTCAAGACAATATTAACCTACCCGTCACAAAGTGATCAGAACAAATCCGGATACAGTCAAGTTGTCCTAAATTTGATCGGTTGATGGCAGCCAGCCACTGTCGTCTCCTCCGCTCGCTTTTCTCCTGTGCTGCAATTCCCTGGTTTGTCACGACTTTAGGGAGTCTGTGGAAGCTTTTGCCACCCTTTTCCCCCCGGCTACTACAGCCAACAATGACACACGTATTTGGCATTGTCACCCCTTTTTGCTTCGCTGGACAACAACAATGCACTGACACAGTGACCTTTGACTTCCAATATGGCCGCCGGGTGCGCGCTGACCTCAAAGCACTCTATAGATACATGCTGGTCTTTCACATCCCCCCCTAACACACACACACACACACACACACACACACACACTCACACACACACACACACACAGTACTGTCAAGTTCTTTGCCCTTCATTTAAAATCCTGATTGCAGTGGGGACAAATGACTTACTGAACCTGGTAGTTCTTATTTTCCTTTGCAGCAGTCTCCCCTTGCCACGTTGGCTTGGCTGGAATCTATTGTATAGGGGATGGGTTGGATCCCTGAGAATACTCTCAGCTTTATGTAGTATAATGTCTTTGTATAGCTGGACAGCTGATACTTGATTACACCCAATTATCCCACTGGCATTCTTAATAATGCGTTGTAATTTATCCTGATCATGTTTACGCATATTGCCAAAGACACAGATCAGTCCAAAGGACAAGACACTCTGAAGCACAGACCTATAAAACAACTGTAAAATACATCTATCTACATTAAAACTTCGTAACTTCCTTAAGAAAAACATTTTCTGTTGGAGCTTTTTTACCTTAGAAGTGGCACATTTGTCAAACTTCAACTGATCATCAAGTTCAATCCCTAAATATTTGTAGGTGTTAACTCTTTCAATAGATGTGTTATTGACGACTGTGTGGGGTACTTCTTCTGTATTACATCTAAAATCAATAACCATTTCTTTAGTTTTGGTTGTATTTACAGTAAGATGGTTTTCAAAGCACCAGCTTATGAAGCTCCCCACTTCCTCCTCAAAGCTGGCCATTGATACACTCCCTGTTGTTAAAAATCCTACCAGGGCAGTGTCATCCACATACTTAAAATAAGAGTGTCTGGTGTCAAAAGCGCGGCACTCATTGGTGTAAAGTGTATAAAGTATAGGGGACAACACACAGCCCTGCGGTGCACCAGTATTGATGTACCTCATGGAAGAGATAGTCTGATTAAACCTGACCTGTTGGGTTTGCTTTAGAAGAAAATTGTTGCTCCACATGATGAGCCTTGGATTAACACCTAGATCTACCAGCTTACGTGCCAGCAGGTGGGGTTGTATGGTGTTGAATGCACTGCTGAAGTCAATAAAGACAATCTTTACAAAACTCTGAGGTGCTTCAAGATGCTCGTATATACTGGTTGTCATTGTCAGCAGTGCATCCTCCACACCACGCTTTGGTTGGTACGCAAACTGGTATGGATCCAATGATGGTGCTACGTCAGTAAGCAGATGTTTCAGCACAATCTTCTCCAGGCATTTCATGGGAGCTGATGTTAATGCAACAGGTCTTAAATCATTCATCTCTTTGGGCCTGTTGTTTTTAGGCACTGGTATGATCAGAGACTACTTCTACTGGTCAGGTATTAAACCAGTGTCTACAGAACGTTGAAACAACACTTGAAAGGGAGGGGCAAGTGAGTCGGCACATGTACGCAAAACTTTACAGCTAATGCCATCTGGACCTTGAGATTTACTGGTATTAATACGTAAAAATTGTTCTTTAACCTCATCAATGGTGATTGTAATGTCACTGGCTTGCATAGCATTGACTGCATCCATTGCCAGGGTCTGCTGAGCTGTATAGTCAGTACTATCAAATCTGCAATAAAATGAGTTAAGTCCTTCCGCAAAAATAATATCATTTGAAACAGTCAGGTTATGCATTTTTGCAAATTCAGCTCATTTGCATAAACCATTGCCATGGCAATAGCAGATACCCTAGCAACTGGAGGTATACTGGGTTTAGCATGGTCTGGTTGTACCAGAGAGGGTCAGAATAGTTATTTTTGTTGTAACGAACTAATGTAGACCTAGTTTGGCTATTTTGATAGATTTCATCATCTTTGGATATTTGAATAATATAATATATGGGATCAGATCTAATTTAAGTCAAGTCAAGTCAAGTCAACTTTATTGTCAAATATGCTACACATGCTCGACATACAGCACAGATGAAATATCAGTCCTCTCTGACCCACGGTGCAAACTGGCAATGCAATAAATAAAAATAGAATAATTGAAAAAAACAAACAATATAAACAGTATAAACACTCTAGATAGGAACTAGACGTAGACTAAACACTCAAACAATATAAACAGAATAAATAAACAGTATAAACACTAGATAAGAACAAGACAGACTAAACACTCAAACAGACAATATAAACAGTATAAACACTCTAGATATGAACTAGACTAAACACACACACACACACACACACACACACACACACACATAAATTGGTACAAATAACCAAACAGTCAAGGGCACTTGAGGTAAAGTAGGTAAACATGAAACATGAAATAAGCAGAATAAACAAACTAGCAGCTGTTAAGGTGAGGTAGTGTGGAATAGTGCAAATGAGCGAGGTAAAGTGAGATGTGCGGCCCCTGAGTTCAGTGTGTTAATGAGCGATGTGTGTGTGTGTGTGTGTGTGTGTGTGTGTGTGTGTGTGTGTGTGTGTTGGGGGGGAGGAACTGTGAGGATGACATGTCAGATGCTGAAGGGGGGGCGGGGGGAGTGCGAGCAGAATCTGTGGCAGGGGGCAGAGGGGGGAGGGGCAGAACAGGGAGGGAGTTGAGCCTCCTGACCGCCTGGTGAAAGAAACTGTTCTTGAGCCTGCTGGTTTTGGCCCGGAGACTCCGCAGTCTCCTCCCCGACGGCAGCAGGCTGAAGAGGCTGTGAGATGGGTGGGTGGGGTCACCTGCAATCCTGATGGCTTTGCGGGTGAGGCGGGAGTTATAAATATCCATTAGAGAAGGGAGAGAGACACCAATGATCCTCTCAGCTGCTCTCACGATGCGCTGCAGAGTCTTGCAGCAGGACACGGTGCAGGCGCCGTACCACACGGTGATGCAGCTGGCCAGGATGTTCTCGATGGTGCCTCTGTAGGATGTGTGCATGATGCATGATGGGGGCCGGGGCTCTTGCTCTCCTCAGTTTGTGGAGGAAGTACAGACGCTGTTGGGCTTTTTTGTAATAAAAAAAATTATTATTTTGTAATAATTTACCACATTTATTTTATCTGTTCTTCTATTTCAGTCATAGCAACCAACATTTATACTTCATTCCTTAATCACTAAAAGTTGATACACATGTAGCCATATTTCTTGGCAGTGTATCCTGAAATTTTGATATTAATATACAAAGTCTGAACGATTTTACACCATCTGAAGCTAAAGCGCGTGTGTTGAAATGCTGTTTTATGATTTGGCGAGTTGTAAACCGAGCGTGACGTCGCATGCTCTGATTGGCTGCCGAGTTCAAAATGAAGCCGTTCGTTAACACCCGATAGTTAATTTATGCACAATCGTATTTAAACTGTTTACCTGGCCTTTGGCCAGGTTGGGGAGCGTGGAGTTTGAACATGTTTCTATTTGAATTTCATCGTTCTGATGGTCTCCTTGCCGCAACCGTCTTCGTCTACAAGATGCTATTTTCCCGCCAAAATGATGCTTCCGAACAGCGCCGAGCATCTCCGAAGATGCACAAAGACGACACACTCCTGCCGCGGAGCAGAGCTTGACGAAAACAAAGATGGTGGACCTCGTATCGAAAAGGTGCATTTTACGAACAATTTCTTCACAATTCTGGGTAAAATATGAGTAATAAAATTTGTTAATTTGTATCGAAAACGTACTGGCCCGCCCGGGCCACTGTTTGGCCAAATTTAGTGGCCCGAACTGGCCCGAAAGACGTAAAAAACACCGTCGGGCCATCGGGCAAGTGCTAATGTCGAGCCCTGTGTTGAGTAGCACTAGTTTCACTTAAGTCAGCGCAAAGGCTTTTCCTACGTGCATGGAAAGGGTCCAGAATACAGTAAACTAGATGACTGCAGGCAACATCTCTCTGGAATCTGTCTCACAGTGAGAGCATGTCATATCACTTGAACATTTTTGCATGTGCACGTTGAAAAACATCATTGTCTCTTATGTCCTCCTCTGTGCAAATCGACCACGATGTCATTGTGCTCATGGATGATGCAGAACGATAGATCCCTTCAATTTCCTTTTCACAACAATGCCTGCAGTGCCTGATTTGGAGGACCTAATCAAACTGTACTTCAGACTGACTTTCAGTAACAAGGAAATACTTGCAATTTTAGCACATTACAACCAGACAGTGATAAGTGTCAGAACTTTAAAGAGAGTTTGTAGAAGACTTGGTCTGTTCAGGAGGAAGAACCAGTCTGACATGGAAGAAGTGCTGGCTTTTGTCCAACATGAGGTTATGACCAATGGACAGATGCAAGGTTATCGCTGGCTACGCCTTCGAGCAGTTCAGCGTGGATTTGTTGTGTCACAAGACACCATAAGACGCATCATCAAACTGGTTGATCCACAAGGTGTAGAATTAAGAAGAGCACGGCGCTTGAGAAGACGTCCGTACAGCTGCAGAGGGCCAAATGCACTTTGGCACATGGACGGCTATGACAAGCTGAAACCCTATAGCATTGCCATCAATGGCTGCATAGATGGTTTCAGCCGCTATGTGTTATGGATGGAGGCCTTTACCACAAACAGTGATCCCAAAGTAGTTGCAAGTTACTTTACCAGAACCGTGTCAAGCATAGGTGGATGTCCAGAGAGGATTCGTGCAGACAGAGGAACAGAAAATGTTTGTGTTGAAGAAATGCAGATGTTTTTGCAGAGAAACCATCCAGACAGTTTTGCAGGAGAGAAGAGTTTCCTTTATGGAAGAAGCACAGCAAACCAGCGCATTGAAGGATGGTGGGGTACCCTTCGCAAACAGAGTGCGCAATTCTGGATGAACTTATTTCAAACTTTCCAGGATGATGGTCATTTCACAGGAGACTTTTTGGACAGAAGTCTAATCCAGTTCTGTTTCATGAATCTTGTTCAGGTAAAAATCTTTCCTCAACCTCTGAAATGAAGTTGCTGTAGGCTGTATTGGAATTGTAGTAGTAGTTGTTGTTGTTTGTAATTCTCATCTCATCTCATCATCTCTAGCCGCTTTATCCTTCTACAGGGTCGCAGGCAAGCTGGATCCTATCCCAGCTGACTACGGGCGAAAGGCGGGGTTCACCCTGGACAAGTCGCCAGGTCATCACAGGGCTGACACATAGACACAGACAACCATTCACACTCACATTCACACCTATGATCAATTTAGAGTCACCAGTTAACCTAACCTGCATGTCTTTGGACTGTGGGGGAAACCGGAGCACCCGGAGGAAACCCACGCGGACACGGGGAGAACATGCAAACTCCGCACAGAAAGGCCCTTGCCGGCCCCGGGGCTCGAACCCAGGACCTTCTTGCTGTGAGGCGACAGCGCTAACCACTACACCACCGTGCCGCCCGTTGTTTGTAATTATTCATTAAATTATTTATTTTTGATTTTGGCATTTTCTACCCCTCCATATACAATGCAACACAGCAACCTAGGCCTCAGTATAGACAGGCAAGAGTTACTAAGTGTTGCAAAACCTATTTCACATTTCTGTATGTACTGTGCTTCTTTCTATGCAGGATGAACTTGATGAAGTTGTCACCACCTGGAATTCATACAAAATCAGACCAAGATCAGGTGGTGGCGTGGCATCGGGTTGGCCAGTTGTGATGTATTCATTCCCAGAGCTGTACGGTGCTGAGGATAGACTCAAACCTGTTTCCACGGAGGAGGTCACTGTGTGTATGGAAGAGTGCACTCCCAAAGGCGAGTTTCCTTGTGATGAAACCGTTTTTGAACTGTGTTGTCTCCTGATGGAGGAGAATGGGTGGGATGCTCCTGCAGATCCACTTTCTGCGGCTGATCCGTACATCATGTTAAGAGACGAACTGCTGCAAATAATTTGAGAAATGGAAGACATCTAAATAAAAACATTAAGTTTTTCCCAGTCACATAATGTGAAAGTACTTGTCTTATCTTGATTATTATTTTCTTGTGCTTTATACAAGATATATGATTTTAATAAACTTGATATGTGTAAACACAACCTATAAGTTTTCTTGCCAAAAATGTACCAATAAAGGGCCACAAACTTTTGATTCGGCAGGGAAAGCGAAGGGAAAATTAACTCGACGAGCAACTGTTTGTCTGTCCATTTTTTGTGCATGTTATTGATGTAAAAACATTTTAGACATTTTAGGTAAGACATTCACTTTGCCTGACACCCACTATTGAACTTGTGAAACCTTTATTTTATTTGTGAAAATGTTAAAGGGGAGATGTCACTGTTTTTTATTTATACCTAGACCACATTAGGACAAGTCCAGATCAAAAACCACTACACCTAGACCTCTCAAATCTGGACTAGATTATGCTACAGAGGCTGAACATTCATTAAAAAAAATCTGATTTGTTAAACAGACCCTGCTCATGTTCTCCTGCCCACCTGTGTTCCTACCTCACTGTGTTCTCCTGTCCTCATTGTGTTCCTACCTTTGCTCATCACCTGACCTCCCACCTACCTGCAGACATGGTCCTTATTACCACATTATCCAAAGAGTTTAGTTTACTATTAAATTATTCAGGTGTGCTAAGTGTACTAGTAATGTGCTTTTATTGCATTTTCACAAATAAAGAAAATGTTTAACAAATCAGATTTTTTTTTTGGTCCAAAAAGTCTCCTGTGAAATGACCATCATCCTGGAAAGTTTGAAATAAGTTCATCCAGAATTGCGCACTCTGTTTGCGAAGGGTACCCCACCATCCTTCAATGCGCTGGTTTGCTGTGCTTCTTCCATAAAGGAAACTCTTCTCTCCTGCAAAACTGTCTGGATGGTTTCTCTGCAAAAACATCTGCATTTCTTCAACACAAACATTTTCTGTTCCTCTGTCTGCACGAATCCTCTCTGGACATCCACCTATGCTTGACACGGTTCTGGTAAAGTAACTTGCAACTACTTTGGGATCACTGTTTGTGGTAAAGGCCTCCATCCATAACACATAGCGGCTGAAACCATCTATGCAGCCATTGATGGCAATGCTATAGGGTTTCAGCTTGTCATAGCCGTCCATGTGCCAAAGTGCATTTGGCCCTCTGCAGCTGTACGGACGTCTTCTCAAGCGCCGTGCTCTTCTTAATTCTACACCTTGTGGATCAACCAGTTTGATGATGCGTCTTATGGTGTCTTGTGACACAACAAATCCACGCTGAACTGCTCGAAGGCGTAGCCAGCGATAACCTTGCATCTGTCCATTGGTCATAACCTCATGTTGGACAAAAGCCAGCACTTCTTCCATGTCAGACTGGTTCTTCCTCCTGAACAGACCAAGTCTTCTACAAACTCTCTTTAAAGTTCTGACACTTATCACTGTCTGGTTGTAATGTGCTAAAATTGCAAGTATTTCCTTGTTACTGAAAGTCAGTCTGAAGTACAGTTTGATTAGGTCCTCCAAATCAGGCACTGCAGGCATTGTTGTGAAAAGGAAATTGAAGGGATCTATCGTTCTGCATCATCCATGAGCACAATGACATCGTGGTCGATTTGCACAGAGGAGGACATAAGAGACAATGATGTTTTTCAACGTGCACATGCAAAAATGTTCAAGTGATATGACATGCTCTCACTGTGAGACAGATTCCAGAGAGATGTTGCCTGCAGTCATCTAGTTTACTGTATTCTGGACCCTTTCCATGCACGTAGGAAAAGCCTTTGCGCTGACTTAAGTGAAACTAGTGCTACTAAACATCTGTCAGGCTTGAGAGAATGGGATGAATAGAGCTGGCTAAATCATTTTAAATACATCTAACCCTTGTAAGCATTTATTGTTTATGGTTCAAACAATAAATCAACAGGCTAATTGATCCTAGGGAGTGCAATGCCTGCACATGAATTTACATAAACATGGAGTCATGCAGTGCCTTCTGTTTTAGTCTTGTCTGTCTATTTCTCGCGTTTGCGTTTGTGTAAACTGGGAATCCAAAATGTCGCCATACGGCTGGTTTGAAAGTGCTCGGGGCATCTGTCAGTGTTTCCCCTACCATTTATAGAGTATATAGCACCAAATCACAACAGAACCGGTCTGGCCCGTGTTCTTTCAATAAATAATGATGTTATTGCTCTCATTTAAGCGAAGACATTTCATTCCATTCTCTTCATCATCGTGCATCTCTCTGTTCGACGAAGGGCGGAGCTCCGCACCGATGTACACAAACAAACCCACGTGACCACACCCCTCCAGCCAGTCAGAGAGTGAACTGAGAGAGAGAGAGAGAGAGAGAGAGAGAACTGCCTAGAAAGCAGACGAAGAGAACGTAAACATCAGCTCCTCCGCAGCCTAAACACCGCCGACCGCCCCACGTAGCCTACTCCTTACACCTTGTGGCGTGATTCATTTTTTAATTTAACCGATGCATTCATGATCGTTCCATCCCTCCCACTGCCCGGTGTAGCCCGGTGGAACTGTGGCTCTCCGCCTCTCACTCGGTAATTGCTCCCACAAAAGCAGACAGCGAGCAGCGTTCCTCACAGCAGCAGGTCACTAAATTACTGTAACAAAATGACAACAATCGAGATGGACTCATGGATATTGTCCGGTAGCACAACCATTTAAGCTAACAAACATGCTACGAGTTAATGAGCTTGTAACATACATCATATCTGCAACCATTTCTTCGTGTTTACAAACACCAAGCACCAAACCAACACATATCTTCTTCACTCACCTTCTGCTCTTCCACAAATGAAATGGCTTCCTCGGGGCCCCTTTGAGCACGCACAAACTCACTGAGGGCCAACATTTCCGGTCCGCGCGAGGCTCTCCCCTCCACTCTAGTGTGAAGTGCGCCCCCAAAATTGGTTCCCTACAGGCACCCATACTTCTGAGTTTAAAGTCAGAATTCTGAGGAAAAAAAAGTCAGAATTCTGAGAAAAAAGTCAGAATTCTGAGAAAAAAAGTCAGAACTCACTTTTTTTTCTCACAGTGGCCCTAATCCTCTTCTGTACACTCACACTTTAAAACAGACCACTCGAAAATTGGAACGCAAATGGCGTCAAACAAAATTGATAGCGTTCAAATTAGTGTGGAAGGAGAGCTTCCTGAAGTATAGAAAAGCTCTTAGTGCTGCGAGATCAACATATCTCTCCTCCCTAATAGAAGATAACAAAAATAATCCTAGATTCCTATTTAATACTGTAGCAAAATTAACCAGGAATAAGTCCACTATAGACACATGCACACCTGCAGTATGGAGTAGCAACGACTTCAGGAATTTTTTTTAATTCCTACAGGCCAGATTATTTGTAACCATGGCCTTAGCTTTCATTGCTATGCTGATGACATTCAAATCTACATCACTGTCACCCCTTCCATAGCCTCTGTTCAGCTGCTAAGGACTTGCATCACTGACCTCATGCAATGGCTGCATAAGAACTGCCTTAAACTTAATGCTAGCAAAATGGAGGTTCTATTAGTAGGTACCAAAAGACAGGTTCTGAACTTCTCCAGTTTTACTATTGATGTTGATGATGTGTCCATTAGTCCTTCCCAAGTTATAAAAAACCTTGGAGTTCTCTTTGACTCCACCCTTACGTTTGAACCCCATCTTAAACTCATTACTAAGAATGCTTTCTTTCACCTCTGCAATATTGCACGTCTCCGCTCTCTTCTCTTGGAAACTGATGCCAAAATGTTGGTCAATGTGTTTATCTTTTCTTGTCTTGACTACTGCAATTCTCTCTTTTATGGTCTCCCTGCCACATTGCTCAATCGCCTGCAGTCCATCCAAAACTCAGCAGCAGGAGTCCTCACACTCCCCAAGCGCACTGCTCACATCACTCCTGTTTTACAGCAACTGCACTGGTTGCCAATTATTTCTCGGATCAAATACAAAATCTTGCTTTTAACCTATAAAGCTCTTCATGGTTTCGCCCCTTCCTATCTCTGTGAGCTAATTCATCTGTACTGTCCCTCCCGCTCCCTCACATCTTCTGTCTGTGGACTTCTGACTGTTCCACATTTTAAACTGGCATCTATGGGTGGCAGATCATTCAGTGTTGCTGCTCCTAAACTTTGGAACTCGTTACCACAATCGCTTCATGACTGTTCCACTCTCTCTTCCTTCAAAGCTAACTTGAAAACTTTTCTCTTTACCTCACACTACTCTTCCTAGTGTGGCTTTTTTTTTTTTGGTAACTCCTGTGTAAAGCTTCCTTGGGTTTGTGAAAGGCGCTATATAAATTGAAATTATTATTATTATTATTATTATTATTATTATTATTATTATTATTATTATTATTATTTTAATGACAAAATTGAGAATATCCGACAAAAAATTCTAACTACTAATTTAAGGTCAGACAATGTAAGTGACCCTGTAGTTAACAATATAACTGTATCAGATCAGCAATTAGAATGTTTTACTCCCCTTAGAGAAACTAAATTACTTTCATTAATCTCCACATCAAAAGCCTCAACTTGTGCACTAGATCCCTTACCTACACGTCTATTCAAACAGATAATACCTGAAGTAATTGAACCGCTTCTAAAAATAATAAATTCTTCTCTCCCGATTGGCTATGTACCCAAATCCTTTAAACTAGCAGTTATCAAACCCCTGATTAAAAAACCTGACCTTGATCAGCTGTCCAATTATCAGCCAATATCAAACCTCCCCTTTATCTCCAAGATCCTTGAAAAAGCTGTGGCACAGCAGTTATGCTCATATTTACATAGGAATAACATCCATGAAATGTATCAGTCAGGATTTAGACCCCATCATAGCACAGAGACAGGTCTGGTTAAAGTAGTAAATGACCTACTGTTGGCGTCTGATCAGGTCTGTGTCTCGCTACTTGTGTTGCTTGACCTTAGTGCAGCATTTGACACCATTGATCATTCCATTCTTCTGGATAGACTAGAAAATGTGGGAGTTAAGGGAACGGCCCTCTCCTGGCTCAGCTCTTATTTAACTGATTGCTATCAGTATGTTGATGTAAATGGTGATTTTTCTAGACATACTGAGGTAAAGTTTGGTGTTCCACAAGGTTCTGTCTTGGGTCCACTGCTTTTTTCTTTATATATGTTCCCTCTGGGTGATATTATTCGTAAACATTGTATTAGTTTCCACTGTTATGCTGATGACACACAGTTGTATGTTTCTGCAAAACCAGATGAGAGACACCAGATTAACGGAATTGAGGAATGTGTGAAGGACATTAGACACTGGATGCTTATTAACTTCCTTCTGCTTAACTCTGACAAGACTGAAGTACTTGTACTGAGACCACATGCAGCTAGAAGTAAGTGTTCTGATTACACAGTAACTCTGGATGGCCTTTCTGTTTCTTCACATGCAGCAGTAAAAGACCTCGGAGTGATTATTGACCCCAGTCTTTCATTCGAAACTCACATTGATAACATCACCCGGATAGCTTTCTTTCATCTCAGAAATATTGCTAAGATAAGAAATTTAATGTCACTACATGACGCGGAAAAACTAGTTCATTCTTTCGTTCCCTCCAGGTTGGATTATTGTAATGCCTTACTGTCTGGATGTTCCAATAAGTGCATAAACAAGCTCCAGTTAGTTCAAAATGCAGCAGCAAGAGTCCTTACTAGAACTAGAAAATATGACCCCATCACCCCTGTCTTATCCACACTGCATTGGCTCCCAATCTCATTTCGTATTGATTATAAAATACTACTATTGACCTTTAAAGCATTGAATGGTCTCGCACCTCAGCACCTGAGTGAACTTCTGCTCCTCTATGACCCTCCATGCCTACTTAGATCAAAAGGTGCAGGCTATCTGCTGGTACGGTACCTCGTATAGTGAAGGCTACATCAGGGGGTGGAGCCTTCTCTTACAAAGCCCCACAGTTATGGAACAGCCTTCCAAGTAATGTTCGGGAATCAGACACAGTCTCAGTGTTTAAGTCTCGGCTGAAAACATATCTGTTTAGTCAAGCCTTGTGTTAATGGTGTTTATGAGGTAAAGGAGTAGATCTGGAGGGTCCTCAGACAGAGTGTTTTGGTAAACTGGGATGTATGGATGCTGTCAGTCCCCACTCGCTTGCTCACTCGAGTTTGTTGACGGTGTAGTGGCTGCTGCTTTATGTCCCGGGGCTCCCTCATGCCTGTGTTACCTTCTGGCTCTCTCCTTTTAGTTATGCTGTCATAGTTAGTTGCTGGAGTCCCTGCTTGTACTCAGTGCAAAATGTATACTCGTCTCGTCTTGTCTCGTCTTCATCCGCTTATCCGGGGCCGGGTCACGGAGGCAGCAGTCTGAGCATGGAAGCCCAAACTTCCCTCTCCCCAGACACCTCGGCCAGCTCCTCGGGAAGAACACCGAGGCGTTCCCAGGCCAGCCAAGAGACATAGTCCCTCCAGCATGTCCTGGGTCTTCCCCGGGGCCTCCTCCCGGGGGGACATGCCTGGAACACCTCCCCAGGGAGGCGTCCAGGAGGCATCCGAAAGAAATGCCCAAGCCACCTCAGCTGATTCCTCTCAATGTGGAGGAGCAGCGGCTCTACTCCGAGCTCCTCCCGAGTGACTGTGCTTCTCACACTATCTCTAAGGGAGCACCCAGCCGCCCTGCGAAGGAAACTCATTTCGGCTGCTTGTATCCGTGATCTTGTTCTTTCGGTCATTACCCAAAGCTCATGACCATAGGTGAGAGTCGGAATGTAGATCGACCGGTAAATCAAGAGCTTCGCCTTTTGGCTCAGCTCCTTCTTCACCACAACGGACCGGTAAAGCTACTGCATCACTGCGGGGGCTGCACCGTTCTGCCTGTCGACCTCACGCTCTATCCTTCCCTCACTCGTGAACAAGATCCTGAGATACTTAAACTCCTCCACTTGAGGCAGGACTTCTCCACCAACCTGGAGAGGACAAGCCACCCTTTTCCGGTCGAGAACTATGGCCTCGGACTTGGAGGTGCTGATTCTCATCCCAGCCGCTTCACACTCAGCTGCAAACTGCCCCAGTGCATGCTGAAGGTCCTGGTTTGAAGAAGCCAACAGGACAACATCATCCGCAAAAAGCAGAGATGAAATCCTGTGGTTCCCAAACAGGATTCCTTCCGGCCCCTGGCTGTGCCTAGAAATTCTGTCCATAAAAATTATGAACAGAACCAGTGACAAAGGGCAGCCCTGCCAGAGTCCAACATGCACTGGGAACATGTCTGACTTACTGCCGGCAATGTGAACCAGACTCCTGCTCCGTTCGTACAGGGACCGGACAGCCCTTAGCAAAGAGCCCCGAACCCCATACTCCCAAAGCACCCCCCACAGAATACCATGAGGGACACGGTCGAATGCCTTCTCCAGATCCACAAAGCACATGTGGACTGGTTGGGCAAATTCCCATGAACCCTCGAGCACCCTATGAAGGGTATAGAGCTGGTCCAGTGTTCCGCGACCAGGATGAAAACTGCATTGTTCCTCTTGGATCCGAGGTTCGACTATCAGCCGAATTCTCCTCTCCAGTACCCTGGAGTAAACCTCCCCTGGGAGGCTGAGAAGTGTGATTCCCCTATAATTGGAGCACACTCTCCAGTCCCCTTTCTTAAAAATAGGGACCATCACCCCAGTCTGCAACTCCAGAGGCACTGTCCCCGACTGCCACATGATGTTGCAGAGGTGTGTCAGCCAAGACAGCCCCACAACATCCAGAGACTTGAGATACTCAGGGCAGATCTCATCCACCCCTGATGCCTTGCCACCGAGGAGCTTGCAAACCACCTCAGTGACTTCGGCTTGGGTAATGGACGAGTCCACCTCTGAGTCCTCAGCCTCCACCTCCTCAATGGAAGACATGATGGTGGGATTGAGGAGATCCTCAAAGTATTCCTTCCACCACCCGACAATGTCCCCAGTCGAGGTCAACAGCTCCCCACCCGCACTGTAAACAGTGTTGGCAGAGTACTGTTTCCCCCTCCTGAGGTGCCAGACAGTTTGCCAGAATTGCTTCGAGGCCAACCGATAGTCCTTCTCCATGGCCTCCCCGAACTCCTCCCAGTTCCGAGTTTTTGCCTCCGCAACTGCCCGAGCTGCGGCATGCCTGGCCTGCCGATACCTGTCAGCTGCCTCAGGAGTCCCAGAGGTCAACATGGCCCGATAGGACTCTGTAACACTTCTAAGGAAGGGTGGAGCACAGAGGACGGCAGGACAGAGATCAGGTTCGGCAACAGGGTTTTTATTGCCACACTTTTCAGTGAACAACTTTTATACTGCACAGACACACACACACAGCCAGCGTCTGGTTCAGGGATGAGCTCCTCTGCTCTCTGCTCTCCCTCCTTATATAGGGCGCGGTCACTGGGAAGACACACACAAACACAGGTTAATTGACATCAGGTGTAGTGATTCTGCCACTTACCTTCCCTGACTTCGCCCTCCTGTCACAGACCAGCGCTTGACCACGCCCCCGCTGCCACATACCCCCACCACCCGACTCAGGCCGGGCGGCCATCCGGCCTGCAGCCAACTCCCCCCCCCTTGACGGGAGAGGAAGTCCGCCATGACCATCTGCGCACCCGGCCTGTGGACCACCTTGAAATTAAAGGGTTGGAGTGCCAGATACCAACGGGTGATCCGCACGTTGGCATCCTTCATGTGGTGGAGCCACTGGAGGGGCACGTGGTCCGAACAGAGGGTGAAAGGGCGCCCCAGCAGGTAGTACCGGAGGGCGAGGACCGCCCACTTGATTTTTAGTGAGATCAGTCAGCGGGCTGGTGACGTCCAAATAATTAGGTATAAACCTCCGATAGTAGCCAGCCAGCCCCAGGAACTGTCTCACCCCCTTTTTGGTCTTGGGCCTCAGGCAGGCCGCAATCGCTGCGGTCTTGTTAATTTGGGGACACACCTGCCCATTGCCCAAGTGGAAGCCCAGATACCGTACTTCCACCCGCCCAATCGCACATTTCTTCGGGTTGGTTGTGAGACCCACTCTCCTCAGCGACCTAAGGACAGCCCTCAGATGTTCGAGATGCCTCGGCCAGTCATTACTATAGATGATAATGTCATCAAGATAGGCGGCCGCATAGGTGGCGTGGGGGCGGAGGACCCTGTCCATCAGCCGCTGAAACGTAGCGGGCGCCCCAAACAGCCCGAACGGAAGTGTGACGAATTGGTGTAAACCGAACGGTGTGGAGAAGGCCGTTTTTTCTCGGGATAGTGGAGTCAAGGGGATCTGCCAGTATCCCTTCGTCAGATCCAGTGTCGAATAAAAGCGAGCAGTGCCTAGTCGATCCAGCAACTCATCAATACGAGGCATTGGGTACGCGTCGAATTTAGACACCACTTTCCTATAGTCCACACAGAACTGGACCGACCCATCGGCCTTGGGTACCAAGACCACCGGGCTGCTCCAGTCACTGTGGGACTCCTTGATGATGCCCATTTCGAGCATGGCCTCGAGTTCTTCCCGAACCACCTTTTTCTTGTGTTCGGGTAGCCTGTAAGGGCAGCTACGCACTACCACCCCCGGGGGCATCTCTATGTGGTGCTCTATGAGGTCAGTACGACCGGGCAGGGGTGAGAACACATCCGAAAACTCGGTCTGCAACTGGGCGACCTCAGCTAGTTGGGTCAGGGAGAGGTGGTCTCCACAGGGGACCGAAGGGGTACATGATGCTAATGCCCCTCTTTGAACCTCCAGCCCCAGCTCTGCCTTCTCCGGAACCACCGACACCAATGCCACGGAGACCTCCTCATTCCAGAGTTTAAGCAGATTGAGGTGGTAAATCTGTAGTGCCCCACCCCTGTCCGTTTGCCTCACCTCGTAGTTGACATCCCCGACTCGCCATGTGACCTCAAAGGGTCCTTGCCACTTGGCGACCAATTTGGAGCTCGACGTGGGCAACAATACGAGTACTTTATCTCCCGGTGCGAACTCTCTAAGGCGCGTACCCTTGTTGTACAGGCGGGTTTGCCATTCTTGGGCCTGCCGCAAATTCTCCTGGGTTAGGTGGGTGAGGGTGTGGAGTTTTGCGCGCAGGTCCATAACGTATTGAATTTCGTTTTTGCTTTGTGAAGGCCCCTCCTCCCAATTTTCCTGCAGCACATCTAGAATGCCGCGTGGCTTACGCCCATATAATAATTCGAACGGGGAGAACCCCGTGGAGGCTTGGGGGACCTCTCGCACTGAAAACAGCAAGGGCTCGAGCCACTTATCCCAATTATGTGCGTCCTCACTTATGAATTTTTTAATTATATTCTTAAGGGTGCGGTTGAACCGTTCAACTAAACCGTCCGTTTGTGGGTGATACACGCTGGTGCGGATCGGCTTAATACCCAATAACCCATACAGTTCGTTCAGTGTTTGTGACATAAACGAGGTGCCTTGATCCGTCAGAATCTCTTTCGGGATTCCAACGCGGGAGATAACGCGGAAGAGTGCCTCCGCAATACTGCGTGCTGAGATATCGCACAGAGGCACTGCTTCCGGGTATCGCGTTGCATAGTCCACCAGAACTAATATAAAGCGATACCCTCATGTTGACCGATCTAATGGCCCAACGAGATCCATCCCAATTCTTTCGAACGGGGTCTCGATTAACGGTAGAGGGCGCAAAGGCGCTTTTGGAATGGCCGCTGGATTTACTAACTGGCATTCGCGGCACATCGTACACCACCTACGGACATCGCCGCGAATCCCCGGCCAATAGAATCGGGCCATTATTCGGGCTAGTGTCTTATCCTGCCCTAGGTGTCCAGCCATGGGATTAAAGTGAGCCACCTGGAATACCAATTCCCGGCGGCTTTTCGGAATTAAAAGCTGCGTGACTCGCTCTTTAGTTTGAGTGTCCTGCGTCACTTCATAATCATGAAGTAGGGGAAGGATGGGGTGGCGTTTGGCTGGAGCGTTTGACCATCAATTACTCTCACTTGGTCAAACGCATGCTGCAGAGTCTCGTCTCGCGACTGTTCTAATGGGAAATCCGCGAGGGATTCCCCAATAGAGAGAGGAGGGGCCGGCGGCTCCTCACTCTGACGCGGAGATGACGTAGACGGCTCTGTGACAGCTGCTCCTGCCAAAGCGACACCGGGACCTCCCCCTGTTAAATGGCAGGACCCACTCTTTACTAAGTGTGTCATTAAATCCCGAAATCCCAGCCAATCGGTCCCCAAAATTAAAGAGTGGGTAAGGCGAGGATTAACCGCTGCCTTCACTATAAATTTTTCCCCTCGGAAAAAAATGTGGACTGGCACCAAAGGGTAGCCGTGAACGTCCCTATGCACACACAACATCTTCACCCCCTGTGCTCCCCCCAATGCCTCATTTTGCACCAGGCTTTGGTGAATTGAGGTCTGATTACAACCCGAATCCACCAACGCCTGATATGTATCCCCTTGAATACTCACCGGTATGCGATATGCTCCGGCCCGATCAAGGGCAGCTCCTGGCGCGTCGGGGATCCGAACCACCGCGCCCACCTCCATGACCGTGCACTGTTGTTGGAGGTGGCCTGGCTCCCTGCAGCGCCAGCAAGCCGACCCAGGCTTTTTCTCCGCACCGGTGTTCTGGGGCTCACTCACCTGAGGGGGGGGAGAGACAGACACAGAAGGGAGAAACGGGTGGGCACCGCGGGTGCAGCGGGCCGGCACCAGTGGCACCAGCCCCCGCCTCCGCGGTGGGGGAATGGGGCGAGGACGAGACATAGGAGGAGAGGGAGAGAGAGAGAGAGAGAAGAGGAGAGGAGAGAAGAGGCTGTCTGCTGTCCTGCCGCCGGGACAGCCGCCAAATGGTCCTCCGCCAGCTCGACTGCCTGATCCAGCGACACCGGGCGGTGGCACTGGACCCACTCCGCGGTTCCTGCTGGTAAGCATGCGATGAATTGCTCCAGCACCACCTGGTCGATGATCCCCTCGGTGTCGCGGTTGTCAGCCCTCAACCACCGCCAGCAGGTGTCCCGGAGTTGCTGGCTAAATGTGAACGGCCGGCCGACTTCCTCCAGGCGCAAAGCGTGGAAGCACTGACGCTGCTGTTCCGGGGTGCGCCCCACACGCTGGAGGATGGCCTGGCGAAGGTCCACATAGGCCAGCCGGCGGTCGGCGGGGAGCTGTAGCGTGGCCAGCTGTGCCTCTCCCGTTAGCAGGGGGAGGAGGCGCGCCGCGTGCTGTTCCATCGGCCACCCCGAGGTCTCCGCAACTTGCTCGAAGAGCGTGAGGAATGCCTTGGGGTCGTCCTGTGGGCCCATCTTTGTTAGGGTGAGGGGGGACGGGCCCGCGGTGGGAGCATTGGTGGACCCTGCCGACGTGAGGAGGTGCCGGAACGCCTGTCGATCTTCTTGTTGGGCCACCACCAGGGCCTCGAACTGCTGTTCTTGCTCCTTTCGGAGGGTGAGTAGCTCCTGGTGCTGGCTTTGCTGGGCCGTGGCGAGGGCATGGAACAGTTCGGCGAACGGGGAGGACTCCATGGGACTGTTAGGCTGCTGTGCTCCAGTCCTGGGTTTCGGCACCACTGTAACACTTCTAAGGAAGGGTGGAGCACAGAGGACGGCAGGACAGAGATCAGGTTTGGCAACAGGATTTTTATTGCCACACTTTTCAGTGAACAACTTTTATACTGCACAGACACACACACACAACCGGCGTCTGGTTCGGGGATGAGCTCCTCTGCTCTCTGCTCTCCCTCCTTATATAGGGCATGGTCACTGGGAAGACACACACACACAAACACAGGTTAATTGACATCAGGTGTAGTGATTCTGCCACTTACCTTCCCTGACTCCGCCCTCCTGTCACAGACTGGAGCTTGACCATACCCCCGCTGCCACAGACTCCTTCTTCAGCTTGACGGCATCCCTTACTTCCGGTGTCCACCACCGGGTTCGGGGATTGCCGCCACGACAGGCACCAGAGACCTTGTGGCCACAGCTCCGAACAGCTGCGTTTACAATGGAGGTAGAGAACATGGTCCACTCAGACTCAATGTCCCCCACCTCCCTCAGAAGATGGGAGAAGCTCTCCCGGAGGTGGGAGTTAAAGACCTCCCCGACAGAGTGCTTGGCCAGACATTCCCAGCAGACCCTCACCATACGTTTGGGCCTGCCAGGCCTGTCCAGCTTCTTCCTCCGCCAGCGGATCCAACTCACCACCAGGTGGTAATCAGTTGACAGCTCAGCCCCTCTCTTCACCCGAGTGCCCAAGACATAGGGCCGGAGATCAGATGAAATGACAACAAAGTCAACCATCGACCTCTGACCTAAGGTGTCCTGGTGCCATGTGCACTTATGGACACCCCTATGTTCGAACATGGTGTTCGTTATGGACAAACCATAACTAGCACAGAAGTCCAATAACAAAACACCACTCGGGTTCAGATCGGGGAGGCCGTTCCTCCCAACCACGCCCCTCCAGGTGTCACTGTCGTTGCCTACGTGAGCATTGAAGTCCCCCAGTAGAACAATGGAGTCCCCAGTCTGAGCACCTCTCAGTACCTCTCCCAGGGACTCCAAGAAGGGCGGATACTCTATACTGCTATTCAGCCCGTAGGCACAAACAACAGCAAGAGCCCTCTCCCCAATCCGAAGGCGCAGAGAGGCGACCCTCTCGTTCACTGGGGTAAACTCCAACACATGGCGGCTGAGCTGGGGAGCTATAAGCAAGCCCACACCAGCCCGCCGCCGCTCACCATGGGTGTAGGTGCAATCACAGTTACTATTAATATTAAGTGATCAATCTCATTAAATCAGTCTCATTAAATTTGAAGGTTAATAATTAAAATGAATCAATCCCATTGAATCGTTTAATTTGACTCATTTGAATTGAATCATACCATAGAATCATTCAAGTGAATCATTCAGTGAATCATTTAAGTGAATCGTTTAGTGAATCATTCAATGAATCATTTAGTGAATCATTTAGTGAATCGTTTCATTAATCCTGGATAAATTACCAAACAGCTAAATTATGGTATATTTCCAAATTATTATTGATCACTTACCATATTACATAAATCATCTGCACCTTTTTGAATTCTTTGAGAGATTGGCTGACTTCACAGATATTAAAACACCAACAATTGAATACACACAGCTTTGATAATAAATGAATTTATTATACAAAGATAAAAATGGATAATCAGTTGGAATATATATAGTGATGTGTGTGTGTGTGAATATGTGTGTGTGTGTGTGTGTGTGTGTGTGTGTGTGTGTGTGTGAGAGAGAGAGGGAGAGCAAGAGTGTGTGTAAAAGGGGGGTTGTAAAGTCTGGAATGTTATCTGCAATCTTGGGGGAGGTGAATCCTCATGGTTTAGTGAGCACGCGTTTTCTAAGGTGGTGTTTACATTAGACCGTATCCATCTCGTTTTCGTCGTGGATGCACTGTCCGTTCACATTAAAACGCCGGGAAACGACTCCACAGGCGGAACAACTTGAATCCGCCAGGGCCCACGTATTCAGTCCATTACGTATCTGATCCGGTGCTGTGTAAACATTGAGATACAAGGAAACGCAGTGCTGAGCTCTAGCTGACGTCGTCATTGGACAATGTCACTGTGACATCCACCTTCCTGATTCGCTGGCGTTGTTCATGCCACATTGGTCATGTGACGCGACTGCTGAAAAACGGCGCGGACTTCACTTCCTGCTATTGTTTCCGCCTTGTATCACCTTTTTGTTTTTCATTAAAGAGTATAAAAGTATGAATATAATGCTTTGCTTTGTCATTCTTAAAGTTGTTCATGGTAAGATGCAAATACTGCCCATTGTGTAGTTATGATTGTCTTTAGGCTTGCCATCCTTCCACTTGCAAGTGGTGAGTGACTTGCGCATGCCCGATATGCACTGGGATCACACACACAGCGGCTCAGTCCCGAATCACTGCTCGTGCGCTTCACTTGTGCGCTCTGTGAGCTGCGCAGGGCCGGAGTGCGCACCCTCCAGAGGGCACTCGCTGTTCAGGGTGGAGTGATTTGGAGCGCAGGATGCCTGCGGAGCCGAGCATATCCGTGTATTGGCATTGCTGTGTGCACGTGAATCGTGTATTGGCGTTGCTGTGTGCACGCAAATCGTTTTAAAAACGTTAATCTGATGATCCGCTGATACGGTCTAATGTAAACACCACCTAAGTAACAAAGGAATTCCACACTCATAACATTATCAAACCCCCTGAAATCTTAATAAGGTCAAAATGTGTGTTAAGGAGATTGAGGATATTAGTAAAGCATGCACAGCCTATCTATAAAATTATTGAGAGATAACAGAACAAGATAAATCAATTCAACACTTCAGTGTCTAATAGTGTAAACAGATAAACAGTTTCTGTGTTAGGACTAGGACTGTTTTGGCCTCTAGAGGCCGCTGTTATTTCCTTTTCGTGTCATGTTTATTTTGGCCTCTAGAGGCCGCCACTGTTCCTGTGTTTTGTGTTTGTGTTAATTGCCTGTTTAGTCCTGATTATCTTCACCTGTGTTCAATTTAGTTTGTGTATTTATACCCCCTGAGTTCAGTCCTCTTGTCATGGAGTCTTTGTGCTGTTATGTTTATCTCCAGTTTCCTCTGTACCGTGTTCTTTATTTTGCATTTTGCTTTTCTTTTGGACCTAGTAGTTACTGTGTTTTTTGGATCTTCTGAGCATTGGTATTTTTGCCTTTTCTTTTCTGTTTTTTTTGGCTTTTGTTTTGTACTTTTGGATTTTTTATTTTTTTCCCTTATATCTTCTGAGCGTTTTTGTATTTTTACTTTTTGGATATTTTTTTGTACATATTGTAAATAAACCTTTTTGATACTTTTTCTACTTCCGCCTCACGCCTCTGCATTTGAGTCCTCCTGGTGGCCTAGTGGGGGTTTGCTGGATTATCACACCAACGAACCAGGTTCAAATCCCAGCAAAACCCTAACAGAAAGACTCTGTCATGACCGACTCAGCAGAGGCTGCTTCAACTGTCTATCCGGCCAACCTTCAGGGAATTACGGCAGCTTTGACACGCTTCGGAGCGACCATGGACGCTCATGGACGTATGCTCACCAGCCAACGTGAGGCCCTTGCTCACCATGAGGAACTGCTTCAGCAAATTGGGAAAACCCTGGCACAGCTGACATCTCTGCCTGCATCTCCTGATCCAGCTCCTGTGCCTCCTGCCATGCTGCCTTCTTCACCTCGCGAACCCAGCCTTCCTGCACCACAGAGGTACGACGGCAAGCACAGTGAGTGCCGAGAGTTCCTTACCCAGTGTCAACTCACCTTTGAGCTTCAGCCTACCACCTACACTACGGATCGCCGCAAGATTGCCTTTGTGATCACCTTATTAGCTGGTAAGGCGCAAGCCTGGGCTACTGCTATCTGGCAAAGACAGGGACCTGAGTGCCTTGATTTTCAGCTGTTTTCTGAAGAGATGCTTCGGGTCTTCGATCAGGCGGACATCAGTACCGACGCAGCCCGAAAGCTCATGTCCATCCGGCAAGGAGGAAGCGTCGCAGATTACGCCATCTCGTTCCGGACGCTCGCAGCAGTAAGTGGATGGAACGAGACTGCCCTGGTGTCAGCCTTCCACCATGGTCTGTCTGACCCCATCAAGGACTGTCTGGCCTCTATTGGATGCCCAAGTGACCTCGAAACCCTCATCTCACATGCTATTCGTCTGGACAACAGGATTAGAGAATGCCACCAAGCCTTGAGCCCCCCCCCCAGCCTCCCTACCTCTACCTGGAGACCGTCTACCTCCTTCAGTGACTGTCCAGAACCCATGCAAGTGGGTCGTACTCGCCTCTCCACATCTGAGAGGGAGCGCAGAAGGAGGGACAAGTGCTGCATCTACTGTGGCAAGCCTGGTCACGTCCGAGCATCATGTCCCGAACTCTTGGGAAAAGGACCGCCCCGTCCAGCCGAGGGAGGGTTGTGACGGGGCCTACCCTCTCTCCCGGACTCCCTGGCCAAGGAATCTACATCCCGGTCTCCATCTCCTGGGGTGAGTCTGTCCACTCTTGTCAAGCTTTGTTAGACTCAGGGGCGGCTGGGAACTTTATGGATATTCACTTCACCCAAAGCATCAATATTCCGACTGCACCTCTTGAAGTCCCACTGTCTGTGTCTGCCCTCGATGGCCAAGCGTTAGGTGATGGAAGAGTCACCCAAGTTACTTCTCCAGTCTTCCTCCAGTCTCAAGGTCACAAGGAAGAAATATCCCTGCACCTGATTCCTTCACCTGAGTTCCCAGTTATTCTAGGCCTTCCTTGGCTTACTCGCCACAACCCTCACATAGACTGGGTAACAAGCCAGGTTGTGGAATGGGGCCCTGCATGCCATGCCTCTTGTCTGCTCTCTAGCTCTCCTGTGTCTCCTGCCGAGCCCCCTGATCTCATCGAGTTATCTCAAGTTCCCACAGAGTACTGGGATCTCAAGGAGGTATTCAGCAAGAGCAGGGCCGCCGTTCTTCCTCTGCACCGGGCCTACGACTGTGCCATCGACTTTCTCCCTGGGACTACCCCTCCTCGTGGCAGACTGTTTTCCCTCTCTCAGCCAGAACGCAAGGCCATGGAGGAATACCTCAAAGACGCCCTGGTCTCTGGGTTCATTCGATCCTCCACCTCACCTGCTGGTGCCGGCTTCTTCTTTGTCGGCAAAAAGGATGGGGGGCTCCGACCATGTATTGACTACAGGGGCCTGAACAAGATCACTGTGCACAACCGATATCCCCTTCCACTGATGTCCACTGCTTTCGACCTGCTCCAAGGCGCCACCGTCTTCACCAAGTTGGACCTATGGAACGCATACCACCTCATCCGTATCCGACAGGGAGACGATTGGAAGACTGCCTTTAACACCTCGTCTGGGCACTATGAATACCAGGTGATGCCCTTCAGACTCACCAACGCACCAGCTGTTTTTCAGGCCCTAATCAACGACGTCTTAAGGGACATGATTAACCTGTACATTTTTGTCTACCTCAATGACATCCTTATCTTTTCCAAGACCATGCAGGAGCACTGCCACCATGTCCGCCAGGTTCTCCAGAGGCTGCTACAGAACAATCTGTTCGCCAAGGCCCAGAAATGCGAATTTCATGTTCCCGAGGTCTCCTTTCTGGGATTTATTGTACAGACAGGCCAACTCCAAATGGACCCTGCCAAGACCCTGGCCGTCCGGGACTGGCCTACTCCCAAGTCCGTTAAGGAGGTTCAGCGGTTCTTAGGATTCGCTAACTTCTACCGCAAGTTCATCAGGAACTTCAGTTCTGTAGCAGCACCCATGTCAGACCTTACCAAAGAGACAGGTGGATCTTATGTCTGGTCTCCTCAGGCAGAAAAGGCATTCAAAGACCTCAAGGACCGCTTCTGCATGGCACCCATTCTGGTCCTCCCGGACACCTCCCAACCATTCATCGTGGAGGTGGACGCCTCGGACAGTGGTGTCGGCGCAGTGCTCTCTCAACATTCAGAAGGAAAGCTGCACCCCTGCACTTACTTCTCCCACCGCCTGAGTCCTGCGGAGTCCCGGTACGATGTGGGGGATCGAGAACTGCTAGCGGTCAAACTGGCCCTTGAGGAGTGGAGGCACTGGCTGGAGGGAGCGCAACATCCATTCCTGGTTTGGACTGACCACAAGAACCTGGAGTACCTCCAGCAAGCCAAGAGACTGAACCCTCGACAGGCTAGGTGGGCCCTGTTTTTCAGTCGGTTTGACTTCACCCTCTCGTACCGCCCGGCTCCAAGAACACCAAACCTGACGCACTGTCCAGGCTGTTCTCTGCCACTAACAGGGAGAATGAAGTCGGGCCTATTATCCCTGTGTCCCGGATTGTGGCCCCTGTCCGCTGGGGTATTGAGGAGGCTGTCCGACGAGCTCAACGCCAGGACCCCGGTCCTGGGACGGGGCCACCGGGTCTCTTGTACATCCCACATCAAGCCCGGGCCAAGGTTCTCCAGTGGGGTCACTCTTCCCCTCTCACCACCCACCCGGGAGCTCGGAGGACCCTGGACTTCCTGAAAAGACGCTTCTGGTGGCCTAACATGGAGAAGGAAGTAAGGTCATTTGTCCTGTCCTGTGAGGTTTGCACCAGAACCAAGAACCCACGACAGCATCCCCAGGGTCTCCTGCATCCTCTGACCATTCCCCGGCGTCCCTGGTCCCACGTGGCAGTCGACTTCATCACAGGTCTCCCTGAGTCACAAGGTAACACGGTCATTTTGGTCATAGTTGAAAGATTCTCCAAGGCCTGCCGCTTCATACCACTGTGCAAACTCCCCTCTGCTCTTGAAACAGCGAAACTTATGTTTAATCATGTCTTCCGAGTCTTTGGTCTTCCACAGGACATCATCTCAGACCGAGGGCCCCAGTTCTCCTCCCGAGTGTGGCACAGGTTCTGCAAGGTCATCGGAGCCACTGCCAGCCTCTCCTCTGGGTTTCACCCACAGTCCAATGGTCAGACGGAGAGGCTCAACCAGGACCTGGAAACCACCCTGCGAGGCCTGGCTATGGATAACCCGACATCGTGGAGCACCTGGCTGCCATGGGCAGAGTATGCCCACAACACCCTGCAGTCATCGGCCACCAAGCTGTCGCCATTCCAGTGCCAATTCGGGTTCCAGCCACCTCTGTTCCTGGACCAGGAGGAGGACGCGGGGGTGCCCTCGGTCAACCAATATGTGAGACGGTGTCGCAAGACCTGGAGCAAGGTCAGGAAGACCCTCATACAGACCTCCAGAACCAACCAGACTCAGGCCAACCGCCATAGAAGACCTGCACACGCTTTCCGCCCTGGGCAGCGGGTTTGGCTGTCCACTAAGGACCTTCCACTGCGGGTGGAGAACCGCAAGCTTGCTCCTCGCTATATTGGCCCCTTCAAGGTGGTGTGCAGGATGAACCCTGTCTCCTACCGGCTCCAGTTGCCCCGGACTCTGAGGATCAACCCCACTTTCCATGTTTCCCTGTTGCGGCCCGTACTGACATCTACGTATGCCCCTGCCCCGCATCTTCCAGGGTCAGACTGTGTTCACTGTGCATCGCCTGCTTGACTCCCGCCGGGTCCGCGGCGGGTTGCAATATCTGGTGGACTGGGAGAGCTATGGTCCTGAGGAGCGCTGCTGGGTTCCTGCTCGGGATGTCCTAGATAAAGAACTGTGTCGGGACTTCCATTCGGCCCATCCGGATCGCCCTGGGAACGTCAGGAGACGCTCCTAGAGGGGGGGGGGTCCTGTTAGGACTAGGACTGTTTTGGCCTCTAGAGGCCGCTGTTATTTCCTTTTCGTGTCATGTTTATTTTGGCCTCTAGAGGCCGCCACTGTTCCTGTGTTTTGTGTTTGTGTTAATTGCCTGTTTAGTCCTGATTATCTTCACCTGTGTTTAGTTTGTGTATTTATACCCCTGAGTTCAGTCCTCTTGTCACGGAGTCTTTGTGCTGTTATGTTTATCTCCAGTTTCCTCTGTACCGTGTTCTTTATTTTGCATTTTGCTTTTCTTTTGGACCTAGTAGTTACTGTGTTTTTTGGATCTTCTGAGCGTTGGTATTTTTGCCTTTTCTGTTTTTTTGGCTTTTGTTTTGTACTTTTGGATTTTTTATTTTTTCCCTTATATCTTCTGAGCGTTTTTGTATTTTTACTTTTTGGATATTTTTTGTACATATTGTAAATAAACCTTTTTGATACTTTTTCTACTTCCGCCTCATGCCTCTGCATTTGAGTCATCCCCCTGGTGGCCTAGTGGGGGTTTGCTGGATTATCACACCAATTAACCAGGTTCGAATCCCAGCAAAACCTTAACATTCTGAGTTTAAAATTCACACTACTTTATAAACAACTTATTAAGACTATCTTAATTATATTATTTTGCCCAAATGCCAAAGTCTTACTCAATCCTGCCTGTAGCAAGATAGGAAGAGATGATGTCCGAGACTTTTGAGCTTTGCCATTGTATAGCTTCGCTGTTCATGAAGCACGTGAGCTGCCCGTGTAGAAAGCGCGGAGAGCTTCTTTCTGGTGGATCACTTGGGTCGTTTCCGTGAAGGCAGAGGATTCTTGCTCCGAACTTCAGCGTTTGTGAGGAAAAGTCTCTGATCAGAATAATATGCACAGCGCTTTTAAGTTAAAAAGGATTCAATCACTTCTTAACTTTTAACTGCCTGGGCTGCAGTTGTGACGTCACTTCTAATACGAATAAACCGGTTGTAACTCACTGAGTTTAAAAATCGCGCGATCTTAGATTTTTACCTTGGCCAAGGGTAAGAAATCATGCTAACTCGTGGCTCTTGCAAGAAAGAAAGAAAAAACGTCTTTTAGTGAAGAGCATCTCTTTATGCGCGTCTAGATTCCTTGAAATCTAGACACCAGAGACAAAGAGCTGGGAGCTTCCAGGCGGTTTATGCCCTCCTGGAGGATGACGTGGATGATCCCGCCCCAGCGTGACGTAGGTCAACATGGAAGTTGGCTGGGAGTTGTAGTTCTTAGACACAAAATGGCGGACTGTACCTACATTCCCCCTTTTGGTCTCAGGGGTATGACGGAGTCGTAGCACTGAGAGCACAGTACTGTACAGTCCACATGTCCATAGTCCTTGAGGTAGCCTTGCTCTGCACAGTCCATGATGTCCTGTGAAAACTGTGTAGACTCATGAGTTCCAATAAGACAGTTGGAGGCAGAGGCATTTTGGGCATGTACTCACTATAGGCATTTTGGGCATATGAACACTATAGGCATTTTGGGCATATAATCACTATAGCTAACTAGATCATAATCACATCTAAAAAAAATTAAACATTGAACATGAAACATGTAGTGTTCAATTCCCTGTGCATAAAAAAACAAGAAAAGAGAAGAAATGAAGGAATGAAAGAAGTATTAGTGTTTGGGTTGGCAAACCTAATCTTCTAGAAAGGTGTTGTAGCAGTGGGTGGTCTGGCCAGAAAGCGTGCGCTACTGCGGCTAAAGCTATCAAGGACACAGACCATCTTATCTAACTTGGCATGTAGTGTCATGTATGGGCTGCCTGGGCAGACCCAGTGGATGTCTTTAGTGGAGGTGCACATCACTAAGTCTTGTGGATTCACAAAAATGAGGATAACACTGCCAAGACTATATGCCAGGTGTATTTGCGATGAATACACACTAGTAATAATAGCGGATTTTAGTATTTTATCTACCATGTTATACTGAAGGGTTATTACTTCATTGGGTTGGTAAGTCTGACTGGGAATGTTAGTGTACGCTTATGGGTGAGTGATGCGTACAAGCTAGGTGGACAGGATGGGCCTAGCTGTCGTCCACCCCCTTTTGGAGTGAGGACTGTTCACAAGGTTTGATTCGATTATTATGGAAATCGATATGAGAGCGTTTGATTAGGTCTGGATGTCCTAATGCGATACGCAACGGGGAACGGTTTTGTTTTGTATAAAGCTGACTAAGCTTATGTTGCAGGGCTTGGTTGGGATTGGGTCGCCTTGTGAGAGCCGTGTGTCTGAGAAATGGTGGTGAAGACTTTAGCGCACGTGAGAAGCGCGTTTTGTGTGTTTGCCTTCGCCACCAGGGGGGCCCTACATCCTGACCCTCGCCTGCTGTTTCAGAGGGATCTCTTTCCCCCTTTTACGAGATATACCCGTGGTTCCTAGCCTAGTCATGCCAGCGGGTGGTCTTTTGTCATTTTTCTTGGGCTCTTTTGTTTTATCTGTTGAGAGATTTGACTGTTTTTGTAACAGTTCTTCAATCTCAGCCAACTGGGCTTTTAAAGAATCCAGCTCTGAGCGGATCTTACCAGGTTGGTCTGAGTCACTGTGTTGTTCATCTCTAACCTTATGTTTAGAGCTACGGTCGGAAAGCGGGGATGACAATCTTGCTGCCAACCGCTTTGTTCCTTGTGACCCTTTTCATGTGATGGGCGGTTGCCACAGTCACTGTGGACTTGCCTTCGGTCCCTCCTGGCCTTACTTTGCCGATTTTTCCACTCACGCTGGTGATGGCTCGGCAAGAGGTGGTTTGGACCGGGATTTCTCCAGGGGGGTCCCCCTTTTGGAGCTTTGCCTCCTTCTAAGGCTAGTGGGGGCTCGTCTGCATCCTGGAGCCTAAGGACTCTGGGTTCATCATCATTTCCGTTTGCGGTTTTGACAATGGTCTCCCAGGTCATTTGGGCTAGTCGCCTAATTTCCCTCATCGAATAGCGACCTTGTCGACACGTCAGTGTGACTTGAGTCCGCACGCTTGGGTGGAGGTTGTGTAAGAAGAGAGATTTGAAGCCTCTATCTTCTTCTAAACCTGGTGCATTGCTACCCTGAAAGTAGGCAGTACGTAGCAGTCTATAATATTCACGAGGCGCCTCAGACCATTTTTGTTTGATTTGTATAGCACACAATGTCGCGGGGGTTTCATCCGTGTATGGCGCATATTCTTCCCTCATGTAATTGCGAAGTTTCGAGTAACTATCGCGAATGTTTGGGGGTAGTGTCTCTAAAAAGGCACGAACGCTGCTACTGGAGGTCTACCAGATTAGTTTGAGTTTTTCTCGCGTTGTGGTGTTCGGCAGGTCCATCAGGTATCGATCTATTTCTCGCAAATAATCATTTACATTAGTTCTTTGATTGTCGGGATTGAATTGTTCGACATCTTTGGCAAGTAGGTCAATTTGCCGTAAGCGAAGGGTTTGGTGCATGTCCTTGTGCGACCTTCTTGGCTCTTCTGAGCACTCACTATCTAAGCTACTCTGGTGTTGTTCCCGTTTCGCACTAGATTCATAGCCTGATTCATCTGAAGCTTGATCAGGGGTACTGTAACACACTGACCTGGGTGTGCTATGGTCCTGGGTTCGGGATGAGCACAGTACGGCTCCACCCTGGCTAAACAACGAAGTCGTATAGCAAGTTGGAGTTCGGCGGGGTGTCTGGTTCTCGACCAGGTAATCTACGGAGTCCGGTTCGGACGCCTCTTCCCGCTCTGAACTTTGGCGCATTGTTGGGGGTCTTTCACGCCCCCCGCGCTCTTCTTGGGGGGTCTGCTCCTCGGCAGCCCTCTGGGCAACTGTTTTGGCTTTCTTTACCCTTTCGGCGCAATCATCAAGGGAGGTCTTCAAGAGCTCACACTCCCTATGTAAATTATTATTATCGGCTGCCAGCTCGGCGTTGCTGGTGGTCAGCCTTTCAACCTCTTCATGGAGGCATCTGATTTCTGAATCAGCATCTCGGAAGTATGATAGGAATAGCTTACCTAGTGCCGCTTGGACACTAATAGTTGTTTCTTTTGGATCTCTCATATGTTTGTTCAAGTTGTTTGTTATTTTGGCATTCACTCTTACTCGTGTACTTAATGTTTGCCTTTCCGGAGGCAGAGCAGTGAATGAGGTCTGCGATGACCTCGAGGAGAGACACGTCTTGAGCGTTGTCTTCAATTTTTGAGATACGAGGGGATGCCATTTTGCTTAGGCTGGATACTAGATAAGTAACTAATCAATGAGTTAATTATTAATTAATTGTTATTAATTAACATTAACTATGTAATTAATTAATTAAAGTTTTGTTTGTAAATGCTCTCTTATCCTAAGTTATGAATAGGTTATGAGTATTGGTGATATGGTTATCACGCTACTGTTAACCGTTTTAACACACCTGGGGATATACCTTAGCAGTTGCTGAATCAACTGAGTTTATTTGTTGTTGCAACAATATTCAAGAAGTCAACAAACCAATCGCCTCATACGGGGCACCAATTATGTAGGTGCAATCACAGTTACTATTAATATTAAGTGATCAATCTCATTAAATCAGTCTCATTAAATTTGAAGGTTAATAATTAAAATGAATCAATCCCACTGAATCGTTTAATTTGACTCATTTGAATTGAATCATACCATAGAATCATTCAAGTGAATCATTCAGTGAATCATTTAGTGAATCGTTTAGTGAATCATTCAATGAATCATTTAGTGAATCATTTAGTGAATCATTTCATTAATCCTGGATAAATTACCAAACAGCTAAATTATGGTATATTTCCAAATTATTATTGATCACTTACCATATTACATAAATCATCTGCACCTTTTTGAATTCTTTGAGAGATTGGGTGACTTCACAGATATTGAAACACCAACAATTGAATACACACAGCTTTGATAATAAATGAATTTATTATACAAAGATAAAAATGGATAATCAGTTGGAATATATACAGTGAGGTGTGTGTGTGAATATGTGTGTGTGTGTGAGAGAGAGAGAGGGAGAGCAAGAGTGTGTGTAAAAGGGGGGTTGTAAAGTCTGGAATGTTATCTGCAATCTTGGGGGAGGTGAATCCTCATGGTTTAGTGAGCACGCGTTTTCTAAGTAACAAAGGAATTCCACACTCATAACATTATCAAACCCCCTGAAGTCTTAATAAGGTCAAAATGTGTGTTAAGGAGATTGAAGATATTAGTAAAGCATGCACAGCCTATCTATAAAATTATTGAGAGATAACATCTCATCTCATTATCTCTAGCCGCTTTATCCTTCTACAGGGTCGCAGGCAAGCTGGAGCCTATCCCAGCTGACTACAGGCGAAAGGCGGGGTACACCCTGGACAAGTCGCCAGGTCATCACAGGGCTGACACATAGACACAGACAACCATTCACACCTACGGTCAATTTAGAGTCACCAGTTAACCTAACCTGCATGTCTTTGGACTGTGGGGGAAACCGGAGCACCCGGAGGAAACCCACGCGGAGAACATGCAAACTCCACACAGAAAGGCCCTCGCCGGCCCCGGGGCTCGAACCCAGGACCTTCTTGCTGTGAGGCGACAGCGCTAACCACTACACCACCGTGCCGCCCGCTGAGAGATAACAGAACAAGATAAATCAATTCAACACTTCAGTGTCTAATAGTGTAAACAGATAAACAGTTTCTGAGTTTAAAATTTACACTACTTCATAAACAACTTATTAAGACTAGCTTAATTATATTATTTTGCCCAAATGCCAAAGTCTTACTCAATCCTGCCTGTAGCAAGATAGGAAGAGATGATGTCCGAGACTTTTAAGCTTCGCCATTATAGAGCTTCGCTGTTCATGAAGCACATGAGCCGCCCGTGTAGAAAGCGCAGAGAGCTTCTTTCTGGTGGATCACTTGGGTCGTTTCCATGAAGGCAGAGGATTCTTGCTCCAAACTTCAGCGTTTGTGAGGAAAAGTCTCTGATCAGAATCAGATGCACAGCGCTTTTGAGTTAAAAAGGATTCAATCGCTTCTTAACTTTTAACTGCCTGGGCTGTAGTCGTGACGTCACTTCTAATACGAATAAACCGGTTGTAACTCACTGAGTTTAAAAATCGCGCGATCTTAGATTTTTACCTTGGCCAAGGGTAAGAAATCATGCTAACTCATGGCTCTTGCAAGAAAGAAAGAAAAAACGTCTTTTGGTGAAGAGCATCTCTTTATGCACGTCTAGATTCCTTGAAATCTAGACACCAGAGACAAAGAGCTGGGAGCTTCCAGGCGGTTTATGCCCTCCTGGAGGATGACGTGGATGATCCCGCCCCGGCGTGACGTAGGTCAACGCGGAAGTTGGCTGGGAGTTGTAGTTCTTAGATACAAAATGGCGGACTGTACCTACATGGGCAACTCCAGAAAAGTGGAGAGTCCAGCCCCTCTCGAGGAGCTGGGTTCCAGAGCCCAAGCTGTGCATGGAGGTGAGCCCGACTATCTCTAGCCGGTACCTCTCAACCTCCCGCACAAGCTCAGGCTCTTTCCCCCCCCAGCAAAGTGACATTCCATGTCCCAACAGCTAGCCGCTGTGTTCAGGGATCAGGTCATCGAGGCCCCTGCCTTCGACTGCCACCCAATCCACACTGCACCGGCCCCCTACGGCTACCTCTGTGGGTGGTGAACCCACAGGAGGTCGGGCCCACGTCACCGCTTCGGGCTGAGCCCAGCCAGGCCCCGTGGGCAAAGGCCCGGCCACCAAGCACTCGCATACAAGCCCCAACCCCGGGCCTGGCTCCAGGGTGGTGCCCCGGCTGCGCCATACCAGTGACGTCACGGTCCTTGATTGATTATTCTCCATAAGGGTTTTGGTGAACTGCTCTTGGTCTGGCCTGTCACCTAGGACCTGTCTGCCTTGGGAGACCCTAACAGGGGTGTAATGCCCCCGACAACATAGCTCCTAGGATTATTCAAGCACACAAACCCCTCCACCACAATAAGGTGGCAGTTCTAGGAGGGGAAAAAATGTATACTGTTCCTACTTATTCAGGTGACATTGGGCATACCTAACAACCTGCGTTTTCTCTCTGTCCCTCTGAGTTACAGTGGGGCAAACAAGTATTTAGTCAGTCAGCAATTGTGCAAGTTCTCCCACTTACAAAGATGAGAGAGGCCTGTAATTTTCATCATAGGTATACCTCAACTATGAGAGACAAAATGAGAAAAAAAATCCAGAAAATCACATTGTCTGATTTTTAAAGAATTTATTTACAAATTATGGTGGAAAATAAGTATTTGGTCAATCACAAAAGTTCATCTCAATACTTTGTTATATACCCTTTGTTGGCAATGACAGAGGTCAAACGTTTTCTGTAAGTCTTCACAAGGTTTTCACACACTGTTGCTGGTATTTTGGCCCATTCCTCCATGCAGATCTCCTCTAGAGCAGTGATGTTTTGGGGCTGTCACTGGGCAACACGGACTTTCAACTCCCTCCAAAGATTTTCTATGGGGTTGAGATCTGGAGACTGGCTAGGCCACTCCAGGACCTTGAAATGCTTCTTACGAAGCCACTCCTTCGTTGTCCGGGCAGTGTGTTTGGGATCATTGTCATGCTGAAAGACCCAGCCACATTTCATCTTCAATGCCCTTGCTGATGGAAGGAGGTTTTCACTCAAAATCTCACGATACATGGCCCCATTCATTCTTTCCTTTACACGGATCAGTCGTCCTGGTCCCTTTGCAGAAAAACAGCCCCAAAGCATGATGTTTCCACCCCCATGCTTCACAGTAGGTATGGTGTTCTTTGGATGCAACTCAGCATTCTTTCTCCTCCAAACACGACAAGTTAAGTTTTTACCAAAAAGTTCTATTTTGGTTTCATCTGACCATATGACATTCTCTCAGTCCTCTTCTGGATCATCCAAATGCTTTCTAGCAAACTTCAGACGGGCCTGGACATGTACTGGCTTAAGCAGGGGGACACGTCTGGCACTGCAGGATTTGAGTCCCTGGCGGCGTAGTGTGTTACTGATGGTAGCCTTTGTTACTTTGGTCCCAGCTTTCTGCAGGTCATTCACTAGGTCCCCCCGTGTGGTTCTGGGATTTTTGCTCACCGTTCTTGTGATCATTTTGACCCCACGGGGTGAGATCTTGCGTGGAGCTCCAGATCAAGGGAGATTATCAGTGGTCTTGCATGTCTTCCATTTTCTAAAAATTGCTCCCACAGTTGATTTCTTCACACCAAGCTGCTTACCTATTGCAGATTCAGTCTTCCCAGCCTGGTGCAGGTCTACAATTTTGTTTCTGGTGTCCTTTGACAGCTCTTTGGTCTTGGCCATAGTGGAGTTTGGAGTGTGACTGTTTGAGGTTGTGGACAGGTGTCTTTTATACTGATAACGAGTTCAAACAGGTGCCATTAATACAGATAACGAGTGGAGGACAGAGGAGCCTCTTAAAGAAGTTGTTACAGGTCTGTGAGAGCCAGAAATCTTGCTTGTTTGTAGGTGACCAAATACTTATTTTACCGAGGAATTTACCAATTAATTCATTAAAAATCCTACAATGTGATTTCCTGGATTCTTTCCCCCCATTCTGTCTCTCATAGTTGAAGTGTACCTATGATGAAAATTACAGGCCTCTCTCATCTTTTTAAGTGGGAGAACTTGCATAATCGGTGGCTGACTAAATACTTTTTTGCCCCACTGTACATGTCAATCCTGAGATCAAGATGCTGAACCTCTTCTGCTCCTCAGACCTGCCTGATCCATCCTGGTGCCCTATGTCTTGTTGGAGTCTCATCGCATCGCTCCTGTGGAGGACGGCCCCATATGGACAGTTGAAAGTCACACCTGGAGGACGCTCTGGACTCTTACAGTAATGCTTTTATGGCTGAGGACTACAGTCAACTTGCTAACTTTGGGACTGCAGTTGTCATGAACAGTTTTGCACTCAAGTTTCCATCAATGAAATGGAGTATTTCACACTAAAACACTCGTGTGTGTGTGTGTGTGTGTGTGTGTGTGTGTGTGTGTGTGTGTGTGTGAGATATAAATTAATACAAACTTGACTGTTAAACATGTAATCAGTGAACACAAGAACAAACAGACAAAACAAAACAAATCCACAGAAACCCAGAGATAATATTAATTAGGATCGAATTAATTACACTTCTATACAATACACATACAACACAACCTATCAGTGAGGAGTGTGTGTCAGTAACACACCACCACTTTAATGTAAACCGAACAAAAGTGAAGTGTGTTCAGAATTTAAATAAATCCTGCAGTGACTGAACACAAATCACCACAATCTCATTCCACATCAGGCATAAACACAGGAATCAACAAGAAGGAAAAACAATCAAAAGCTCAAAATAAAGTGGACCCCCCCACACACACACACACACACACCATGAGCTCATGACCATGAGACAACTCAGATACTGTAAGTAAATAAATTAGTGCTGTCAAGCGATTAAAATATTTAATCGCGATTAATGTCGCAACTGTCATAGTTAACTCGCGATTAATCGCAATTTAATCGCACATTTTTGTCACATGAAAAACCATTGTAATTCTCTTATCAGCATAAAAAAGTGAATGGGCTTGCTTTGTACCAATGTTTTTTTTTTATTGCAGAGCATAACACGTCTTGTCACAGCCACTGACATCCATAACTTCCATATTAGATGAGAAAACCAAGGGATGAAAAATAAAGTGCATATCACTATGGCTGCAGTTAGCTTGTTTTTAGTTGCAGCATCCATGTGCCTGTGTCGAAACCCATCCATTGTTGCCTGGTTGTGGCGCGGAGGAGGCGTCGAATTTGAATCACCGGTGTGTTTGGCCATCAAATGGTATTTCAAACTGGATGTGCTCCAATGGTAACTAAGTTCACATCGACAGTAAGTGCAAATTACTTTAGTTTTATCTACCGAGCCATCTTTTAATGTTTTAAATTGAAACTTTCCGTCTAGAAGTGTTCGTCCTGCTTCCATTTCAACTTGTCTGCTCAGTTGGGTTCTTCTTTGTTGGCTGTTTGCAACTGTATCGCTCAGTACCGCCACCCTGTGTGGGGCGTGGCATTACAGTCTAGCTGCTATTATTTTTCTAAGCAAAGTCTCTGTTCCAAGTTCCTGGCAGTTTCAAAAGCTTATGAAAAACCTACATCATGTCACAGAGCGTTAATCTCGCGATAAAAAATTATTGCCGTTAAAATTGAGTCAAGTTAACGCGATAATAACGCGACATTTTTGACAGCACTAAAATAAATAAATAAATAAATAAGAAAGAGTCATTTTTAATTCCACTTGATGGTTCCTCGCGGTTACCAGAGGACCCGCCCCCCACTGTAACCCAGGCTGAGGCCGAGGGCTATGGAAACGGAGTTTGGAACCACGCCCGTACGCCTTAAAGAGCTGGTTAGTACTGGGACAGGAGACTGGCTGGGAAAACCAGATTCTGACATGAGAAGGACTTTGACATTTTTTGATGGCTCCTGGCACAAAGAGAGGAAATATCACATGACTGCAGCACTTCATCATCAACACTGAGTGAGAGAGATAACCACACCCCACACTGAACTGAAACGATGACGTCACAGTGATGCTGGAAGTCACATTCCTTCATTCATTTCAGTCATTTTTAAACTGGTGTACTTGATGCTTTGCCACATTTTACTACTGAGTATCGGGATGTGTTGTTTTCTGAAATGTTTGAACATCACTCTGTACTGAAGCTTCTTTTCCTCGATTTAAGTAACAGCACCAACTACACAAAAACTACATCTCCCACAATGCCCCGCTCTGAATCCTCGTTTGCGTTAGCATGTGGCTAATCATCGCTAATTACCAACAGCGGCTGTAGTAGCCAGTATGTGTCTTATATACTGTACATATGAAATATTTCCTCTTCTTTTTCTTCTTCAGGTAAAAGCAGACATTAGTTTGTTGTTGTCTTTAGCTATTTAACTATTTAGCAATCAAACTGAAAGCCAGCTAGCAGTAGAGGCGGGACAGTCGCAATGCCCCGGATGAGACGGCGTGATTTGATTTGTTTACGGACTTCCGGGTTTTAGTTCGTCGAAATAAACAGCAAAAAGGATTTTAAACATATTTGCGTGTAAAATGTATAAATAAAAATGTACATTATTAAAAGCTTCTATAAAATCTCAAAACTCTGTACATTTGAGCAGAGCCGAACAAGTGTTTTTTTTAAACGCTATCAAAAATAAAATAAAATGTAATTAAAGTTTTATAATCACAAGCTTTTTAAAATAAATCCAACACATGGTATTTCCGCCACCCCGCCTCGTTTTGACAAATTAAAAACTCAAATTTCATTTTTAGCACTATTTATAGTATATAATAACAATAAAACATATTTCCGGTAACCACGCCTCCGATATTGCGTGTGAGAATGCGCGCGTGCGCTGCCAGACAGGTAAAGCCGGATACACACCTGTATGGCCTCAAACCCGGAAGTGAGCTTGATTCTCTCCCCAGGTAAACAACTGTTCCACACTGATTTGTTTTTACTGAATTAGAGCTAAAATGTGGGCGGCACGGTGGTGTAGTGGTTAGCGCTGTCGCCTCACAGCAAGAAGGTCCGGGTTCGAGCCCCGTGGCCGGCGAGGGCCTTTCTGTGTGGAGTTTGCATGTTCTCCCCGTGTCCGCGTGGGTTTCCTCCGGGTGCTCCGGTTTCCCCCACAGTCCAAAGACATGCAGGTTAGGTTAACTGGTGACTCTAAATTGAGCGTAGGTGTGAATGTGAGTGTGAATGGTTGTCTGTGTCTATGTGTCAGCCCTGTGATGACCTGGCGACTTGTCCAGGGTGAACCCCGCCTTTCGCCCGTAGTCAGCTGGGATAGGATCCAGCTCGCCTGCGACCCTGTAGAAGGATAAAGCGGCTAGAGATCTAAAATGTGTATGATTTAAATGCCGGTTATTACAAGTTATCTTTTAAGTGCTACTCTAGATTTGTTTAAATTTTCTTCACGTGTATTGTTTCTTTTTTCAGAATGAGGCATGTGTTGTTCCTCAGTGTGTTCTGCGTCCTGGTGTGTGTCCATGTCGGAGACAGTGTGTTGGTTGTGAGTGTGAAGGACCTCTCTGACCTGCCCTCTCTCGAGGTCATCACAGCGAAGGAGGGCTCAGGTGTAGTGATCAGGTGTAATGTGAGTGAACCTCATGAGCACATCGAGTGGTTTGACTCTAAGGGACGTGTCCTAAACAGAGAAGATTCAGGTGAGTCATTCAGCACTTTAACCTTTTATAGTGTTCAAAGATCAGAGATGGTGTGAACAACTCGAGGAAAAACGTCTTATTTCACCAAGTCAGATATGATATAGGTTTATTTTACTGTCAATTAATTCCTTACAGGATTCACAAATCTATAACTTGGATTCATGTTTTAAAAAAACCCTCACACTTATGTTTTGATATAATCTGATGATATAATCTTTCGTGATTTAAACACTGATGTTCTGCTGTGTGCAGAAGGCAAGCGGATCACAGTGGATAACGATAGGGTGAACATCACCAGCGTCTCCTTCAAGGATCGTGGGCGGTACACATGCATCTCTCTGAGCTCAGACAGCATCTCCAACTACACCGTGACTCTGAGAGTGAGCTACACGCACAGCGGATTGGGGCTTTACTACATCATTGTGTGCTTTGTTGCCTTCACCATCACCATCATTCTCAACACGACCCGACTGTGCATGATCAATGCACACCTGCGCAAAACTGAGCGAGCCATCAATGACTTCTTCCGCACAGATGGAGCAGAGAAACTGCAGAAAGCTCTGGAAATTGCTAAACGCATTCCCATCGTCACGTCTGCTAAAACCCTGGAGCTCGCAAAAGTCACACAGTTTAAAACTCTGGAGCTGGCAAAGCAGGTGGAAGAGCTGGCAAGGAGCGTGCCTCTGCCTCCACTCATCCTCACCTGCACCACGGCTGTGGATGAAGCGGAGCGTGGAGGTCCAGCAGCTGTCGAACATCAGGAGGAGGAACATGGTGAACAAGACGCCCTGAAAGAAGAGACAAAAAACTGAGGCAGGATTTTTAGAAAGCAAAAGAAGAATGTGAAGTGTGTGTACATGTGTGCTATGGAGTTTCTTCACTGTTATAATCAAACACAGTTCATCTTGATGAAAGAACAGTTTTAATCTGCAGATGATGAAGACTCCTGCACTCAGAGGGCACCGTTTTTAAATGAAGAGATTCTTCTGAACAGTTAATTTTAATTGCACAGCAATAAATGTAAATTTTATAGGGTTTTCAGTATTTTACTCTCTTGTGTAATTATGTATGAACTCAATTTGGGATGTTACTCTGTGTGTGTGTGTGTGTGTTTTGTTTACTCTCTGAATTAAACTCAGTGTGTAATTCCTTGAGCTGAAACTGTTGATCATTTCTCTCACCAGCACACGTTTAACTCTGTCTTTTCCCAAACCCGTAACACAGATGTCCAAATAAAAAAAAAAAAAAGCCACAATGGAAATATTACAGACACGCAATAGAAATGTATCAGAGTCTCATAAATATTATATTTATGGACTGATATAAAGACAGAGGAACAGATTCAGAGTAAAAGAAAACTAATGGGAAGAAATGTATAAGTTCCTGATGCAGGGTTTAAAAAAAAACATTAAAAGTCACAACTACAGACTTTTAATATTTTTAGATTTCTCCTCTCTTTGTATTATCCATGTATTTTATTTGGGTTATAAGCCTGAAGGTGTCAAAACCTACTGTGTTTGTTTATTACAGTTTATTATTATTTCTTTTCTATTGCTGTGAGCTGGAATTGGCCAGAAACAGGAAACTCGGCCCAATAAATGGAAATGATGTGCATTTGCTTCCCACAAACCATGACCCCACTCAACCAAATGGTGGCGCTGTAATTAAGGCCCAGAAACATAATTTTGGAAAGGCCACATCCCTCATGCCATAAGTCCAGTTGACTTAAAATTTGACTCACAAGTCCAGTTCAATATACTCTACAAAAAAGCCTCTTGGACCATAAAAGTCCACATAATGGATTTTTTTTTTTTGCCAATTTGCATAATGTGAAAAACAGTTAAATTACATCTACTTTTTGGAGTTTGTCTGTATCAACAACAAATTGTGTGTGGAACTGAGTGACACAGTTCTATTATAAATAGAGAAAAATGGTCTAGAACATGACTGCCATCAAACAAAAAGTCACCAAGGGTGGGGCTTAGCAGGAAATTAAAATAATTCATTAACGAACTGTCTGATCTGTATCTCAAAACCTGGTGAACAGAATTTCAGCAATTTTAGTGCACATGATCTGGGTGGCACGGTGGTGTAGTGATTAGCACTGTCGCCTCACAGCAAGAAGGTCCTGGGTTTGAGCCCCGTGGCCGGCGAGGGCCTTTCTGTGTGGAGTTTGCATGTTCTCCCCGTGTCCACGTGGGTTTCCTCCGGGTGCTCCGGTTTCCCCCACAGTCCAAAGACATGCAGGTTAGGTTAACTGGTGACTCTAAATTGAGCGTAGGTGTGAATGTGAGTGTGAATGGTTGTCTGTGTCTATGTGTCAGCCCTGTGGTGACCTGGCGACTTGTCCAGGGTGAACCCCGCCTTTCGCCCGTAGTCAGCTGGGATAGGATCCAGCCCATGACCCTGTAGAACAGGATAAGCGGCTACAGATAATGGATGGATGGATGGATGGATGGATGGAGGGATGATCTGGGGCCAAATATTAACCAAAAACTGAAATGTTGTATTGATTGGTGGTCTGGTCATTGGTGGGCATGGTCTATTCATCTTTCTGTGATTTTATGCTTTTGCTCAATTTGCTGTGAGACACAAAACTTGGCACCATAACAAGAAATTATATGCAAATACTTCACAAAAAATATGATCCCAAACAACCCACTGGTGTTGCTATAATTAGCAGTCAAAAAAGTGAAAATTTTTAAAAGCCAAAGGGAAAGATTGGTCCAAAAACATGGCCACCATCAGACAACTTTGCCAAGGGTGGGGCTGAGCAGGAAATTGGGCATAATTCCAGGTGTCCTGGGGCAGCTGATTAAACTCAGTAGGGATATCTGACAGTGTGTACTGAACAGACACGCCAACACACTTCTTACTGAAGGTATAGTCTTGTGAAAATAGCAGTAACTCAATAATACCACACACCCTGGACCAGTTGTAGCTGAAACAGGGTAATAAACAGCTAAGATCATCATAATATCATCATAATAACATCATAATAACACCTTCCACTGTGTGACCCTTTTCTCTTTCTATAAACCTGTAATTCACTCCAGTCAAACGAGTTACTTTTACTCGTTCTTTTCTGGAGGAAATCATTAATAAACATCACTGAAGTAGATTTGTGTGTGTGTGTGTGTGTGTGTGTGTGTGTGTGTGTACATCATGATGAAATAAGTGTGTGATTGCTCTCACTCCTTTAAATGGAATTAAATGAGCTGAAGGGACTTTGCTCAGCTTTATGGGGTCTGAAACCTGCTCCCTGCTGCACTGTAAAAAAAGAATAGTCGAGAATACTTGAAATTTCAAGGCAACAGTCTGCATTAAGAATTTTATGTTTTGCTAACGATGTGCCCATGATAATCCAAACTATGATAACACTGTTATCTTTATTAAGAATTCTTAATTAAGTCAATTTTCAATTCCTCATTCTGCCAACATAGATTTCTCTTTTTGCTGAACAGTGGCATTCACAGTAGTACAAAAAGGCAATTGAGGTTATCACAATTTTTTGGGGGGCTTTTTTTTGGATAGGACAGTGTAGAGACAGGAAATGAGCAGGAGAGAGAGACGGAGAGGGATCGGGAAATGACCTCAGGTCAGAATCGAACCCGGGTCCCCGGACTTATGGTATGGCGCCTTATCCACCTGAGCCACGACAACATAACCTTCAACCGGAGAGAGAACCACATTGCCCAGCCCTTGCATTTGGGAGAGGAAACCCCGTGTCTTGGTCATTAAGAGCATGTGCTGAATAAACACCTGTGGCAATTATGTATTTTCAATTCAGATTATTCACTATTGCATATTTACACATCACTGAGGTGCACCCTATCAGTTTGATGTGGATTTTTCTGTTCGTTAATAATTATTCATATTTTCTTGTCCATTCAATTGTGAATATGGAATTACTTGAACAAAGCATAATTCTATTTTTTAGAATTATCCACATCAAGAAAAATCCACATCAAACTGATAGGGTGCACCTCAATGATGTGTAAATATACAATAGTGAATAATCTGAATTGAAAATACATAATTGTCACAGGTGTTTATTCAGCGCATGCTCTGAATGACCAAGGCACGGGGTTTCCTCTCCCAAATGCAAGGGCTGGGCAATGTGGTTCTCTCTCCGGTTGAAGTTCATGTTGTCGTGGCTCAGGTGGATAAGGCACCATACCATAAATCCGGGGGCCTGGGTTTGATTCCGACCTGAGGTCATTTCCTGATCTGTCTTTCTCTTGCTCATTTCCTGTCTCTACACTGTCCTATCCAAATAAAGGTGAAAAAAGCCCCCCAAAAATTGTGATAACCTCAATTGCCTTTTTGTACTACTGTGAATGCCACTGTTCAGCAAAAAGAGAAATCTATGTTGGCAGAATGAGGAATTGAAAATTGACTTAATTAAGAATTCTTAATAAAGATAACAGTGTTATCATAGTTTGGATTATCATGGGCACATCGTTGGCAAAACATAAAATTATTAATGCAGACTGTTGCCTTGAAATTTCAAGTATTCTCAACTATTCTTTTTTACAGTGTGCTCAGGCCTTTCATTTCAGGTGACTGAGCTGCTTCCTTCTGTTTTCTTTTGTGAAAAGATTAGAATCTGAAAATTGTTGCTTGCGGCTATATTTATATTTTTAAAATTAAGTATTTCCAAATCAGGCTCTTTAACATAGTGACAGTAACTTTGGTGCTGCAATTTCAGGACACATGGTCAGAGTTACTGTGATGTGTGTGAAGTGTAAGGCGAGTTAGCAGGTGGAGGTGATGTTTATTTTCAAGGCATGTCAGTGTTTCTCTTATCACTGTTTTATCATCATTAAAAATATAAAGGAGTACATTATAACTGACTAATAAATCATAATCATTTATAATCTGGACTGTAAATTATTAACACTGTGTTCAGTATGAGGGAGTGATAAATCAACACCAACATGCTATACATTATATATATATATATATATTTCCAGATATATCTGAATAATATACCCATTTCTTCCTCTTATTGTTATTATTGTGCATTTATTGAGTGTAAAAGTTCAATGCCACAACTTCATGAGCGGTACCATTTTCACCAAGCCGAGGGGTCACAAAACTCATTTGAGGCTTTTAATTTTGAATTTGAAACTTACATCTACGCGTGTAAAACCTTATAACTGCTTTCCCTTCTCTTTCTAACCCCGAGTTTATTCAGCAGGAGTTTGGGGATGGAACCTTTTCCCAGCAGTGTTTTGTTAATGTGCTGCAGTGTGCCCGGTTCCCCCCGCCACTCGGGGTGATGGTTCGCTCCGCTGAGGCGGAAGTAGCCGCTGTGGAAGTCAGTGTGAGGAGAGGATCCGCTCTGCGGGTTTGGGTGCTGAGTGTGTGTGTGTGTGTGTGTGTGTGTGTGAGAGAGAGTCCGTGGGTCGCTATGAGGCGGAGAGAGAAGAGGTTGCTGCAGGTTGTGGTGTTGATCATCGCCGCGCTGCTTTTCCTCCACAGCGGCGCTCTGAGGAGCTCCAACCCCACCGGAAACACCGAGCTGTACCGCGCGCGCACACAGGTCAGAGCACACACACACACACTATACACTCGTCAAACATACTTCATCCTCCAACACACACACACACACACACACACACCTGTAGGCTACCTGTGGTGCGCGCTCAGTGTTCCTGATGCTCCTGCTCGGGTTTACACCTGACACTGATCTGATTGGATCTGATTGGATCTGAGTGATCTGATTGGATCTGATTGGATCTGAGTGATCTGATTGGATCTGAGTGATCTGATTGGATCTGAGTGATCTGATTGGATCTGAGTGATCTGATTAGCTGACTGAGAGTCTGACTGATAGCGGTATTTGTTTTTCATGTCTGCAACTTGTTTTGTCGAGTTTCAGTTAAATGCTTGAAGCTTCTCTCCTCACTGATTCTCCATCACCTGCTGAAGCTCCACTCTCACACCTGGACAGCTGGGTTTCCTCAGTCACGTCTCCCAGTCGTGTATCTCCACCACTCCTGAATGTGGAGGTTTACTGTGCTCCTGTCTGTCCTTCAGTAGACTGAGGAACATCTCTGACCTGCTCTCTCTCTTCCTCCTGGATCCATGAGGCAGAATCTCCTGATCCTCAGAGAACATCATCTCTCCATCACTCCTCTTTCATCACCTCAGCTTTCCTCAGTACAGACAGATCAAAACCTGTCCAGGACCTAATACTTATTCTCTACAATAATAATAATAATAATAATAATAATAGGGCGGCACGGTGGTGTAGTGGTTAGCGCTGTCACCTCACGGCAAGAAGGTCCGGGTTCGAGCCCCGGGGCCGGCGAGGGCCTTTCTGTGCGGAGTTTGCATGTTCTCCCCGTGTCCGCGTGGGTTTCCTCCGGGTGCTCCGGTTTCCCCCACAGTCCAAAGACATGCAGGTTAGGTTAACTGGTGACTCTAAATTGAGCGTAGGTGTGAGTGTGAATGGTTGTCTGTGTCTATGTGTCAGCCCTGTGATGACCTGGCGACTTGTCCAGGGTGAACCCCGCCTTTCGCCCGTAGTCAGCTGGGATAGGATCCAGCTCGCCTGCGACCCTGTAGAACAGGATAAAGCGGCTACAGATAATGAGATGAGAATAATAATAATAATAATAATACACTTACTAGAACCAGCTGATTTAATGTTAAAAGATTTTGTTCTCAGTCTTTTGAATTATTAAAATATTACAGCTTTATTTTATTTAGTTTCAGCATTAATTTATTCTGTAGATGTAATGGATCTGTATTTTGGCATCAGATTGTGATAAATTTTTAATCCTGTAGAACTCACCTTTATCTGCTTTAATGTGTCTGATATGAAGACAGGAATAATTCAGGATCTTCAGAGCACATGGCTCCTTTATCAAAAAACTCCTTCTCATTAAACCCAAACACAGAGACGTTAAGTCAGGGTAAGAATTGTTCCAGTTTTACTGGTTCATCATCCTGGTCATCAGAGTTCCACACTGCAGCTGGAGCTTTGTGGAAACGTGTGTTCACAACCGAGCAGCTCCTCATAAGCCTTGCAGTACACAGTGGAGTTTCCAGTGAAGGGCAATGTTAATGCTAATATTAGTGCTGGGTCCCCAGCAGTTTGGGGAGAAACCTGTTCCTGTTCCAGCAGGACGATGCTCCTGTACACACCGCGAGCTCCATGAAGATGTGGTGTGTGAAGGTTGGAGTGAAGAACTCGAGTGTTCTGCACAGAGCCCTGACTGAACTCAACCCCACTGAACACCGACTGCACCCCAGACCTCCTCACACACATCAGGGTCTGATCTCACTAACGCTCCTCTAGCTGAATGATCACACCCCCACAGTGACGCCCCAAAATCTAGTGCAAAGCCTTCTGAGAGGAGAGGAGCTTCGTGTCTGCTTTTATTATTTAAACTTTTCTGCTGTTTGATTTATCTCACAGTCACTTATATCTTACAGCTCAGTATGCACTGTGTTCTACTACACACACACACACACACACACACACACACACACACACACACAGTAATACTGCAGTGTGTAAAGTGTTCAGATGTATCAGTTTTGTTTTGTTTTTAATGTAAAAATTTTTTTGGTACAGAATGTGTGTTTGTGCTGCATACATGTACTGATGTGTGTGTGTGTGTGTGTGTGTGTGCGCATGCAGGGAGTACTCGGGAGGCTGAAGCCTGCAGACAGAGTGGACAGTCAGAGGAGGAAAGACTGGCACGACAACGAGGCCATACAGAGAGATGCAGCACGAATAGGTCACCACACACACACACACACACACACACACACACTGCATTTGATAATTGGCCATCTATGCGTGATATGTATTAAAATATGTTTACTGAATTTTAAATGCCATCTTGGCCCCGCTCTACTGCAGCTCAGTGAACTGATGGTTTGTTGTTGTTCCTGAGAGAGCGCTCACACCGTGCTGCTCACACCGTGCTGCTCACACACACTACACAGATAAAGAGCCACGCTGTCGACCTGCTAGTGGTGGCTCTGCTACGGTTTCTAGCTGAAACCGATAATATAACTAAAGACAGCAAACCAATCCTCCAATATATGATCTCATCTTTATACAACGTCCAGTTCTGTGCTCTTTCTCAGATTTTATGAGCTTGTGTTTTTCTCAAAACAGGCCTTCATGGCTGGTACCAAAATCTGTGTAGTTGAACTAAACGTCGAGGATCTCACTCAAGCCAAGCATGATGCCATCCAACACCTGGCAGAGGAGTTTGAAGCAAAACTTCTTCTCCAAGAGACCCATGTGAAGGACATGGAGAAGCTCACAATGGAGGGCTTCAACACTACTGACCACACCCCTGATAAATACCATGGCATTGCATCACATACCCATGATAGCATGAACACTAAGCTGGTTGCAGAGTCTTCCCCGGTTGCTCCACTGACTGGAACATCATCTAAGTCAGCATGTTTCAAATAATTAACATCTACAAACCTCCACTTCCAGTATCAGCCACCATGCCCTTCCTCAGGCCCAAACTCCTCCTGTCATCTGTGGTGACTTTAATAATAGTAGCCCATGTTGGGGCTCCCTCATAAAACTTCCAATCTGAAGCTGTCCTAGTCTGGACTGAGCTCCCAAGGCAGCCACCTTTTATATGACCCCAAAGATTCCACTTTCTCCTCTGGTCATCATAAAAGCTGGACTTCACCTGACCTGAGCTTTGCATCAGGAGACATCTCCCCTAACTGTGAAAGGGTAGTCCTGGATCAATTTCCATGCTCTGGTCACTGCCCAATCATCATCAGGACCCAAGCTGGTACCAAAATCAACAGCACAGATAAAAAAAATGCTGGAACTTTAGTAAAGCTGATTGATCCAGATTTACATCCCTCACCAATACTCGGTCGAAGAACCTACCAGACCCTTCAGGTGAGGAGTCTACCTCATGCACTGCCTTCACTAACATGATTATCGTTGCAGCAAAATCTTCCATTTCCCATAGTAGGAGAGCTCAGTATATCTCCTGCTGGGACTCTGAATGTGAAAGAGCCTTCTCCAGCTACAAGAATGCCACCATGGACGAGAAACAGGAAAAAGTGATCTTCTAATGAGTGTCCTTGGTGAGAAAAGATGTCTTGGATGGGAGGAAGCAATTAGTAGCAGTACTGATTTCACCCATTCCAGCTGTAAAACCTTGGCAGCTGTCAACAGACTCACTGGCAGGAGCTGAAAGCCCAAGCCCTGCCCTGTATCAGCAAATTCTATTTCCTCCCTGTTAGTAAACAATGGGAAATGGAAAGAAACTTCCCCAGAAGCCAAGGTACACAAACGCCATGTCAGTCCTCTGATCAAGGAGACCATTCATAATAGTTCCAGCTCACGTAGTCTCTCTGGACCAACATCTACAGCAGAGCTGCTGGATGCGATCCTCAGCCTCAGGAATGGAAAAGCCCCTGGTGTCGACTCCATCTGCTCTGAATTCCTCTTGGCTCCTCAGCCGTTGAATAGTTTAGACTCTTTCTGTGGGATTGTCTGGAAAAGGCATCTGTCCCTAAAGCAGTGGCCATCCTCAAGCCTGAAAAGTCACCCAATGATCCTTCCAACTCCTGGCCAATCTCACATTTATGCCATAAAAGCTGAGGGAGAGTCATTCTTACCAGGATTGAGGACATTGGGGAGCGCTGGATTCCGTAAAGGGAGGTCTACTGATCAAATTACTCGCCTTGTCCATGACATTGAAGCTGCCTTTCAGCGTAATGAGACGTTTGGTGTTGTCTTTGTTGACCTTTCTGCTGCGTATGACCCTGTCTGGCATCACGGCCTTCATCTGAAATTACTACAGTTGTGTTTTAAAAAAATGGCAGTACAGCATCAGTGACCTGATGAACCCCTGGTATTAGTAGTCGTGGTGTTTCTGCATGGCAAATAATTTATTTGTAGATGTAGTAGTGTAATAGGACAACAGCAGACCCAGCTGTTATTGACTCATTCGTTGAAAGGGGCGTGTTCAAAATAATAGCAGTGTGGAGTTTAATTGGAGAATTCATTCATTCTGTGAAAAAACAGGTGTCATTAATCGTCCTTTATTCAGGTAGAACGGAAGCAGACGTTTCACACATTGTTATAAAATATATTTCCTTCTGAATTGCTCAGTAAAACGGGTCATTCCGAACACCGTTCAGAGGAACAACATAATTTGATTAAAAAGTTGATTGGAGAGGGGAAACCATATAAAGAAGTGCGGCAAATTATAGGACGCTCAGCTAAAACAATCTCAAATGTTTTAAAATGGCAACAAAACCCAGAAATACGTGGAAGAAAATGAGCAACGACTGTTCAAACGGATCAGAGGAAAGTCAGCCTGGTCCCCAGTCAACCCTATGATGTTCTTCATCAGAGACTCAACCACAAGCACTTTGCAGTTGTTGCAAAAGAAATTAGCAGGACTACCCCACGATCACCATCCCGGGTAGAGGACAGATGGAGGAAAGCGTGGCAGATGTGCAACACCAGCCCACAGAGCTTTATCCAAGAACCACCTGCTGGATGGCAGCTCCCACATCATCATGGGTCCGGCTGAACTGGCTACGTACCGGCTTCAGCAGAACCTGTTCCTTCCTCTTCAGAATTGGAGCAGCGACTTCAAATTTATGTATCTGTGGGAAACCGCAAACCAACGAACATCTGACACGTGTCTGGTGTACAAGCCTCCTCACAGCCGCAAAGGTTTGATAGCCCTCGAAGCTGACACCCTTCAGTGGTTGGCCTTTACAGTGGTGCTTGAAAGTTTGTGAACCCTTTAGAATTTTCTATATTTCTGCATAAATATGACCTAAAACATCATCAGATTTTCACACAAGTCCTAAAAGTAGATAAAGAGAACCCAGTTAAACAAATGGGACAAAAATATTATACTTGGTCATTTATTTATTGAGGAAAATGATCCAATATTCCATATCTGTGAGTGGCAAAAGTATGTGACCCTTTGCTTTCAGTATGTGGTGTGACCCCCTTGTGCAGCAATAACTGCAACTAAACGTTTGCGGTAACTGTTGATCAGTCCTGCACACCGGCTTGGAGGAATTTTAGCCCGTTCCTCCGTACAGAACAGCTTCAACTCTGGGATGTTGGTGGGTTTCCTCACATGAACTGCTCGCTTCAGGTCCTTCCACAACATTTTGATTGGATTAAGGTCAGGACTTTGACTTGGCCATTCCAGAACATTCACTTTATTCTTCTTTAACCTTCTTTGGAAGAACGACTTGTGTGCTTAGGGTCGTTGTCTTGCTGCATGACCCACCTTCTCTTGAGATTCAGTTCATGGACAGATGTCCTGACATTTTCCTTTAGAATTCGCTGGTATAATTCAGAATTCATTGTTCCATCAATGATGGCAAGCCGTCCTGGCTCAGATGCAGCAAAACAGGCCCAAACCATGATACTACCACCACCATGTTTCACAGATGGGATAAGGTTCTTATGCTGTAATGCAGTGTTTTCCTTTCTCCAAACATAACGCTTCTCATTTAAACCAAAAAGTTCTATTTTGGTCTCACCCATCCACAAAAATTTTTCCAATAGCCTTCTGGCTTGTCCACGTGATCTTTAGCAAACTGCAGATGAGCAGCAATGCTCTTTTTGGAGAGCAGTGGCTTTCTCCTTGCAACCCTGCCATGCACACCATTGTTGTTCAGTGTTCTCCTGATGGTGGACTCATGAACATTAACATTAGCCAATGTGAGAGAGGCCTTCAGTTGCTTAGAAGTTACCCTGGGGTCCTTTGTAACCTCGCCAGCTATTACACGCCTTGCTCTTGGAGTGATCTTTGTTGGTCGACCACTCCTGGGGAGGGTAACGATGGTCTTGAATTTCCTCCATTTGTACACAATCTGTCTGACTGTGGATTGGTGGAGTCCAAACTCTTTAGAGATGGTTTTGTAACCTTTTCCAGCCTGATGAGCATCAACAACACTTTTTCTGAGGTCCTCAGAAATCTCCTTTGTTCGTGCCATGATACACTTCCACAAACATGTGTTGTGAAGCTCAGACTTTGATAGATCCCTGTTCTTTAAATAAAACAGGGTGCCCACTCACACCTGATTGTCGTCCCATTGATTGAAAACACCTGACTCTAATTTCACCTTCAAATTAACTGCTAATCCTAGAGGTTCACATACTTTTGCCACTCACAGATATGTAATATTGGATCATTTTCCTCAATAAATAAATGACCAAGTATAATATTTTTGTCTCATTTGTTTAACTGGGTTCTCTTTATCTACTTTTAGGACTTGTGTGAAAATCTGATGATGTTTTAGGTCATATTTATGCAGAAATATAGAAAATTCTAAAGGGTTCACAAACTTTCAAGCACCACTGTACCAACATATCCATGTAAGGGGTCACACGAACGACAACAAGCTAAAGAGCGCTCGGGCAGCCGTCTGTTCTTCAGCTTCAAACTCCAGAATTCCTCCCTCAACGTTTCTGAAATGCTTCTTGACACGGATCTAAACTGCTGCTTAGCTTTCATTCATTTTTATTCATGCCAATTTTATCATCTACTACTCTCTATTGTCTGCTGTTATGTTTAATTTTAGTATTTCATGTTTATATTTTAATCATTTTATTTGTTGATAATTTTATATAAATATAATTAACAATTATTTGCTGAAGGTGACGTGAATATTGGTGAATAATAACCGAGACAAAGTTGAAAATACTTTGTTCTGAAATCAATAAAATAAATCCCAATCCCTCCTCACCTTTTGAACAGTTTTAGATCAAACTTCGGAGCATCTTTCGTGCTTTTAGGAACAGCATTTTCTTTCATCATCTGTAATTCTTTCTGACTTACAGTGACGACGTAATCAGCCGCCATTTTGCCGAGTTGCTCGGGGTGATTATCGAGAAATAGTTGAGAGATTTGGACTCATCAGCGCGCGTGATTTCCTATAATCACCTGTGTATTTATACTAATAAACAATAATCACTTTACTCTAAGTAAAGCATTTTGTAAACTTTGTTTAAAATGTGTGATCTAAATAAAGAGGATTGTTGTTACAGTACAGGCATTTATCAGATGCTGTTATCTAGAGTGATGTACAACACACCCAGAGCAGCCTGGGGAGCTGATGGGGGTTCGGTTCCTTGCTCAAGGGCACTTCAGCTGTTCATACTGGTCCAGGGAATCGAACCAATGACTTTTTGGTCCCAAAGCTACTTCTCTAACCTCAAGGCCATGGCTTCACTACGCACAACATACATGACATGGGTTACAGACAGGCAGGCAGGCAGACAGACTCTTTGTTTCAGTGGTATGTAATAGATGTAAAAGTTGACTGTGATTGGTTGATGTTAGTGATGTAGAAACAGTTCTGCATTTTAGTAACGGAATAATAATCAGAGCAATTAGTGTTGTGTACAGTGTATAGGTTAATTTGTGTGTGTGTGTTTAAAGGAAACGGAGAGCAGGGTAAAGCGTTCCCGATGACCGACACTGACCGTGTGGATCAGGCTTACAGAGAGAACGGCTTCAACATTTACGTCAGCGACAGAATCTCACTGAACAGATCACTGCCTGACATCCGCCACCCAAAGTGAGCGACATGCCCACTTCATACTCAGTGACACACCCACTTCAGTCTGACTGACACACCCAATTCAGTTTCAGGTTTTATACCAGCGCTGTGAGATTAGTGTGTGTGTGTGTGTGTGTGTGTGTGTAGCTGTAAACACAAGCTGTATGCTGAGAATCTCCCCAACACCAGCATCATTATTCCGTTCCATAACGAGGGCTGGAGCTCATTACTGCGCACCGTTCACAGTGTTGTGAACCGATCGCCCTCTCAACTCATCAGTGAGATCATCCTCGTAGATGACTTCAGTGACCGAGGTGTATATACACACACACATATATATCTGTGACTAATATGTCCTACAGCCCCAAACCTTTCTGAGCCCTGATGTGACCCCTGAGCTGTGTGTTCTCCCCGGGACAGAGCATCTGAAGGCCCCGTTGGAGGAGTATATGGCTCGGCTGCCGAAGGTGCGCATCGTTCGCACTCAGAAGCGTGAGGGTCTGATCAGGACCAGACTGCTGGGGGCGTCGCTCGCTACGGGGCAGGTCATCACCTTCCTCGACTCACACTGTGAGGCTAATGTCAACTGGCTCCCCCCACTGCTGGGTAACACACACACACACACACACACGGACTACGTTGCTCATATCTGTACTGTTTAGCTGCATACTGCACTGCATATGTTAGGACTCAAGCTTGGTGTGTGTGTGTGTGTGTGTGTGTGTGTGTGTGTGTGTGTGTGTGTGTGTGTGTGTGTGTGTAAATGACTGTATCCTGCTGTACGTTGTTTTCAGATCGTATTAAACAGAACCGTAAAACGATCGTGTGCCCAATGATTGACGTGATCGACCACGATAACTTCGGCTATGAGGCTCAGGCAGGAGACGCCATGCGTGGAGCTTTTGACTGGGAGATGTTCTACAAACGCATCCCCATCCCCTCCGAGCTGCAGAACAGCGACCTGAGTGAACCGTTCGAGTAAGAATCCGACTGCACCGCACTATAGAGCACCACACCTGCCCTTTCCGTAGTTTTGTATGTGTGCACAAGTGAACACAAGGACGTTTCAAAGCTTAAAGAAAATATGATAATGAAAGCTGTGATGTCATTATTATGTTATTATGACTCCTAAACTGGGTATTATTACAGAAAAACACATGGACATCAGCTAACAAAGTCTCTCTGTCTTTCTCACACACACACACACACACACACACACACACACACACACACACACACACTTCCTCCAGTGTCTTGGTTGTTCTTTAAAATTCTTAATTGTTACAGGTCTCTTGTACAAGTTTTAAAGTCACTTTATTGTCGCTTTCTCACTGTAAACTCCACACACACTGATTTATTCTGTGGAACTTTTATTTCTGATCTCGATGTCAGCCGATCAGACAGACAGGTACACGGACGGTCACACGGACAGGTACACAGACAGGTACATGGATAGTCACAAGGACGGGTACACAGACAGTCACACGGACAGGTACACAGACGGTCACACAGACAGGTATACAGATGGGTACACGGACGGTCACACGGACAGGTACACGGACAGGTACACGGACAGGTACACGGACGGTCACACAGAAGGTCACACAGACAGGTGCACGGACGGTCACTCATACGGGTACACGGACAGTCACACGGACGGATACATGGACCGGTACACGGACGGTCACACGGACGGGTACACAGACGGCCACACGGACGGTCACACGAAGGGTCACACGGACAGCTACACGGACGGTCACATGGACAACTACATGGACGGGTACACGGACAGGTTCACAGACGGATACACGGACAGGTACACGGACAGGTACACGGACGGTCTCACGGACAGTCTCATGGACGGTCACACGGACAGATACACGGACAGTCACAGGGACAGTCTCACGGATGGTCTCACGGACGGTCTCACGGACGGTCACACGGACAGATACATGGACAGTCACATGGACGGTCTCACGGATGGTCTCACGGACGGTCACATGGACAGTCACACAGACCGGTACACAGACGGGTTTCACGGACGGTCACATGGACGGGTACGCGGTCAGGTTCACTGACAGTTACACGGATGGGTACACAGACGGCCACACGGACAGCTACACGGACGGTCACGTGGACAACTACATGGACGGGTACACAGACAGGTTCACGGACGGGTACACAGACGGGTACACGGACAGTCACACGGACAGGTACACGGATGGTCACATTGACAGGTACATGGACGGTCACACGGACAGTTACATGGATGGGTACACAGACGGCCACACGGACGGTCACATGGACAACTACATGGACGGGTACATGGACAGGTTTACAGACGGGTACACGGACAGGTTCACGGACAGGTTCACGGACAGTCACACGGACGGTCACATGGACAGTCACACAGACAGGTACACGGACAGTCGCACGGACAGGTACACAGACGGGTACACGGACAGTCGCACGGACAGGTACACAGACAGTCACACGGACAGGTACATGGACGATCACACGGACGGTTACACGGACAGGTACATGGACGGTCACACGGACGGGTATACGGACAGTCACACGGACAGGTACACGGACGGTTACACGGACAGGTACACGGACGGGTACACGCACGGGTATACGGACAGTCACACGGACGGGTACACGAATGGTCACATTGACAGGTACACAGACGGTCACATGGACAACTACATGGACGGGTACACGGACAGGTTCACGGACGGGTACACGGACAGGTACACAGACGGTCACACGGACAGGTACACGGACGGTCACACGGACAGGTACACGGACGGGTACACGGACAGGTACACGAACAGGTTCACTGACGGTTACATGGACGGGTACACAGATGTCCACACAGACGGTCACACGGACAGCTACACGGATGGGTACACGGACAGTCATATGGACAGTCACACTGACGGCTACATGGACAGTTACACAGACAGGTACACAGACAGGTACACGGACGGTCACACGGACAGGTACACCACTGAACCACAGTGTAATTTCTGATGTGTTCTTTGGGCGTGGTCTCCCACTCAGTTCTAAAGTTCAGAGTTCAACCTGCTCGTTTACCATGGCGTCTGTGTCCTCTGTGGTTACCATAGCACTGAACACACTTTATAAGGCTCCCTGCCGAGGGCTTTAGTGAGGGTGTAACTCCTGAACAGAGACGGGTCAGTGCTGGTGTCTATCACACAGTGTGTACTGTGTGTACGTAATTGATCACAATATTGTCTCATTGATCATCAGCACAGTGAAGAACACTGAAACGTAGTCCTCATGTCTGAAAGCACTAATTCCCACAATGCACTGCAGGAGGGACAGTGTCCTGCGTCAGGAGTAGGGCACACTGTGTGACTCGCATTATAACTCTCCTGAGCTTTTATTGTTATTATTCTGTTTATGTAACTACTTGTGTGTGTGTGTGTGTGTGTGTGTGTGTGTGTGTGTGTGTGTGTGTGTGTTTTAGGTCTCCAGTGATGGCTGGTGGTTTGTTTGCTGTAGACAGGAAGTGGTTCTGGGAATTGGGAGGATACGACACAGGACTGGAGATCTGGGGAGGAGAACAGTACGAGATTTCCTTTAAGGTATGCTAACGCTAACACTAACAGTGTAGAGTTTCTCCATAATCCTCTTCCTGTGCTGATCTCCTGTCAGGCGTAATTTATTTTTTTATCCCATTCTTCCTGAGTTCCTTAGAGCTGCTGTTTAACCCGTTACTCTACACACACACACACACTTTTCTAACAAACACCACTTCACTGTGTGTGTGTGTGTGTAGGTATGGATGTGTGGAGGTCGTATGGAGGACATTCCCTGCTCTCGGGTCGGCCATATATACAGGAAGTATGTTCCCTACAAAATTCCTGGAGGAGTGAGCCTATCTAGGGTAAGTGTATACACTCACTGTGTGTGTGTGTGTGTGTGTGTGTGTGTACTTGCTACAAACAGTACTGAGAACTAGAATGTATATTTTTTACCAAAAGAGTGAGGATGTTTTTGGGAAGTGAGGACATTTTGTCTAATCTTCACTTTTTCAAAGAGCTGTTTGAGGGTAAAGACTGAGTTTTAGGGTTGAGTAAGGGGTGGGGTTAGGGTAAGGGGTGGGATTAGGGTAAGGGATAGAGGTGGGGTTAAGGTAGGGGGTGGGGGTGGGATTAGGGTGGGGGATAGTTGTGATGGTTAAGATTAGAGTAAGAGGCTCAGGAATGTATTATATCAATGAGAGTCTCCACATAGATACAAGTGTGTGTGTGTGTGTGTGTGTGTGTCCAGACAGTTTGTGTCTCACGCTTCCTCTCACTTTACCAACACCATTTGCTCAGATGTTCGTGTTTCACTCTCAGTGCTGTTTCACTGCTCCTCATGTCCACTGATGTCTCACCTCACAGAAAACAGAGAGAACACTTCTGTTCTTGCGTTAAATTTGCTAACCTTTTATTGCTCTGTGTGTGTGTGTGTGTGTGTGTGTGTGTGTGGAATATTAATTAATTTGGTAATGAGCTCCATTGTGTTGACTCTGCTGGAATAACAGGAGCCTTTAGTGGATGAAGCTTCCGGCACATTCCCTCTGAGTGAACACTGATCCTGTGTACAAAACAGAGTACCGTAATTACTGGACTATGAAACACATTACTGTTCACTAGTAAGTGCTGAGGCATTTACAGAGAACACACACACGTTATCATTCCTGCATTAACCACCAAATTGCTTTTTGGCCATTTGGTTTGAGGAAAGTAACTGCAGTGTGAGGAATCAGCCGTTCGAGTCCAAATACTGTGGTGTCCATCAGGTTACAGGTTTTAAATATCTGTGGCCTCTTTAGCTTTAACCTCCAGAAAAAAATAGTGTGTTGTATCTTATATTATGTGTGGGCATGATAGGACCATGGCGTTTTATACACCATCACACACACCTAATGGCCATATGTTAGTGTATTTATGGTAGGCACACTATTCCAGTATTTATGGTGTTCTGCCTTTCACTGTATGATGAATAATGACAGTAAAATAACTTGGAATTTAAATCTATGAGTTGTGTGCTGACAGACAGTAACCTCATGGTAGAGGTAGTGACTGCACACAGAACCATCTTCACCTCCGTTGATCTTATAATCTAATAAATACAGTAAACACCCTGAGGATGGAGTAACACTGCTCACTGTCACACGGCTGAGAACGACCTGCAGTGACCTTTCACTCCGAGTCAGTCTCTCTCTCTCTCTCTAGAACCTGAAGCGAGTGGCAGAGGTGTGGATGGACGAGTATGCAGAATTTATTTATCAGCGGCGGCCGGACTATCGTCCCCTGTCTGTGGGAGACATGAGCGCACAGAAGGAGCTCCGCCTCCGACTCGGCTGTAAGAGCTTCCATTGGTTCATGACTGAGGTGGCCTGGGACCTGCAGCACTATTACCCTGCTGTGGAGCCCCCTGCTGCTGCCTGGGGGGAGGTACAATACACACACACCACACACACACCACACACACTATACATTCACACTAGAGACACACACACACACTAAATGGATGTAATATGCTGAGCTGTTGCTTTATGAGGTGTGTGTGTGTGTGTGTGTGTGTGTGTGTGTGTGTGTGTGTGTGTGTGTGTGTTCAGCTGCGTAATGTGGGCAGTGGGCTGTGTATGGAGAATAAGCACATGTCATCCGGTTCTCCTCTCAGACTGGAGCCATGTATAAAAGGTCGAGCAGACGCACTGTGGAATCACGCACAGGTGACAATTTCAATTCCTGTCCACTTCCTGTCCAGCAGGTTTCTCACACACTCATGAGGAACAGCACGTCACAAAAACAGAAACGTTACGAGACGGCTGTTCTTCTGCTCCATCCCAATCTGACAGACTTTGTCTAAAACGTGCTCCCTACCAAGGGACACACCTCCTGAAGGGAACAAAACAGTATTCTGAAGTGTGCATGATGCCTGTGTGTGTGTGTGTGTGTGTGTGTGTGTGTGTGTGTGTGTGTGTGTGTGTGTGTGTGTGTGTGTGTAGGTGTTTACGTTTGGGTGGAGGGAAGACATCAGAGTTGGAGATCCTTTACACACAAAGAAAGTGTGTTTTGACGCTGTTTCACACAGCAGCCCCGTCACACTCTACGACTGCCACGGCATGAAGGGCAACCAGCTGTGGAGATACAACAAGGTACCACACACACACACACACACACACACACACTATATACACCACACACACACACACACACACACACACACACACACACACACTATATACACCACACACTGTACACACCCTATACACACCACACACACTGTACACACCCTACACACACTGTACACACCCTACACACACTGTACACACCCTACACACACTGTACACACCCTACACACACTGTACACACCCTACACACACTGTACACACCCTACACACTCTATACACACACTGTACACACCCTATACACACCACACACACTGTACACACCACACACACTGTACACACCCTATACACACCACACACACACTGTACACACCACACACACTGTACACACCACACACACTGTACACACCCTACACACACTGTACACACCCTACACACTCTATACACACACTGTACACACCCTATACACACCACACACACACACACACACACACACACACACACACACTGTACACACCACACACACTGTACACACCCTACACACACTGTACACACCCTACACACACTGTACACACCACACACACTGTACACACCCTACACACACTGTACACACCCTACACACACTGTACACACCCTATACACACCACACACACTGTGCACACCCTATACACACCACACACACTGTGCACACCCTGTACACACCACACACTCTGTACACACCACACACACTGTACACACCACACACACTGTACACACCACACACACTGTACACACCACACACACTGTACACACCCTATACACACCACACACACTGTACACACCCTATACACACCACACACACTGTGCACACCACACACACTGTACACACCCTATACACACCACACACACTGTACACACCCTATACACACCACACACACTGTGCACACCCTATACACACCACACACACTGTACACACCCTATACACACCACACACACTGTGCACACCCTATACACACCACACACACTGTACACACCCTATACACACCACACACACTGTGCACACCCTATACACACCACACACACTGTGCACACCCTATACACACCACACACACTGTACACACCCTATACACACCACACACACTGTGCACACCACACACACTGTACACACCCAATACACACCACACACACTGTACACACCCTATACACACCACACACACACACACTGTACACACCACACACACTGTACACACCACACACACACTGTACACACCCTACACACACTGTACACACCCTACACACACTGTACACACCCTACACACACTGTACACACCCTACACACACTGTACACACCACACACACTGCACACCACACACACTGTACACACCCTACACACACTGTACACACCCTATACACACCACACACACACACACACTGTACACACCACACACACTGTACACACCACACACACACTGTACACACCCTACACACACTGTACACACCCTACACACACTGTACACACCACACACACTGCACACCACACACACTGTACACACCCTATACACACCACACACACTGTACACACCACACACACTGTACACACCCTATACACACCACACACACTGTACACACCCTATACACACCACACACACTGTACACACCCTATACACACCACACACACTGTGCACACCCTATACACACCACACACACTGTGCACACCCTATACACACCACACACACTGTGCACACCCTATACACACCACACACACTGTGCACACCACACACACTGTACACACCCTACACACACTGTACACACCACACACACTGTACACACCCTGTACACACCCTACACACACTGTACACACCACACACACTGTACACACCACACACACTGTACACACCCTATACACACCACACACACTGTGCACACCCTATACACACCACACACACTGTACACACCCTATACACACTGTACACACCCTATACACACCACACACACTGTGCACACCCTATACACACCACACACACTGTACACACCCTATACACACCACACACACTGTGCACACCCTATACACACCACACACACTGTACACACCCTATACACACTGTACACACCCTATACACACCACACACACTGTGCACACCCTATACACACCACACACACTGTGCACACCCTATACACACCACACACACTGTACACACCCTATACACACCACACACACTGTGCACACCCTATACACACCACACACACTGTACACACCCAATACACACCACACACACTGTACACACCCTACACACACTGTACACACCCTGTACACACCACACACACTGTACACACTACACACACTACATATACACTATACACACACCACACGCCCTACAGACACAACATGCACACTATACACTGCTCACTACATACACTACACACACATAGTTATTGTTCTCAATCCTCCTGTGTGTGTGTGTGTGTGTGTGTGTGTGTGTGTGTGTTCAGGATTACACTCTCTTCCACCCAGTGAGTAACAGCTGTGTGGACAGCGACTCGTCTGATAAACGGATTTTCATGAACTCATGTGATCCTGCGTCCCCAAGTCAGCAGTGGAGATTCGAGAACGTTAACATCACTGTTCTAGAGCAGTTCAACAAGAAGCTGTCTGCACTGTGAGAACCTCACCTCGAGAACAGCTGCGGTTTATCTGACTGTTTTCTGCACTTGTGGATTTGTTTCAGATTCCGGACCGAGGCAGGGTTTTGGGATGCAGATTGGAGCACATGGATTCTGTAAAGGAGATTTTTGAGATCTGCAGTTTTAACATCTGGATCTTCAGGATTGGGGTTTTTTAATCTCTTGGATGTGGGAGTTTTCTCTTCAGGATGTTTGAGATCCAGAACCAGAGTGAAATCTCAGACTGTGACTGGACTTTGGACATGATGTAATGATGATGATGTCATGAGTCGAGTCAGTGATGTCAGCAGTTGGAACATTAACCTTAAAAGAGTTTGTAGTTTAAAATCGTATAAAGTGCCCCATTCGCGTGTTGGGTGGTGCGGTGCTGTTAGCTGGAGGAAATTCAGACTGAAAATGAAAATCACAAAAACATGTCAGTTTTTGTACATTGATGTTTCTCCTTCCAGAAGTGTTTATGAGACGATGTTGTGATGCGTAAAGTGCTCGTGCTGTTATACTTGAAGCTGAACTCAGTGCCTTGTTGTAAGAGAGCGTTAAACCGTTTTGTAACGGAGCTCTGAACACTCGCCTCACTGATCCATTCACTTATTAATTAGAGCACTTTTCTCATTTGCACTCAGATAGCCGTACAGGACGTGTGTTTACCACCGTAAAGAAAAGGCAGAAATGAATCAGAAGCTCGGTTTATTCTCAGAGTGTATTGTGAGTTGAGCTCTGAGTTAAAGGAGTCGGGATGGTGATGAAAGCAGGTTGGAGGAGGAGTTTAGCTTTATATATGATATAATGATCAAGAATTAAACGTGCAACACATGAAACAGGACTGAAATGTAAATATCATGTAATGCTAAGAAAATGCAATCAGCTGATATTCTGATACGACCTCTAAAGTGTTTGTGAAAGTCGTGAGACATTATTTTGATTTGATTTTCTGTTTTAATTAAAGCTGCATATGATGAGAACAGACCACATGACCTCACGGTGTACAATATCATCACTATATTTTATTTAAAACTACTCAAAGTTGAATCATAAACCCGATCCATAGTCAGAGTGACCGTTCTGTCCACCGTGTTCTTCAAATGTGACCAGGATGATAAGACGTGTCCTCTCTGAAGGACGAGACACACACTGCATGCCAACATCAGAAAAATCCCCCAGCACTGCAGACATGCTCACTCCCTAGGCACCCTAATGCAACACAGCTGAATCTGTGTGTGTGTATAAAAGAGTGAGTGATCCAGCATCACTAATCATTATGAAGATGCATATTTGCACTTTCCTGCATGTTTGTTTCCTTTTTCTTTATTTCTGTCTGTTATTAACGGTTTATTACACAATGTTTCTTCTTTATTAATCACTTCACTGGATTTTCTTCTGTTTAAATCTGTCTGATGCATAAAATGTAACATTCTGTT